>NC_065548.1:18248367-18848367 GCF_022605725.1 Anthonomus grandis grandis | reverse complement strand
TCCATTTTTTACCAGAAAGTCTTTTGAAAGTATGGTCGGTCAACTTACTGTTTAGCCAAAAAAGAAGGTCTGTTTAAGCCTATAATATTGGTAATATTCATAATTTTCACTATGTTTAAATGCATAGCATAATAAACATTTTGAGACAAATCTTTGTGGGTTGTACAGTAAAATATGTAAAGCTTAAATTAGTTTATTCTTAAAAATATTTTACAATTGTCTAATTTTTCTAGTAATATTTAACGAAATTTTAATGCAAATAATTTAATTACTCCTATCGAAGTCAGACTTTTACTAACGTCATACTGAAAAACAACGACGTAGCAGTACGCATAAAATCGGTGCCATGTTTCGCCTTTAAGAACCTTTTTTAACGTAATAATTAATTTCCCAGCCTGTATATATCTTATCACTCGAGCAACTTAAAACGACTGGAGTTTATCGCATAATATGGTATAAACTTCGATCCCTACTAGTAGACTTCTGCTATCTCTAACTTATCGCAGGATATTATTGATATTTTAGTTGGTTCGAAGATTATGTCCATCCTTCTACGCTAGCAAAACTTTCATAAGGAAGGTCGCAATGTCATAAGGAATTTTAGCAAAATAGAATCGTTAGACGTGATAAAAAAAATTACTTTAATTAAAGAATCTTTTTAAAGTTATATATATTTTTTAAATTTATTGTAGTCGCCATTTTGTCTAAGAATAAAAAAAATTATGGGAGTCACTGATTCTTTTTATGTACAATTACTATAATGTAATTTATTCATTTTATATTGATCATATTTTTTGATTCTAACGGTGATCTAAATTAACCTCAAAAAGAAAAGTATAACAGAAACTTTTTTAAAATTTTTTTGAGAGTCAAGAAATCTAAAAAAAATGCAAATGTTAACAAGCAGCTATCAAAAGACCTTAAATATATTTTCAATACAATGCATGAGAAACGCATACATAGCACGATAACAATAATAACTGTTAAAACATCAATATAACTTATATACATTAATCACTTGAAAGAATAGAGGAAGTCTATCGAATTGTAACCTGAAAAACATAAATATATAACATTAGTACTCTCATAAAACTCGATGTAGCTGAAAATATCTTTAAATCTTAATCAAATTTTTGATAGATTCTCTATTTATAGCCCCAACATAATATACCCCAGTCTTTTTATTACAAAACGTAATCTTGTTTTACGAGCTTGTGGGTAACCTTAATTCTTTGTAAAAAAAACCTACGCTAAAAATAATTTTATTTAAACAACCCATATAATACAGGACATGCAACTTGCTGTTATGAAAACAATACAAAGATGTTCCCACAGTTAGACGGTAATAACTGTTTGCAAAAGCAACGAATCTAAATTGCCCAACAATAAAGGAATATGATGAGAGAAACGAAACCGTACAGCATTAGATGCTTTACGTCCTTTGTTGGGTGCTTTAGGCCTTAAGTCCTCATTGTTTGTTGGGAAATCTTTAATAAGCGGGGCTTACAAAACATAATTCGTTCCAATTAAATTTCTTAAATCAACCAGTAAGGGTTTTAATAAAAGAGTAATAATAAGTAATAAAAGAGTAATAATAAATAATAAAAGTAATATTCTTTACTTGTTTTAAAATCTTTTAAAATAAAGCCCATTAGTCCGGATTTTCTAAAACAAAAAAAAATCGAATCTGCAACTGAAAAAAGTAAAATTAAGGATGCCTGCAAAGTGAAAGGGTTCTTTAGCAGCTTTTTGAATAACTTAAAACTTAATTTAAACTTAGTTTTTACGACCCGTTTTAATTAAAAGTTTTATTAAAACCTTTTCGCTACTTTTTCTGAAGTGACCAACATATTTTTATGTCTCCTAACAGGATAGTTAAACGTGAATGGTGCTAGTAAAAAAATATCAAACTTTATATTTTAATTGCAATAAATATAAAAATAGATGACTCATTATTATTTCTAGATATTTCTGATGTTTAGAGTGAGAAGCAGGTGCAATACCAAGGTCTGTCACCTATTCTTGACTATTCGTTTGGTTTTTAAAATCACGACTTTCTGTAGTAGCTGAAAGAGGTTAAGTAGTCCAAGGATCTCAAAGTTCTGTGCAGGTCTTTGGGTATGATTCCTATGGATAATAATATAATCAGCAGAATTGTTAATTTTTCAGGTCTCCTTTATGCGTGTTTGATATTGCTGTATCTATAATCAACGCCTCTGTCTTCTTTTTGTATCGAACTATGATATTCGGCTTGTTATAGAGAATATTCCAATCGGTTATAATAATAGATCGGTCGTAACAGATGGTGTACTGCGGCGTTTTAGTAACAGCTAGTGGACTGTACTGATAGTAAGTGGAAATGTATTGGATAGTTTCTGGCTTAGCCCTGCTCTTTTTACACCTGTCATCTCGCATCTGGGGATCTTTGACGTTGTGTTTTAAGTAGTCCCTAGTATTTACCATCTAACTCTGGATAGCTATCATAAAGCCCTCAGTTTCTAAAAAGAGTTCCCCATTCCTCAATCATTTCAACTCGACGCTATTTCGTCGACATGCGGTTGGTCGAGGACATAAGGCTACTTTCCAAGGAGGGTTTTGCTTTGACATACCTGCTATTTCTTCTCCGTACTAATTATCAACTTGTTTGCTTCTTAGGTATCATTGGCCAGGTTTAAGGGCCTGTCTGCGCAGTCTTCTTCCCCTTTCCGTATTGTCATCTTTAGCATACTTGCCTTAGGGTGGTGCTTTCTACGTTTGTTTAGAGTTGTTCTTATTTTCGTCATGACATTATCGACATTGTCCAGATCCGTGTCTATCCATACGATTATTGTTCACTCTAGAGATAGATTTCTTCAAGATTAGTAACTTAGTACTAGTGTTATCCCTTCTTCTTACCTGTTGGTATCCTACGTGTTTAAAGGCATATTTTCTTTTAATATGGACTCTATCAAGCCGCCGGCTATCAGTTGTACTTCTTCTATTTTGCATCTGCCTTTTTCTACATTGATTACTTTACATTTGTCCAAGCCGAATTTCATACTGATATCTTTGGAAAATTGTTTTACTAACATAATCAGTTCTGTGATCTTATCGTGAAATGCTGTTGGAGACATTAAGGTTGTCCATGTAAAGCTGGTGTGATTCGCTGGGCCTCACTTGGTCTTCATGAAGTATGTATCCTATTCCCGACCTATTTAACTCCTCCTAAAACTGTCAGGGTTCAATACCAAGCAGAACCACATCGGACTAAGTGAGTCTCCATGAAATATGCTAAAGTTGATTTTGATTTCCGACATGACTATAGACTGACTTTATGTTGAGTTGGCTGACTATTGCCAACTAAAGTTCTTTTTTGCATAAATAGATGGAAGTACCTTCCAGGCATTAAAAAAACTTAATATTTAAAAACTTTATTTTTAATCTTATTATTGTTTCAGCAAAAATCTAATCTTATCTGTACTTACTCTACTAAACCAATAAAGACAAAAAGTGCAATCTAAGAAAATAACTATAAAGTTAAAAGCTTTTGTAATATACGTAAAAAAGGCAAGAAGATATTCAGTGGGATATTTTAAAACAATCAAAACAAAGATTATTTTGGTATCGATGATATGATCATTTATAAAGAGTACGTAATTTTAATCATAGAAAATCATAACATTTATAGCGAAAATGATAGTATTGCGAAGAAATTAAAAAATTGATTTTGTATATATAAAAAATCGTTTTTATTTAAATATACTCATCGTAAAATTCCAAGCTTAAAATAATGTTTGTCCTATTTAGTATTGGAAAATCTATTCAGCTGCTAAATTTTTAAAATGCCTGAGTTATTCAAATATTGGTTTGATCTTTCTGGGTTAATAATGATGGCACCTGATTTATTATTTCAACGAAATTCAATATACACATTCTTTATTATACAGATTATTAATCTTATTAAAAAAAATATTGAAAAGAAAAAACAAGCTTAGAGGCCGATATATAAAACCTTAGCATAGCTCCTAGGCATATAAAAAAATCTTTTATACCTCAAGTAAATTATTGTGTTTAAGATTTATTGGACTGAGATTGAATTAAATATAACGAAAGGTGTGGGTATAGATTTAAGTTCATATTTCTTCTGAATATGTGAACAAGTCTATTTTCTTCTTCTTTTGAATAATTAAGCGTATGAGAGAGTAACTTACTTTTAAATTGATTTTTACTGAAATAGTGACTTGATACCCAATTAAATAAGTAAATAATAAAGAATTTGTCACAACAATATAGATTTTATTATTATTCTAATACTTTGATCAAAATAATTTATAGCATTTTAACAGCATGATATAAATAACATTTTAAACTAAATATTTATTAGGGTCACTATATATAGTTCTTTGGCGTCATCAAAGGTAGTCGATGGTTTTTCTCTAATATGAGTATTTTCTTGTTTCTGTTTACTTTTAAGCTGCCTTGTACCCATCATCAATGATTTTATTACATAATTTATTGACATTAAGTAAATGATTTACCTTTTAGTTTTTAAAGCCATTTTTTCATTTGAATAGTTTCAGAAAAACGCTGTTCTACTTTTCTGTAATTTTTATATTAATTCGTTATTCTTAATTTTTTAACATAAATACCAGAATGAATTTATAATGGTAAAAGGAAAAAACGTGCTTAAAAAACAATATACATTTAGATAATATATTTCCAGGGTCCGCTCTTACGTTGACCAGAACTATTTCTAAACGGTAATCACAACTAACATTTACAGGAAAGAAACGCTATAAACGTAAAAAATGATTCCGAAACCGATTACTAACACGCAACTCAACTTGAAGATTTCATTCGACGTCGACGTGCTAATAATTGTCTGTACTAAAGACATTTCCTTTGACTTCAAGGGAACAAGTCTACAACACGCAAGTGAGATAACGCTTTTACTACTATTTTCGGTTATTACAAATGGTAATGTTGTAGTCTCGCGCTGAAATTGCGTGAAAACCAAACGTTTTTTTTACCTCGAAAAGCGTGAATAAGCATTTTTTAATTTTCTACAATATAAACTTGCTTAAAGAAGTTTTCCCTGCATAAATCGTTAAGCAAAAGTAAACAAACATATTTTTGTTTTTAAGATAGGATAAATACGAGTGCATAAATTATATTTTTTTTTATTTAAAAAGGGTGTTTAAAATAAATGCTGAATATAGAATCTCCATTCTCTATATAATAATACAAATTTGGCTCAAAACGTTGCCGAACTGCATAACTTCAGGCCTGATTTGAAAACACTTTTTTACAATTCTATCTAAAGCACTCTTTTGTATATCTTCTAATAAACTGAGGTCATTCTAATAGATTTTGTTTTTTAAGTGGCCCCAAAGAAAAAAGTCTAGAGATGGTAAATCTGGTGACCTTCCCGTCTATTTAATAGCACTTCGTGTTCCAATCCATTGCCCTAGAAACGTCGAAAAACGTGTTATTTTTTCTTTAAAAAATTTATTTGCAATCCGAACTTTACAGATCACTATCCTATAGCCCTGAAATGTCCTCTATCGAGAACCATTTAACCTAAAAATTTGGCAAAACAAGCCTATAACTTATTACAAAATATTGAACAGATATATAAAAGTAAAATAGGTAAACAAAAAATTAAATTTTCAACAAAAAATAGAGTTATTTTTTTGTTTTTTTTTAACTTGTTTTAATTATCTTAAGATTTATTGAAGCTATAATAATGGAGATCAATTTACCGTGTTATTAAATATCTGTATTTATTCTCTAGTTTCTATATTTAAGCTAAGACTGATATATTACTGAAACTATTTTACCTAATGTCACTAGACTTGCATCCACACACTAATTTTTACAAAAAACAAATTATTAAATAAAAATTTTATTATTTCTTAAAAAAGAAACCATTTGTATTCAAGAAACAAGTTTAACTTACCATATTTCTCTTTTATTTTTTTTTATATAAGTTGCAAATATTTTTAAAGGAAAATTAAATAAAAATAATTTCCTAATTATACCCAAATATTCTAGTACACAAGTGAATTCTCTAACAAAACTTCTCTTATCTAATGATGCTTCAATCTTATATTCGTGTAATAGAGTTAAATTAAATTTTGTACCAACTTAATGCGTCAAGCCATGCAAATAATTTTGATATTGTTCAAAATTTGGTAGCTTACACTAATAGTCTAGGAAAATTACGTTTTGGTTTACGATAATTGTTCTGAAAATTGATTTTGGTTTAGTTTGAAATTCCTTTATTATGTGTATAACAAGTTATAGGAGATATTCTTTCTGAGTATGCTAATCATATGAGATTAGCGCTCTTAAGATAATCACGTACAATCTATATAAGGTAAAATTAGCTGTATCTCATAAATACATATTTTTTGAAACTATATTACTATGCCAGGGCAGTTAGCTCAAAAAATGGCCTTTAGGAGAAGTTTTTGCAATCAAGCTGAATTTTTCACAGATGGTAGTAGCGATCAATAGTACTTTATAAAAAAAAGTTACACCTTCTAGGAGGCTTGCTTTTTCGGCCATGTTGAATTAAAGATGGCGGATGGTACTATTTTTTAAAATATCGTAACTTTCTTATTTATTAACTGATTTTTGTCAAGTAAAAAACATTATATTTGCTTCTCACTAAAGAATGAAATAAAAATATAAAACTATTTTGACAGGTTATATTTCTGTCAAAAAAAGTTAAAAAACAAATTTACACTTTTCTTTTATCATCTTATTTTACAGGCTCAAAATTTTTCTCCAAAAATTGAGGTGGCAAAAAACTACAGCAAAATACAAAGTAAAAAATCCAGTTGACGTAAATCCCCAACAGTTCTTTAATAGAGTATTGCTCACTATGAGAAACGAAAATGATTTGAAGACGTTTTTCCAACATGAACTAAGTACCTATCCTCCGTATTTCTTTAGCCAAGGAAAACTCCGCAAAGGGAATAAGTCTGTTCTGATTTCCCATTTTTGTAAAGATAATTTTGAATTTGAGAAACCCGACACACTAAAAAATACACTTTCAGTCATTGATGGTGGTTGCTTACTACATAAAATTGTCTGGCCCAAATTAGTAACATTTGGCGATATATTTAAAATCTATTGCCATTATGTTATTGAAAATTTTGGCTTTAACTCTTGGGTAGTTTTTGATGGTTATAGTGAAAAGTCCACCAAGGACCAGGAACATCGTAGATGTTAATCAAAAATTACGCCTAGGGTTGAGTTTCAGGAAAACACATCGCTGGTCTTCTCGCAAGCAGACTTACTATCAAATTCTTCGAACAAAGAAAGGTTTATTTCTTGCCTAGCCGAGAAGTTGAAAGAAAAGGGTATAAAAGTCACACATACGAAATCTGATTGTGACCAAGTAAGAGAGAGCCTTAACCGCAATAACAGAATGTCAATCGCAAGATGTAGTAGTCTTTGGTAATGATACAGATCTAATTGTAATTTTAATTTCCTTAGCAAATAAATCTAACCACCAGCTATACGTTTGGGCACCCAGCACGAGTGAAGCTCTTGATAAATTTTTAAATATTTTTAAAATTCAAACTTTGCTCTCAGAACAGATCCGTGAAAATCTTTTATTCATTCATGCATTTACAGGATGTGATACTACCTCGTATCCATATAAAATGGGCAAAAAAAGAGTATTTGACGTATTAAAAAATAATCCTGAAATGTATGATTTTATCAACAGTTTTAATGCCCTTTATATGAATAAGGCTGTCCTAAGTGAAGTTGGACAAAAACTTATATTAAAATTTTTTTCCGTCCAAAACTGTGAAAATCTTAATCAGCCAAGACTTCATTGCTATAAACAAATCACCTCTTCACAAGGTTTAGGATCTAATTTTGATTTGGAAAATCTTCCTCCCACAGAAGACTCCTGTAAGCAACATGTATTTAGAGTGTATTTACAGTTACAAAGCTGGAGAGGAAACGAGTTGGACCCACTTGAGTGGGGGTGGTTTTCCAATGGTAATGAGCTTTTCCCAGTAACATACACATAACCCCCGGGGCCCGAACACCTAATGGCTACTTTTTTTTGCAAATGCAAAGATCTATGCACAGCAAACTGTATTTGTGCTTCGTATAATCGAAAATGCGGCGTTTTATGTAAAAAATGCAATTTAGTGAAAAAATGCACCCAGAATTGATTTGGATGAAGTGGAAATAGGTGATGAAGTTTAAGTAAAATGTAACCAAATAAGTCGTTGTAACTTTTAACGATAAATAGTTATATATTATTGTTAGTTGAAAGCTATTAGAAGTTTGTAATTTTTTGGCACAAAAAAGAATACCTACCAATATATAATGTTCCTTATTATTAAGAATAACAATGTTTTTTTTTTATTTTTTTTAATGTTTATATTTCTTTTATAAGTTAAAACCAAACTGTTTTTGTTATAAACATATTTTTGTTTTTAGTGTATTTGTACAAAATATTTTGGTACATAAATCAAACAAGAAGTAAAGTTACATCCTGCATAAGTTTCATTATTATTTTTTTTTTGGTATTTTGTAAGCGCTTTTTAACTCTGACTCCTAAAGTACCTATCATAAATTTGGCGACTGTTTTAAAATTAAAACAAAAACGCATAAAAGACTCCACATATTTTAACTTTTTTTGGTAAAGAATACGGTTGGCTAAAAGTTGAAGAAAAGCTTTTCGATTTTTTTATTTCTTTATTTTGGCAGAAATATGACCTGTCAAAGTAGTTTTATATTTTTGTCTTATTCTCTAGTTAAAAATAAAGATAATGTTTTTTACTTAACGAAAATTTGGTAATAAATAAGAAAGTTACGATTTTTTTAAGAATAGCACCAACCGCCATCATTAATTTAACATGGCGGAAAAAGCAAGCCTCCGAGAAGGTGTAACTTTTTTTTACAAAGTACTCTTGATGAGTACTAGCATATGTAAAAAATTCAGCTTGATTGCAAAAACTTCTCCTATTTTTACTAACTGCCCTGGCGTATACATGATTATAAAGATAATATGTAAGTAGATTTTTTAATATCAACTCTGATTTTATCATTACTCTATAGATAGTAAGGTTTATCTATACATTAATTAAGATCCATTGTAGCCACTTAAATCTGTATTTTAAAGAAACGGTTTGATACAGAATAAATGACGGATTTTCTAACTTAGCATCAAGAACACCAGAAGTAACGACCATTATTAAACTTACATACTTCGCAAAGGAGAATTTGCTTACTCATAAGCGTAGTGTTTCTTTACATAGTAATGACATTTACCATATAATCTTTTCATTAATCAGCTCTAGAGCTGTATATAAGGTTAAACATCAGTATCTTTAGTATATTACTGACGTATTATGGCGTTGATAGAGTGACCTATATTTCTAAACTCACATTTTAAACTTGTGTATAAGGTGTGCATATCTTGGTCATTATTAGAAGTATATTTGCATGAAATTTGTAGTACTTCGTAGACCCATAATTAAGTCAGATTGACACTACAGTTCCTTTACAATCACTTGTATCTCCAACTTAAAAAAACCGTTTAATTCTAAAGTAAATCTACAATGCAAAAGCTTTTTAGAGACGATGAATATTTTAGTTTTTTGACCAGATTCCAAAACCTTTAAATCCATACAATTAAGGGGATTATTTCTACATTTGCGTACTCTTTCCTTAAGAAAAAAATTATAAAATATATAACTTACATTGTCCTTTTCTTTTTAATAAAGGGATAAAGTACTCTGAGATCCTTTAATTACAAAAAAAATATATATAATTTTTTATACTTTTTCTCACATAATAGAAGAAGTTTTCAGAAAATCGGTTTAAATTATAATAAACGCTCATTCATTATAAGAATCTTTTTAAATAAAAAAAATATATATTATATTTATTACCTTTTTAAATCAACTATTTGGAAACTTCTAGTTTATTAGGTTTTCCTTGTTTCTAATAATATAGAATATGTGAACAAAAGAACAATTTATTGTTACATTTCATTTCTAAGTTTTGCTGATATAGGTATATTGGATTTTTTGTTATACTTAAAAGCCCTTACATTCAAACGATTCTCTTAGCAATATGATTTATTGCTAGTAAAGGAATCGTATTTTATTGGCTTTTGCTAAATTTGTTTAGCTTATTACATTCCATGGCAAAGTACTAATATTGCTATTTTTAAATAGTTTATTATTAAGAGGTCTTTTTACATAGTTTTAATTCCGATGTACTAAATAAAAAAACAGTAGTGTGAACTCTAGCATACTGATATGTTAATTCACTGCACAGATACGTAAATCTTAAACTCGAAAACAAAGTACAGAAAAACATTAAACAAGAACACTACTTGACGTCTTATCACAAATTACTCTAACCCAGATGTGGAAGTCTGGCAAAAACGCGAATCGATTTCTCTTACCCGAGAAAGTGGTCTTAGATAAACCATATGGATTGTGAGTATTAAGTTTATTTAAATTAAATAACTCTAACCTATATTATTTCAATGCGTAATATGCTACAGAACTAGCTAATTTACTATACACTTAAACACAATCAATATAAAGCAACTAACATATAAAATAAGAAATAATATTAATAATAAGTCAAACCAGCAGCTCGAGGTTTATGCGAACGCATACGGTATAATGATAATTCTAGAATGTAACATAGGATTGTGTGCAAAATATGGGATCCGTTAGTACTTAATTGTAGTTTATACAGGGCCCTACAAAAACGTTCTGTGATGTATGCAAGGATTACAGCTTTTCGGTAAGATTCCAAAACACGTCAAGTTTATTTCTGAGAGGCACAAGCTTGAACGCATAAAATATAGCAAAACCAACAACCCTCTAGGTTCAGGTGTCATCAGCCAATTTTTTTTAAATAGCAATCGATCTCTGACAAACCTTTACCTTTAATTACTTATACGTTCTTGCTTAGGTTTAAAATCCATCTTTTAGAGAATATGAAGCTATAAATAGGCAACCACACGTTTGAGGAAAAATCCAAAAATCGATTTTATTTTACGTTGTTAGTTAAAGTAAATGCTTTCGAAAGGATAACCAACTTGTATCGGTTTGCAAATAATTTTGGCTTATTTTAGCCAGTAAACAAATCTCGTTTTTCAAATTTAGATATGCCAGTTCGTTGTTTTATGACTTGTTAATAGAAAGAGTAGAAGGTATTAAGCCCTTTTTTGCAAACAAAGAATTTAAAAATAAGGCCACAAAATAAGGTTTAGCAGATAGATATTAACAAACATATTTCTATTATATTCTTATAAAAAACATATTTCTTATAAAAAAGTTTGTCTCGAATTGGTGGCTAAATTTTGCAAAATAGTTTTTGTATGTGGTAGCTTGTAAATCCTGTATTATTGGGGCAAATTACGATAAATGATATACTAAGTGTAAAACAATTGGCAATTTCCACGTGCGTAACTTGTACAAGTATCCAACGAATATTATGGATAGAAAAAAATGCATGTTCCATCCTTAAGAGATTTGGGCAGTGCATGAGCTAGATGAAAACGAAGAATTTTGCAAAACTATAACTGTGTGATTGATGGTTATTTCATATTTAAAATGTGTTTTTTCGATGAGTATAGTTTCTTTTTAAATAATTTATTGAATCGACAAAACTTTCATAACTGGTCTAATATGAAACCAGGGATTTCTTATGAAACACTCTGACAACACTCCCCGAAGTTGCATGTATGTGCTTGCATCTTAAGTAGTTTCATTATAGGTCCTTTTTTCTTCTTGAAAATAAACAGGCGATATGTTCTTGGACTTGTTACAAGACGTTACTGACGTAGCTCTAATAAAAATCCTAGAGAACCACCATGCATACCATGAACATAAACAGATCGTCCAGCAAGACGAATCTCTTCCATATTCTTTTATAAATGTGTCCAATGAATTGTATTTAGGATGCTGGATTCAAGGGAAATGTGCAATTCGGTAACTCTTGATTAACAGACTTAATTTCCCTAAATTTTCTAGTGTGAAGGTACATAAAAAGTAAATTTTACAGTACTCCACCTAACAAATTTGCACAAATCATTGACGTACAAGTGACACTACGAATGTTTCAAAATCTACGACCTGTATAAACCTGAGGTTGGCAAACAGCAGGTTTTTGTATTATCACAATACAAATTTAAATATTTTTCGTCACTTGTATTGTTGTAAACCCATTTTTAAAAACTAAGCAGCAACATATAGATAGTTAAAAGTATTTTTTATTGAGGAATCACTTAACCATCATTCCAACTTAAAGAAAATTGGTTGATGATACCCCCTTTTATAGACGTGTTGTTTTTTAGGTTAAAACTTATCCCCTTTAAAAGCAAATTTGACCAAGTTATAGACACACGAAACTTCCAAAAATGAATGATAAGAGATCTAATGTACACACCGATATATGCAGAAAATGTCTTCAATATAAGGAAACGCTAGATTACTATTAATTACTGATGGATGCAAAATATTAGTATGTACAGAATATACCCACAGACAAAACATGACAAAAATAAATGATCATCAGACACTTTCAAAATGTCTTATACTACAAATATTCGTTAACCACGATTATAGATACCAATAAATACAAACTATACTGGGGAGAAATTCACGAAATTCATCAAAAAGTTCTTTTCCATCCTGTATTGCCTTGCAGTATCTGATGAATTTTTCTTTATACTACTAAACAGTTCATTATATTAATATCCTACTTAAACTTTAGTGATCTTTAAATTAAATATTTTTGTTACGAAAGGGTGTATGCAGTAAGGCCAGAAAGCTTTGCTTTCTTGTTTTGAATCGGGATACACATATGCAGTAAAGAAAGTAGAAACCCTTTGGGCTCCTAATCTTTCAAAATAAGATATGAAGTCTACGGTTAAATAGATAAAAGTTTCAGCAATTTTTTATAATAATCCTAAATTATAAAACACAAATTTTTAAAATATGTTAAATGGAGATAAAATTTGGAGACCACTTATATTATAAAAATTCAAGAATTTCCTCTAAATGTTTATTAAAAAAAAATAATTTTCACAATCAAGCTGCTTCTCAATGACGTTATGATGATAATATTAAGGAATTAACGAGGAAAAATATTCTTTAGTATTATAAATTTCATGAAATCCAATATTGAAGAGGTTGTTTTTTTTTTTAAAAACAAATATACGTTCTACTTATGTGGCCTGGGAATTTAAACAATTTGAAAGTTCAAACTAACTTTATAGATACGCTGAGTATAATATGCACGTTGATCAGACAAGATTCACCGGTTATCTTATTTAAGAATTGGCTTTTTTTCTGTTAATCTTAATTAGCGGCATGTCTAATGCATCACAAGTAGCGCATACGTGTCTAACAATAAGGATGTCGGCTATGCGAATTCTAAGGTATAATAGTAGGCGTTATTTCACACAGAATTTAAAAATAATTTACTAAGTAATTTATCAGGAAGTTTAACTAAGTAAATAATGTGAAATAAAAAAATAAGAATCCAAAGGGGAGCCTAAGAACGTTGGCAATTGTAGAAGAAAGTTTTGTGTGAACAAAATGTATATAGTTGCAATAATACAAACGTTACTTCTGTAAAAACTAAAACTAAAGATTTGATAAATTGTGCATTACCTAAAGTGTACTAACGGAATATAACAACTTTTCAAATAATTTAAATGTATTCTACTAAATCAGCAAATCAACACAAAAGCTATTGTCTAGAATAAACTATGTTTCAATAAAATAAGTTATAGCAATATATGTCACACTTAATTAGGTTGTGCTACAGTAAAAATTAATATATGCCTTCCATAAACATACATTACTCAAATTCACCTCGCTCTTTCTTGGACTGCAAACAAAAGCATTATTTTTATTTTAATAAGTAAGTATTCAGGTACAGTTGATATTTTATTTATATGTATACATGAGTAAACAGAATTTTATCCTACAATTTAACACGGCAGAGACATTAACAATGTATCAGGTTTTGCAGAGATCGATAAAATTATTTATATCCGGTAATCTGAAAATGCACGTTGTCAAGCAAGGAAATTCTAGGAACAATTTTCCTCAATAATTAGCTGATTTTACTTTAATCTTCATTAGTGCTGTCATGTCTAGTACAGTAATTACCGCAGAAATGTATATTAAGGATTTTCATTCATATGTAAACTTAAGGGTATAATAAGTAAAAGTTCAGTTTTAAAATTGATAGATGTACCTGCTGTAGATCAGAAATGTTAATTTAATATTTATATTTTAATATAAATAATTGAATTTTACATGTGTTAAATTCTGTAAAATTTTAAACTACCGAATTATGCGAGCTATCTGTTGTCATGAATTGCACTAGCCTGTGGTATTGGCATATGAATAAGTGTACATCAGAATAAATTTATAATATTTAAATGATATTAAGTGCATCTCGCCCCATGATTTATAATTTTTTATTGTGGCGTCGAAAATAAATTTTTAACTGAACGTATATTATATCTCATAAATAAGCTAGAAACATGAATTAAAATCTTTCTTATAAGATATGAGTAAATATATGTGCAGTAACTAAATATAAATTGAACAGGCTAAGCTCACAGATAACATGAAGTCTTAGTATATTTTACATTTCAGCAGTTTCGTATGGTACAAAGCACATTGACTTTATGATTTTATGAAAATTTTCTCAGACAGAAACTAAGTAAGTAGCTGACTGGCAAATATGCTAGTAGCAATAGTTGCCTATAATATATAGTAAGTAGCTGACTGGCAATTATGCTAGTAGCAATAGTTGCCTATTTGCCATTAATAACATCTTATTTTTTTTTAGGTGAATTACAAAGGGCTAATTAGTGTTAGTGATAGTTGATTCTTTGGTAAAAAATTTCTTTAAATGTGGATTCTAACATGAAAACTGGTTTGACCGGATTTTTAGGCATATTTTTGTTTTGGTAGAAGGGCCATCTAATACTTAGGGATAATAATTGTTTATAGAATAAACTATTAGAAAAGGATTACTAACTTCGCACTAATAATACAACAAATGTTATCGTTGAATAGTATTTAAGGAGCTTTTTACTTCTTTAAAATTAATTCGTTTTTAATATTACACTAATAGTAAATTTATCAATATTGTTCTAATACTAAAGCTTTTTGTTATAGCTAAATTGGTAGAATGTAGTCATTTAGGTTTTTTTTAGTAAACATTTTTTAATATTGATCTAATTGAAGAATATGAAAATCATTTCTTTTAAAGGATTTTTTAATTTGTAAAATTTTCTTAAGATCACTTTAAATTTATTAATTGTTTTATACGATAAAGAAAGTCGATTTAGTGCATCAATTTGTAATTTATTTTCAACTATTTGGTTGCATCTGATTGCCTGTTAAATTATTAATGCCACTTTTTAAACAGTTAAATTCTGTAATAACTTGTTTTACATCTATGGCTTGTAAAAACGACTAGTTAAAATAAAACTTTATGAAAGCCATCTCTCTCCTAAAATTGATCTTATAAGGGTTTCAATAATTTTTCTTATTTTGAAAATCTATACCATTTATTGTTAAAATGAAAAACATTCTGTTTGTATATACTTCATAATATATGGTCAATAATATCATTCGATATATCCTACTAACTGCAAGAGTTTTCGTTGTAGTTTAGACAAGTAAACTTATAAAGAACTTTTTTTAGCGTCAGATTTTGAGTATCAGATTGGCAGTCGTGTTTGCTTTCATTGAATACTACGTCGGTACTTTTTTTCAATTTTACTTGATTTGTTGCGTTAAAATTTTACCACATTATTATGCTATATTTAGCGGAACAAGTGTTTCCTAATGAACTGAGTTTAGCTTAACTAGACTTCTTTTGCAAACAATAATTCAAACTCAAAATCCTGTACTAGTAGTTGTCAATTTTTTATCGTTAACACTTCATACTTAGTGGAAGTGCTATTTTAGTTAAGCAAACTATTAAAACATTTTTCTGAAAAATTGATAAAAGAATCGAAGTTTTGAAGTTTGAAAATTTTCTGTTGAAGAGAGTTTTAGAATTCTCCCTTCGTTTTTATAAACCTTTTTAATTTATACATTAAACTGGAGATATTGATATATTTCTGGATAAATATGGCTTTTTATTATACCCATTTTCCCTATATTTTAAAGTTATTATGGCTGATTATATAGCTAAAGTCAAACGATTTAAAATTGCATCTTCTTTTTCCCACACGAATAACATCCTCATCTGCGGCTGCTATTAATTATTTGGGTACTAATTTAAATAATGTATCATGTATAGTACTCTTTTCTGGCATTGCTGACCATGAAGCATATCTTGCTAAGATTCCATGCAACATTGAATTGTCTTGGTCTCATTATGTACGCAACATTTTTTAGTAGGGCGATTTTCAATGCTTTTTCTTCTGCTACACTAATGCTGCCTTAATTATTTGAAATTCCATTTACCTTATTTTTTCATGTGCTATGTAACAAGATAAATAATTTTTTCTATAAAAAAGGCTTAAAATAAGAAATAGAAAACCAAGGATTACAGAGGGCTAAGTTATGCAAATATACTAGTAATAAATACATTATTTTTGATCATTAGAAATACTGTAGTCTATACACAGAGACAATCAAAAACAGCAAAGGCTAAATCTGATCGCTTAAATGTGTCATCAAATAGGCAGAGAAAGACTAGAAATATGTGAGTAGTAATATTAATAAAATATATGACCTTACATTATATTCAGCAAGTATTAACATTTTGTTGGATTTTTCAGCAAAAAGAAGTTTAACATTCTTTTTTCTTTCATCCTGTTAATCTCAGCAAAGTTCAAAATGCTAATAAACCCTTAAAAAGCCGTAAGTCATCGGGAGTTGATGAAATATCATCAAAGTTATTACTCTATTTGCCTGACTCAGCAATAGATACCTTAGTTTCTGCCATAAACAATTTCAGACATAATGGCATTTTTTCTTTGTGTTTAAAGGAGGTAGTAGTTATACCTCTTTATACTAGCTCTTTATAGCCCCTCCAAGATAATTGAAAAACTTGCAAAATTGCAAAGATAAATTTTGGACTCATGATGCTGTTTTTAGCTTTTTGGAGAATGTCTATGTATCCTTGATTTCTGAAGAGTCAGCGGCGGAAGTTTTTTATGATCTATCCAAGGCATTTGATTGTATATATCATGAAATATTATTGTCTAAGCTCAATAAATATTATTTAAGAGATGTGGCATTGCAATAGCTAAAATCGTATCAGTCAAATTGTACTCAGCGAGTCACAGGATTTGGGTCTGATTCTAGATCCTTTAAGTCTAGAGCACCTCAAGGTTCGGTGTTAGGATCACTATTAATTACTTTTGCTATATGTAAATTACTAAGGTTTATTGAGATTGCAGGATAAATTGGTTTATTTTGCTGATGATACTCATTTTGTGGCGTCATAAGGTTTCTGATCAGATTAGAGCTCAGGTTTTCGAGGATCTTAAGGTTTTATTAAGATAGTGTGCTTAAATCAAGCTTGTGTTTAATGTGTAATATCTTTATTATAGGATTTAAATCTGACGTCCAGGGTACGATGTTTAGTGAAGATTTCCCCTTGCAAAACAAAGCAAACTACAAGCTGCTTGGTATTACGAATCAAAGATCAACATTTTTTATTTTCTCTTTTTACTTTGAATACAAATAATCTTAGTTATAAATGTCCTAAACATTAGATATTAAAAAGATAGAAGCCAAGTTAAAAATAATTATATTAACTAAGGCTTGTTAGAGCCTTAACCATTTTTTTAACGATACTTTTTGTCCTATGCTCTAACATCATATTTATATTTTTTAATACCTTTCCTTTTGTTCTATTATTGTTTTATGAACTTCCTCCAATTTTTGTTTTTGGCAGAAGTTTTACTTATTTTTAAGCCTGTTTTGCTATTTTTTGATATTATGATCTTAAAATTTCTTAGTTTAGAAATATGCTATGTAGCGGAGTAAAAATCGGCTCGAATTCTCGCGTTTTTTTTTTTGAGGTATAACCAGATAAGTCCCATACTAAATTAGTATAATAACAATATTACTGGGCATCTGAAACCGAGTTCTACGACATCGCTAGGATATCCCGATTTTTTATATATTGAAAAAACTTCAAGAATCGCGATAATTTAGAAACTCAACTTTTTGACACATAACTCGCTCTATCTCAAAAACCGCTCTAGTTACTAAAATGATTTTTTTTTTAAATTTTTAAACGCATTTCTTTGCGCACATATTGCAATAGAAAAAATGTAAATAGTGTTTTTTTTTTTGTTATTCAAAAAATTTTAAAAATGTTCTGTTTACCGTTTATGGAGATACTTTTTTTAGCAATAGAAAAACTTTTTTATTTAAAGAAATTTTACCATATAGTCTGGGAGGAAAATGTAGCAGACATATTAAAAAAGTTTTTAAAAGAAACTGCAACCATTTATCTCTAATAGATTTTGAGTTATCGATTTTTGAATTCGGATCTCAAATCGCAAGTGATCGCGCGCCAACTAAAAAGGGATTTATTCCACTCACCGCGGGTTGTAGTCACAGACAATTTTTTTTTACTAACTGTACTTTATTGTACTGTACTTAATTTAACTGCACTTTTTACTACCGTAACAGTCTGTTCAGTTTATTGTAGTACGTTTCTGTCTGACGTGCCGGTTAGTGATTTCGATGTAATACGATTTTAATTAGGATTTGGATTAAATAAAAGGCAGAAAATATGGTTGACAAGGGAAACAAAATCTAAGAAAATGAAAAAAAAATTGTCGGAGTGGCGTTCTGAGGATAAATCAAAATGAGGGTAGTTCTTATGAACGGTTTGCTCCCATGCACTTGCTGCATGTAAAACTTTTCTCCATAAATAAAAGGCTCTCGTTACATTAGTTTTCTACTTTTTAAAATTTAGTACATTTTCGATTCCGAATCAGATATTTCATTTTCAAAATTCATTTTATTGCTGCACAATTTGCATTTGCATTGGCAGCAACATTTCAAGCCATGTGTTACACAAACACATCGGGTGGTGCAGCCTCTGTCGGAACAGCAAATTGATAGAGCACTTCGAACATTTTCCGGTACAGGTTCTTTCGTGGTTAATATAGGAGTACAATATTTGGGGTGCTTGTATAGGTTTTTCTACAGGCAACATGAAATTTAAGTATAATCCTACCATCTCCTTTTTCATTTCCAATAATTTTTTCCCGCAAGTGTCCATTCTTTTTTCTGCTGCCTGAAGTATTGTCTCCATGCCGGTTTTGGTAGAATTCTGAACTACCAAACTGTCGCCTTGGTCTAAAGATTTGCCACAAAAAATACATTTCACATCCATCTCTTTAATGTTTAGATCCACTCATTCACTATATTATACTAACTAAAACACAACTACTCACTATATACTATATGCGCACATTAATCGTCTTTGAGTCTTATTTTTAATATTATTTTCGTAAAACAACGCAAGAAGTCATAAAAACAACTAACATGAAAGGGCTAGCGTCTTTGAAAAACTAAAAAAGCACCTTTATATTTTTTCGACTCGCCACTAATCTCAACGAAACGGAGTGCGCAGGATTGCCGGGATGCCGCGTCGGTTTATTTGTATACTAGACGCATTTAAAAATATTGTGCATGCCAATTTTTCGAATTTCAAATTTTGGGGTATCAACTTTTCAAATAAATAGGTATTTCAAATTAAAAATTTCAATATAATAGTAAAGCGTACTTGCAGTGCGCGCGGTTAGTAGAAAGTTGCCGAGGGACAACGTCGAAAGTGTTCCTGCGATTGGAACCCCGAATTGAAAAATCGATAACTCAAGATCTATTAGAGATAAACGGTTGCATTTTTTTTTTAAAACTTTTCTAATGTGTCTGCTATATTTTCTTTGCAGACTGTATGGTAAAATTCTTTCAAATAAAGAAGTTTTTCCATTGCTGAAAAAAGTCGCTCAATAAACGGTGACTAGCTCATTTTTTAAATTTTTTGATAAACAAAAAAAAAAACACTACTTCAATTTTTTCTATTGCAATATGTGCGCAAAGAGAGTCGTTTCAAAATTTAAAAAATCATTTTAGTAGGTAGAGCGGTTTTTGAGATAGAGCGAGTTATATGTCAAAAAGTTGAGTTTCAAAATTACCGCGATTTTTGAGGTTTTTTGAATATGAAAAAAATTGGGTCACCCTAGCGATGTCGTAAAACTCGATTTCAGATGCCAATAAACATGCCTAATAAGATAGTATGATCTGGTTATACCACAGATGTAAATAGCTCCGCACGGAGCTCCCTGCGAAGCTATTTACATCTGTGGTTATACCTTCAGAAAAAAATCGATAAATAAGCGTCTTTCGACCGCGTTTTTACTGCACCAATGGTGCTTTTATGATATTTTAATTTTTTAGTTCTTAGGATACACTAAGTAATACGTTTATTAAATAAATTAACGAAATCTAATTTTACTCTTATTTATGTGAAATAAATTGTAACTAAATGTTAGTTTAACATAAAAAATAAAGTCTTTTATTATACCCATATTAAGGATATAGCCTTAAACCTGTTTTAACTACAACATCTTAATATAAAATTGTAGACTTCATTATTTTTAATTTACTACACAAGTAGGGTGAATATTTTGTGAAAATCGTACCTGCTGAGCTTGCTTTTAAATTCTAAATCTAAAAGTTTAGCTTTGTGAGGTTGCTTTATTAAAAAACCTGTATAGCTTATATTCAACAGCTATATTTATTTTAAAGAGTCGACACTTGAACACTTTTAAAAAGTTTGCCTTTATACGTAAGCAAACAAAATATTAAAGTGAAATTTAAAAGCAGCAGATGCATCAATATTAAAATGTATGATTTTGTACTTTGAACTAATGCTTATTTAATATTTTATTTTTTTAATTCCATAAATTTTGTAAATAATGTTTATTCATCTTAGTAAAATTGATTTTTAATAATAATAATAGATAATATTAATATTTTAATTTTATACTTAACATTCATTTGTCGTCTATATTATCATTGTGCATTTTTTTTTAAATGTAATCACATGTAATATTTCTTTATATGAAATTAATTTGTTTAGTAATTGGCTGCTTTAGTATAAAATACCCAAATAAAAAAATGTAACTACATATCTATTTGCTTCGTATTAAATGAATTTTAATACTTGACATACTTGCACTTTTTGTATATACTTAACTATTAGAAATGTTTTGATAAATAATCCGATATATTTTATTTATTCTTATCATATAACCATTAAAAGAAACTCAATTAAACTTATTTGCAAAGTAGAAAAAGGAAAATTCAAAAAGTTTTAATACGTGCTGGTAATTGGAAAAATTGTTCATCTACTTGTCTTGTAGCGCGTCAACGTAACAACTTTAAATTGAGTTTTTAACTCCAAGTACAACGAATATATTTAAAATTGGGTTGAATTTTGAAAGTTGGATTTTCATCATAAAGGCATATTTTTGAAAGCATGTACGATGGTAATACATACATAAATAAATAATAAAAACTATATATATATATATATATATATATATATAGTTTAATTAATTAGTTTAATTAATAGTTTAATTAAATTAGTATCTTAGACAGTAATTTCCATTACTAAAATTATTAGAATATATAAAGCTTTTTAATCCTCAGACTGATTGCTTTGGGCAATTTAAAATTTTCCGTTTCAGAAAAAAATTGCGCAGAGTAACAAGCTTTATCTTTTTTTAATGTAAATTTCCATATAAATTAATAATAAAATACTATTTTTATGTAGCCCTAACACCACGGGTAGTAACATTTTATTCAATGTAACAAGTATAGAATAAAAATGGGTTTATATAAAAATATTCTATTGTATTTTAAAAGGGCTTTGACACTTTTGTAGTATATATTATAATATTTTATAATTATAAAATAGTTATTTATGTAACAAGTGTGTAAAATGAGCCTTTTTAATTCGCATAAATAAAAAAAGGGATTTTCCACTCTTTTTTTTTGTAACATACAAAATTTTTTCTACTACCGAAGAAAACATAAAAAAAAATCAAAAATATCAGATTACTTTAGGCACTTAAGGCAACTATACGGTAAAAAAAGTCAAAACAGTTGTTGACAAATTATAAATTAAACGTCACAACGTTACGCACTAGTGCGTAAACAGTGAAAGTTTACACACCTTGGGAAGTGTGTAAAGTGACCACTTTACGCACGGTAGTAGAAAAAGTATTTTTTAGTATAAGGTGTATTTTAGTATCAAAGGAACTAGCCACCTGTTCACCGATGCAGAAAAATTCGTGAACCATTTAAGTATAACTTGCATCTCAACTATACTTAATGTACCAATGATTCGATAGTTCCACTATAAGCTGTTGATCTTAAAATCTCCTTATGCCGCAAAAATTTATTTGGTAAACATCTCTTAGCTGATTTTGCTTGCACAACCATTAAAGTGTGTTTTTATTAAAAATATTATTAAGATTGGTATCTCTTTTTAAATGTCTCACTTCTCTATATCTTTTATTATAATATAATAATATTATGTGGTGTTGCATCACAGTATGTACATTATGTAAAAGTGTTGGATACTACCAATTAGTCAAATAATTAAGTTGTTATGCTAAATCAGGATCATTTTCGTCGGACTCGAATGTGCTAATCAGCCATCCTCAATGTCACTATCGTTTGACAAGCAACTTTTCAGGCTTCCCGATTAAACCTTTAACGAAGTCAATCACGGATGTTTCCTTTATCATATCTGTAATTGTTAAAGATAATTTAATTAAAAAAGGTTCGGTCAACAAACTTTTCGGTGTTTTATTACTTTGATTTCCTATAGCTTATTGTTTAATAAATGTTTTTTATAATTCCGCTTGTTTCAAAAGCCTAACTATCTAGTCTCAAAATGCACATTAAATTTTACAGAAATTACATGTGAACAACATGAACAAATATATTATTAGGTATATTTTTAACTTTCTGAAGTTTTTTTTTTAACTAAGATACCTGTAATATACCTATTATTATAAGTTTACTGCATTTGTTATAAATTTAAGCATATTATTAACTACTTTAAGAAAAAAACAAAAGGCTTTCAAAAAAATTGTTGCGTATTGTACGATACTTAATAGGTTCTATCCTATTCAAACGAGACACTCACTTTTAGAATAACAATGATTATTGTGATCGCTTTTGACAATAGTTTTAACTAAATAGCATTGACCTTTGAAGATCATTGACCCAATAGACAATGGCTTATTTCCTTTTCTTTGTCAGCAAGTTTTCTTTTATAATCCCCTTTGGGTTATGAAATTGACAACTAAGTGAATACTAATATTAAATTATTATTAATAAAGATTTTTTACACTTTATTTTTTGTTGCAGGTAAGAATTGTTAATATGAGGGCAAACTAGACCCCAGGAAGTAATCGATATTGGTAAGAATAGAATAAAGAGATCAATAATATATTTAATTTGACTGCATCCGTAAGTTTTATATAATGAGTTTCATTTAAGTGAAGTTTACCATTTTTAGGTTTTTGTAAAAAGATGCAATTTTGACTGTAGTTGGTTATAAATTACAAAAAACTTAATATCAAAATACTGTTGCAATTATAAATTCTCCATATGTATATCTTAAGTATCATTCCGTCTTATTCTTGCAATCCAAAATTAAATTAATATTACGTGACGCCATTTCATTTTAGATTATAATTATCTAGTATAGTAAATTGAAGGGAGCATACATAAACAGTAAAAAAATGTAATTGTGTAGAAGAAAAGAAAAGAAAATACACTTCATACAAGACTGAAGCAAATTAAATATTTTAACACCTTATACTCTATACTCTCTTTAATTCCTAAGAAAAATGTCCAGATCAAAACTGTTTAGTATCTCCTTTCTAAAACGCTCTGTATGTACTACTCTATTCTTAGATATATTTTATTAAATATTTTGTCTCTCTAAAATAATTAAAGTCTTTTTAAATTCTAAATCGATTATAACAGAAAATGTACTTTTGACGTTCTACATTTTTTACCCTTGCTACACATAAATCGATTTACGTTATTAACATCAAGCAAATTCGTTTGAAACTTTATAATAACAAGGGCCGCAAACACCCCATTCTAGGAAAGCATTGCTAAACTGAAGAGTCATTTTATTTAGATTGCTAAATTTCGTTCCAATTTCTTTCAATTTTTTCATATATAGCAAGCGAAAACGAGTATCTGTTGCAAACTTATTTGAGGATATTCTTTGCCCAAATTATGACTTTTTTTCGTTTTTGCGAAGAAATAAGTCTAATAATTATTATACAGTTAATATTATTATAAGAGTCGCACTATTAACAAAACTGATATTTGAGACTTTTTAGTATTATAATTTCTTAAATCAATCCAGTTACAAGTTTAGCCCACTTTTTCATTTATTTAAGATTAAACTAAACTTAGGTAAGCGAATCTAAATACAGAATTTGCAGTTTATATTTAGATTCTTAAGTTCTAATGCTAACTGACATACAGGGTGTTCATTTGAAAACTTCCCAGCACGGATTTATCGAAAACCACCGTTTAAAAAAAAACGCCGAAATGCGTCAAAAGGTTTGTCAAGAGGGACACCTTTCTAACCTATCTTAAAAATATTAAAGGACAAGGGGTATCGAGTAATAGTTTGTTTCAAAGGTCTTTTAAAGTCTTTTATTTTGAGGTTTGATTTTTTTTAAATCGGTCGATTCGTTTTTGAGAAAATTAGAAAAATCTTTGTTTATCTTAATTTGTTCAGATAAAAAACAAAAACATGAAAATATCAGTTATTATTTCAATAAGTGTTCTAAATGTTGCCCGTTTTTGGCCAAACAATGAAATAGGCGATATTCACATTCCTGACGGACATTTTCAAAAACATGTTGTGGGATATCAAGGCAGCCGTCGATGATGCGTTGACGAAGTTCATCCAAACTTTCAGGGAAGTAAACACAATAGATTTTTAAATGACCCCATAGAAATGTCTAACGGCGTTATATCAGGAGATCTAGCAGGCCATTCTATAGGCCCCCTTCACTCTATCCAACTATCTGGAAACTCCTCGTCTAGCCATTGCCGAACGGGAAGAACATAGTGAGGAGGAGCGCCGTCTTGCTGCAAATATATTTCAGCCTCATCAAGTATAGGGTTTCCATCATCATCGATTTGGTTTTCAATGGATTCAGTGTTAAGCGGATTGATGGTATTTTCCACCATATCTAAATAAATGTCTCCATTTAAATTTCCGTTAATAAATAGTGGCCCAGTCACTTTATTTCCTAAAATGCCTGCCCATACATTAATTTTTTGAGGGTACTGGGTATGCCCTTCTACAAATGCATGAGGAT
Source organism: Anthonomus grandis grandis (assembly GCF_022605725.1). Taxonomy (NCBI): domain Eukaryota; kingdom Metazoa; phylum Arthropoda; class Insecta; order Coleoptera; family Curculionidae; genus Anthonomus; species Anthonomus grandis. The sequence continues at coordinate 18,822,938 of NC_065548.1, read as the reverse complement.
TTTCATTGCTCCAATATCGACAGTTATGCTTATTAACATATCCACTTAGATCAAATTTGCATTCATCGCTAAAGCAGATATTCTTTACATGAATAGTATTATCATTAATCGCTTCAGTCATTTTTTCACAAAACTCAACTCGCCTATCGAAATCGTCTTCGGTTAACTCTTGCAATATTTTCATTTTGAATGGATGAAATTTATGAAGTTTGGTAACTGTGTGAACGAAGCTAATGAAATACCAGTGGCAGCAACAATTTTGTTAGGACTTATTCCAAAATGACCCAAAACTTCAACTTGAGCGGCTTCATCCTAAATTCGCCGATGATCACGTTTTTTATTTGTAACAGATCCAGTTTCAGTAAACTTAGTAATAAGGTCCAAAACATACCTATGCAAAGTTATCTTCTCCGGATGTCTGGCGTTAAACGTGACGGCAGTTTGCCGAGCACATTGATTTTGGGCACCATAAATTAAAATAATTTCCACTTTTTCGGCTAGAGTGTAAACCATTTTGGAAGTAAAATCATCAATTCAACAAATAAATTTTCACTATTCCAAGACTGTCGGCAAAACAAAAAAATCTTTATTTTCCTAAGCAACCTTAAATTAATAACTAAGCAGGTATAACAATAAATACAGTTCGCCCAGGATATCTGTGTTGATGAAAAGAATGCGGAAAAAAATTCAGGTTGTTATTTAGTTTTTTCCACGTCTAATCTTCGGAATTGCTGTTTATGTTGGTAGTTTCCGTTTTAAATTATAAACGAATTGTAGATTTGGCAAACCCTTACGGGCAACTATTGAAATAAAAACTGATATTTTCATGTTTTTGTTGTCTATCTGAACAAATTAAGATAAACAAAGATTTTTCTAATTTTCTCGAAAACGAATCGACCGATTAAAAAAAATCAAACGTCAAAATAATTATCATCATAATCATCATAATATTGATTAGTCTGAGTATTATATAATTCTTCTGATATAAAATTACGAGGGCCTGAGGGCACAAAGTGATTTTGTCTAATTTGGAAATTTCGTTGTGATTGATTAGGATTATAAGTTTGCATAGATTGATTATTTCTAAAATTATAGGAGAATTATCTATAAATTATGCTCATAGGCGTCGGTCGAGGAAGATCTTTTTCTCTCATTTGATTTGGCCTAAAAACGTTTCGATTTTGGGGTGGTCTACCAAAAACTTCCGAGTTTGTTGGCAGAGGACGTTAAGGTAAAATTCTAGGGCGTATAGGAACTGGTTGAGATGGAAAAACATTTTGTCTTATAAATAGATCATGGGGTGTACTTGAGTTAAAATTATTATTATTAAAAATTATTATATTTAAATTTGGTTGGATATAGTTGGGTTGTTGTACAGATTTATTAAAATTTTGATTATACTGAGGTTTATTAATTTTATTATTATTCTGAAAGTATAAGCTATTGTTTTCTTGATTTACAAATTGAGAAGCTTCGGCTAGGGTTCTTGGCGGCATACACTGAATATTTATCCCTAAAGGCTCTTTAAGACCTGATACAAAGGCTTTAAGTGCTAATTCTGAGTACATTGTACGTTTTACGGTCGCGATTGAGGCAAGCCTCATCTCTTTGATCGGCAAAGTTTCTTTCAAGAGTTAGTTTAAGATTATTCCAAGTACTCACATTTTGAATATTTACCACAATTTTAGCATTTCCAATTAATTTACCTATTAAGCAATTAAGTAAATAAATATTTTCAAATTTATTAGGATCCGTTTGATCATAAAAGTGCTTAATTAAAGTTTCACAGTTTACGAGATATCGGTTAAGATCATTAGGGTTCCCATCAAAATTCGGGACACAATTTAAATATTCCGGCTTAAAAGTGGGCATCCTAGTATTTAAATGTAAATTTTCTAAGTTTAAATTATTACCTAATGGTGAGTCAACTGAAGAGATTTGAAGATTATTCAATACAACGCTTAATTCATCTATATTGGACATTAACTTAATGAGCTGTACTTACATAAAGGCGATGGTCATTTCTATAAGGGACAGTCTAATATTCTGCCTATAATTGCTTGCGTAATTAGATGATTTGTATCTAATCACCGATGAATCTCCAATAGTGGTCTTCTTGTTTCAGCAATTTTCGATAAATTCACTGCAGATACCTCCACCGAATTTTCATCAAGTTTCGTATAGTCCGATTAATTGTTAAAACGAACGTTCGATACACTAACCGATCTAACTCCGGACTATCCTACCGACTGCGCCATTTAACTAACTTAACAACCAAAATGCCTTTTTAAAAAATATTATTTTATTTGAAAATTAATTAATACAAAATTACATGCTAATTAGTTTATTAATATATTATATTCCTTATGGGTTTGAAAACTAAAAATATTTTTCATGGTAAGAAGGTTAAGTATAAGTTGTATAATTCTTAAGACTATAATTTAAAATATTACGCAGTCGGGATTTCGCCGAGGTTTTAGGATTGCTTCAGCTCTTCTGAGGATATTGGACGATATTATTAGTACTTATGGCAAGGGTAAAAGAACAGCGTTGGTACTATTGGACTTCAGCAAAGTTTTCGACACTCTTCACCATAAACTAATTTTAGCTTTTTCATTACGGGTTCTTACCAATTGCTATTTGTTTTTGTAGTAATTATCTTTCAAATCGGTCTCAGATAATATTTATAGACAATGTATACTCTGAGCCAGCTGAATTAAACAGAAGCGTCCCTTAGGGTTGCCTTTTGGGTCCTTTTTTATACTTTATATAAATAACTTAACAAATAAAATTGAAAACTAAAATCGCCTAGCTCATAACTGTGATAATACACAAATTTATAATTGTTTTACTAAGAATAATGTTTTTGTAGCAATTTGATCATTACGCCAAAGTTTAAATGCAGTAGATCATAATTCAATGGTGAGTGGTTTAAAATTAAACCCAAAAAAATGTACCGTGACTTACATTGGCTTCATGACATTAAATGAACTGCGAAATTCTAATAGATCAGGAAAAAATATTAAATGTAAAATACACAAATATTTGGTTGTTATTCTTGATATAAATTTGAGATTCAAGTGTCACATTGTAATTACTTCAATTTTGTTTACGGCCCATATCTTGATGCTTCCAATAGGTATAAATTAGAAAACATACAGAACTCTTGCATTAGCTTTATTTATGGGTTCACTAATACTGTTTCCTGTTCAAACTCTTAAAAAATAGCAATCCTTCTCATCTATTTAAAAAACTCAAAACAGGATCCACTAAAAATATTCAAACGACACGCACGGTTCTAACGTTCGATATACCTCAGTATCGCACTGGGATTTTTCGGAGATCATTTTGTTTTTCTGCTCCAAGATTAATAAATATATATGGTACTGGTTAGGCGATATCTTTTTACTCTTATAAAATGAAAATGTTGCTTGAAAGCCAACAATAAATAGGACAGTATTTATAGGATAGATTTTGTTTCAACTCATATTTTATTTTTCTTAATGTAGGTATTTTAATGAACTCTGAGATCCATATGTTTAGCAATTGAATGTTATAATTATTTTTTTATGTTTTAAATTATTTGTAAATTTTAATGTCTATATCATTCTCTGGAGTTGTTTTTGTATTTTGTTTTATAGTGGAGTTTTTGTATCCCTTCTTTCACACTTTTTGTAAAAGATATAATTAAGAAGTTGTGGCACTTATTTCTCTATTCATTTATTTATTTTACTTAAACGATTTTTTCTTGTTTATATTTTTAAGCACTTTAATGACTGGAGAATGAAATTCTTTTAAAGCCATATACCTTTCTCTCTGGCTATGGATGCTATCAACGTTCTGAACTTAACTTACCTGGCACCGAATACTTCGTGGTTAGTTTTGTAAATCCGTATTTTGCCTAAGTACGTCCAATACACAAAATGAAATATGGGAATTTTTATTTGGAGGAACGCAGCTAATACTCCGAGTAACCCAGTATGGTATTATGTTATTCTCAAATAACGTTCTCTATAATTTTTCTAAAAGCACTGGCTAAGGAGTTAGCAATTCTACCCTGTATAGTCTCGTTTCAAATTACACAATAAATTGACTTGGTGAAAAAGAGGACAGCGGTAAAATTTTAGATATTAGGTGTGCGTAAATAATAAAAAATTTCAATATAACTTCTGGGACAAGTTATGACATTCTTTAGATTAAAATATAGAACTGGATCTTCAAACTTTTCCTGCCTTCATAGCTGTTTTTTCAGCCATGTACTGTTTCATTTCTTCCTCTTTCTTTACACCCAGGTTATTTTCATTCTTTTTTTTATGATACCTTGAACATCTTTCATACACCTTTTTTTTGGTTTATAAAAAGATAAAGCAAAGAAGAATTGAAATTCGTATTAAAAATATGTCTATACATAGACTTTAACTGGGTTAGCTACATTGTTTTTATTGCAGCTTTTGAAGTAAAACTCATAGATTTTGAAACCTACAAAGTAGCTTCTAAATATTTTTTATTTGAACTACCTCGACAGTAATGTGATTCGATAACCGGAAACTTTGATATTTTGATCCATAACAATATTTCTTGAATCATTATTATAATCATTTTTCATTGAATAATTATTTTTTCTGCTTACACTCTTGCCTCTCAGGTTTTTATTGGTATACACCTGTATGAATCTGTATACTCTATGCACAGTATATACAGGTTCTTGTAAAATGTTAAGGATGCCGAGAAAGAATTCTTTACAAACTCGTAATCTTTTCTTCCTTATAGTAAAAAAATATTTCATTTTAAAACTTCTTCATAAGGCTTCGACAGTTTTTGCCTTTTTTTCTTTTTTCTATATTTTTTAGTTGTACTTCTTGAGAAAAAAACTTTATTTAAATTAATTTTTTTTCTGATTCCCCGATTTTATTTTCAAAAAAAAATTAACATGCACTGTTAAAAATTGCAAGGCAATCCTTTTTAGTAACCACTTTTTTAGTAAAAACCGTTTTTTCCCACAGTTATGTATCCTTTTCTAGACTGATACATTTAATTGTTTAATTGTTTTCTAAGTTTGTGGTTTACAGAGAATTTTCTCTACTATATAATATTATATACAATATTATATACTATATAATAGTAGAAAAAATTCTCCATTCCTTGCTTTGCGCGATGATTTGGTGCAACTGCAACCCAATTTCCTAAATTTTTATTATTATTGGTTGATATCTCCTTGTATAAGATACAAACTAAGTTAACCTGTTAACATTCAGTATATTATTAAGCTGCACAGAATTATTAACATCTTTAGTTAGGCCTAACTTTTTATGACATATTTTAGTCAAACTCAGTTCATTGTCAGAAGGCGTTTTAAAATGTAAGAAAATAAGTAAACTTTTTTTTAAAGAATTTTTTATTGTGCCCTTAATTATCAAAATCATCTCTTATTATTTTGAGGCCATTTTTTAATTGTTTTTTTAAAAATATCCTCGTCAAAACAATGCATCAATTCAGAAAAACTGTTTTCTTCTAATTTTTTTACACCTCCCCGACTTTGCTGCCTAGTAGGTAATAACAGCACTCGGTGAATCTATAATAAATATTTAAATAGACAAAGATTTAAAAGAAATCGTGTCTTTAACCTTTTGATGCAAATATAGCGGGATTACCATACCCTTTTTCACTCTTTTAATAATTTGGCATCAACGAGGAATCGGTAACAAATATCTAAAAAGCTCCGAATCATATATAACACAATATTTAATTAAAAGTTTTACAAATTATTACCTGGGCTTATAATTTTAGATGTTCTGAGGTTTATAATGAAGAAATAATTTTAGGTTATGTGTATCGTACCTAGCGTACATGGCCAAACAATGGTTTGTTTAAAACTTCAGTAAAACAAAGTTCAATCTGCTCCTAAATACAATCATGATATTTTAATATTCGTAAATAGGACTTTGTAACGCTGTATTTAAAAAATGCCAGATAGAACTTTGATATATTGCTAACTCCATTACCTCAAGACAAATAGTGCTAATACCGAGTTTAGAAAAAGATTTCATTAGATACACCGTGAAAATACAAACTCATGAATAATTTTTTGGCAAAAATGCAGATAGAACCTTGTTATTCTAGCATGACCATATTATAGCAATAATTTTAGACGCATGTCATCGAGAAACTAGTTTTTTTTAAATAATTTTCATTGCAATAATATAGTACGTTAACGTATTGCAGAGTATCACCAGCAACTCGCTTTCTTAATCATTCTTAGCTGAAAATTTTTAAATTTTGCTTATACCTATAATAACATTTTAGCAATATTATTAATTTAATCAATTTGGATTAATAACTTTCTTATTTAAAATAAAACATTCGATATATTTTTAGTTTTCTCTATACGTTACTGAAGCATCTTGATTTCGCGATACCCGCCTACTCTCAAAGTATTTTGGCCTCTTCTCAGTTGTGTTATTATTGCTTTTTTTGACATAAATATTCCTGCTATTTATTTTAAGTTTTTTGTTGAAGCAAGTTGAAAAGTTTTGAGCAAAATGCGTCTTACGATAAAAACCAATCCTAAGCCATGAAACTCGAATTGTTGTAATTAAAAATATGTTTAAAACTTTATTGAGAACGCAGCCTCGGTTGCGGATAAAAGTAAAATAGTTCCCACTAAAACTCATATAGGATAATAGGTAAAAAAACTAAAAAATAAATTCTAGCTAGTGTGGCTATGATATTTTGTTTTTAGAGTATTTCAATGGATATCGTGAAATCCAATGGTGAATATCACAAGAAAATGAGTATACGCATAAGCATAATTTTCAAATGTTTTCTTTTAAGTGTATGTAGCGAATTGTACAGTTTTAGGATATTAATGACTTTCTAAATTCAAATTTTAGAACTAAAATAATATGCAAAATGCTAATTAGAGTATCATTTATTGTAAATATCACTCATTGTCAAGAACTAAAAATATGCTGATATGACAAATAGGAAATTTATGAATATTTCTAGAGAAATTGCAAGTTATTGAATATGTTGTTTAATCTATGACTTGTACTTTCGTGTTTTAAAATTAAGTCAAACTTAATTGGCACAAATTAAAAACATGCTTGCGATGCACTATTTACGTCAGTTATGATTTTAAAGAATTGTTGAAGTAATTATTTCTTGTCACAAATAAATCAGATTTTCATCGTTAATTTAACCACCAAAACTTTTTTGATTATTCAAGAATTATTGTTTTCTTTATCAACCTATATACGATAAATCGAGACAACTAGCGCCTTTAGAATAAAAGTCATAATTTACAGTATCCTTCAATTTAATCAATACCGTTTTTAATGTTTCAGTACTTCAATAATTAGGTTTTTGAGAGCGGGTTGGAGCATCAGTGGGTTGTCCTTGACCGTAATTGGCGATGGGTTCCTTTCTCAAAATAAGTAGTACTAATGGTGCCATATGGTATGTAAGAAATGCCATTAGGGTGGTTCCTTAATTTTTCCTTCCTCAGGCTTGGATCTCAAGCAGGGTGTGATACGAATAGGGTGTAGGGGTATAAACTTTTCTCCAATATTTTCTCCAGGTTTCCTCAAAATCCACAATTTTTCCCTATATTTATAGTCTATATATAAAGAACCAAGTAAAAACATAACAACATATAGGCTTATACGAATCGACCTATTTTCTTTTTAAACATATTCCAAAGTGACTTCGTATTCTAAATCTTCAATTTTCTTGCTAATACTTATAACTATAATATCATAACTTTCATCATAACTTTCCAAAGGTGTAGAATTTAGTTTCTCTACCCTAAAATAAATATAAATCTATGATAGGATACTTGAATTAAATGTTTCCCTAAACTTATGTGTACTATCCAAAACTGAAATTTTACAACAACTCCTAATAGGATTATAACAATAGTTTGTTTTTTGTAACAATGTTCAAATAGGTAAATTTTTTAGTTTGTAATAATAAGAAGTTGAATATTCTTTATAATGTTTATGTGTGAGTAGTTTTTTATATCAACAATTAACTTTATCTAAAGTTCTTAAATTGCCCTCGTGTTTTAACATTTTATAACAAATAAAACGGTTAAATAAAATTTGGCACAGGGTTTATCTAAAAAGTACATTTTTCTATCTTCTTATTATTACATACAAATGCGAAATTATGAGTAAATGAGTTTGAATAAACAATAGAGGAAAGCTATTTGGTAATTATAAACCGTATTACAAATAATAGGAATTTTTAATAGAAAGATTATTTCGGTCTCAAATATTATTGTATTCAGCTTGCAAATATTCAGAAATTTATAATAGTACAGTTTCGATAGTTGGATTAGTTCATTTGAAGAAAAGTTAGCTGCTTAAGTTTTGTCAAGTTCAAATATATTAGAGGTATCCATGACTAAACAAGTTTAAGAGCTTAAGAGTTTTTCCAAATAATATTTCAAAAATTTTTAACTTTAAATATTTCTCCAAGAATAGCCTCCTGAAGTTTTACTTTCTCATTTAACTGATTAATACTTTCAGACGCGTGCAATAATTAATTATTAATTTCAGAAAAAGTGTTTGCGAACTTGTTTTGCAGAAATGATAATAAGTATAAAGTGTGAGTATTTTAACCTAATTTTATTCTCATTGTTCCTAAAAATCTGCATGATTTTTTAAAGATCATTCTGATCCAAATTTCCGGTAATATGCTTAATAGCTGTGCCAATAACTTCGCTTATTTGTACGGTGCGTTAAAAACTTTTATTTTTCTTGCAGAAATAACAATGAATGTTGCAAATTATTCAACAAAGTGTGATTCTTAACTCTTAACCCTATAAAATATATATTAGATATTCAAGGTTAAATACTATTGTTTATAGTAATTGAATTAATGTGCAAAAAGGTTTTATCGTAATAATTTACAAAAAAGCCTACGCCTAAATTTTCTTGATTGTAAAAAACATTATCAACTTTTTGAAGTTTCTGGCTGCTGACCATCTCTGGAGTCAGGAAGATTATCGTAGTCCTGCAAGGAAAAGTCCTTTTATTGAGGTCGCACGATTCTTAAGTGAAATTTTAAATTTTGGTCTTTTTTATTTATTTTGCACATGTTTATCGACTTTTCTATAAAGCGGACGGGTCTTATTACCTCGGCTTGCAGAGTTCTTAATAAAAATAGTTTCATTTGTTACCTGTACATTAGTCTAAGAAATGTTAACGTTCTTTTATCTAAGAGTGTCAGATAATTTTTCGTTATAAGGTAATAGTTCTTTTCTAGGTTTTTTCATTCTAATGTTTATGGACATTTTTATCAATTTCCATTAAATGTTTATTTAAATTATCGTAGGGTCCATCAGTTAAAGAGAAAGGAGTAAAATTAGTGGTGCTATGAACGCTTTGATTGTAAATAAGAATTGATATGAAAACATCATTTTGATTTTGTATACGTAATACACGAAGTTTTTCTTTAAGGGAGCTGTGAAATGTTTCTAAATGTGATAATGACGTTGAATTCATTAACGAGGTTACATGATATACAATATTATGTAGTTTAAGAAATTGCTTTATGGTTGAGTTATTAAATTCTCCTCCAAAGTCGAATGTGACTTTTTCTGAAAAGTTAGGATGCGACATATAATGTCGTAATTTATTTAAAATTGTTACAGCAGTTTTAGAATTTATGTGATATGCTTGTGTGCATTTTTGCTAAAAAGATTAATTATTGTAAATTTTTTTTTGTTTTTTACACTAACGTTTACTGTTTGAAAACTTTGAAGTATACTCGGGAATGAGCTTCTATTATGAGAAGGTGCATGAGGACGTTGCATATTCATTAAAATGTTGACAATTTTGATGATTATTAAAATTTTTATTATTATTGTGGGGTTTATAATTATTATAATAATTTTTTTTAGGCATCTTTTGTCTTCAAGAAATTTTTATAAATAATTTAAGCTTAAATATTATCGTATTTTCTACAAATCTTAACATAGCTGTCTATTGTCAGAAATATAGAAAAATAAAACCCAACTTTAAAAAAAAAAATAACTATTTTAATACATTTAAAAATAAAATGAACAAAAGCAAACAAAATATAAAAGTCACCGGGATCGACTTAAACTTTCAAAGTCAAAGCCAATCTGTCTTTTCCTTCAATGCCCGCATGTATTTCCTTTTCCTAAATTATGCTAAGATCGATATTCCCTTTCATAATATACCGTTGACCTGGACCACGATGACGACGGTACCAAGCCATGCACGTGATCCGAGACGTGATCCTTATTCGGCATATTTCTTACACTATAGATGTTGGATTTTGTTGTCTAACGAATGAACAGTATGGCTCTTTATGGCCAGATATAAATGAGCATAGCTAATGGCTAAATTGCTTGCTTCTCATAATTCTTGAATTTTAATTTTAAAAAACGCCTTCTGATCAGAATATTAAATTTGCGTGATTTCCTTAAGCTTATTTAAATGTGATTTCACATGCAAAGTCTTCGAAACTTTGAGAATTATTTTAAAAGCTGTGTGTTATATTTGTAAGGAGATTTTTTTTCATTACTTGGATCTTTATATTTGTTAGCAAACGACCTTTTAATTTATCAAATATTTTTGGGTTATGTAAAGTTACAATAATATCTCTGGCATCTTATTTAACTTGCGATATGACGTATTGCAAAAAATGTAAATTTAAATCTACATCCGTAAAAGTAAATTTTGTTAGAAATTCTTTTAAGCGATTAAAAAGTAATTTAAGTCTTTGGATCCTCTAAAGTATTCTGGAGCCATACATTTAGCAAAGTTAAAACGACATTAAAGATCTAAGTAGCATAATTGTCGAGTTGACATTTTGTATCTCTTTTTAAGGAAGACCTTTCACAAGACATACAATAATCTTTGATTTAATAATTTCGATTTAAAATACAATGTTAAAAAATTGTAAAAATTACAAAAATTAATAGAACGAGATTGGTGAGCGGGTGATTCTCTAATTCAAGTTCTTGAAGCAAAGCAGAGTTCAAGTTCTCGAACGCTGCTTTTCTTAAAACTTATGATTTTTACAGATTATCTTATTATGATCTTCCACATGATATTAAAAGAGCATATGCATATGCAAGCAATACTTTTCTCAAAAAATAATAAGTGAGTAACTAATTTTGGAATATTAACATTACGCAAGATATACAGGGTGAGTTTTTTAAAGTGTTACAATGCGATATGTCAAAAACGGCTGCAAATTTTTTTAGGGGGGTGAAGGGACAAATGTCAAAAATATCACAAAAAGTGCCCCCCGGTATACTTGAAATGTCACGAAAATGTCAAAAAAAAATTTGCAGCCGTTTTTGACATATCGCATTGTAACACTTTAAAAACTCACCCTGTATAGCCTAATTTAAATTGGATGCATTTAACAAACATTCAGAATTTATTATATTGTTTCCTATACAAGAATCTCATTAAAATGAAAACACCTATTTCTAAAAGTTTAATTTTCCCCAGTTCAATCGTCGAATAACTTTTCCCAAAAACCTAATAAAAATCGAATACAATTTATCGTTTTCTTATTTAAAGGGCGACACAAAACTGTTGTGACATTTTGTATTGCTGTGCTTAAAATATATTGTACTAAATCAGCCTGTTCCTGCTTTCTTTATGTTTAAATTGTTTCTGTTTGAAATCAAAACAAATGGCAGCAAATGAACGGTTCGACGGCCGGTACATTCACTTATAGTAGAGATGGCTTGGGCTTAACGAGAGTTGAATTGCCTTTTTTAATGAGAAAAGGAATAGTAAAATATAAATAGGTAGTTTTTAAATAAAGCAGCATTATAACGAAATTGTCTGAAATGAAATGGTTTGCTGAATTTAAAGTAGAGTAGTGCTTTTTTTAATGTATAATTAGCATATTCTTTTCTTTTTTTTAAGAGTTTCCTGCTTTGATCAGACACATTCTGACCTATATATCTTTGATTTAAAAAAACTCTCTGCAGCGACGACAAGGATTAATTGAGCTATTATCTGGATTACCTTTCCAATTTTTTAGTCATGTAATTTATTTTCAAGTAATCTTATTTAAAAGCAGTTTTTTTCAGATTAGGATATTACAGTTCCAAATTTTTACACCTACATTACTCCCAATATAAAGACTTCTTTAGGCGAAAGACCCCAATAGTCTCTAGCATATGAAAGAGAGTTCATTTTTTGTACGACTATTATTAAGTATATGCATTCCGATATAGGTTTAAGTAAAGGAATAGTTTCATTCTAAGAATATTTATTTTCTCCTTTGCTTCTGAATAACTACCTGTGGTGGCATCTAAGACTCAAGCTTCCAAACACCAAGTAAGGTCACTGGATATAAATAGGTAAGCGATTTTAATAACTAGAAACCTAAACGAAACTAAATCAATATTCGTACAATTACAAGTACAAAAATTTTTATCCCCTAACGGTTTATGCAACAAACCTCTCTGCTCTTGTAGAATTTTACATATTCCACGCTTAAAGTCTAAATGTCAAAGAATACCATTATTAAGTCTTTTACTCTATTTACCTTTTTTTTATAAGATTTTAGGTTTTTTTTGTTTGTATAGAATAAATTTATTAATTTCGTTAACAATGCTTCACGCACGTTCACTTTGCACACGAGTTTATGCTATATGTTTCCAGACTTTAATTATTTTTTATCTTCAGTCGCCTATATTTCTTTTTTTTCGCCAAGTTGGAGGCTTTCTAAAAACTACATGTACTGTTGTAAAAACTAAAATCAATCTTTGAGTAAATGTATTCTTAAAATAATAATCGTACTAAAGTAGCTATTTCGACTTTATCTAAAATGATATAATATTAATTATAAAAACAAATAAAATGATAGATATAAGGTAGCCCTGCTTGTCATTATGTTAATATTTTTGAATTGGACTTATAAATAGATCATGGTAAGGAAAGTTATTTTACCATCCTAAAAATATTTATTACCCATAGAAGGATAATTCCTTTCTTTAAAATACCATAATAAAAATCTTTTATTAATACGTTTCTTAGATTATCGTCATTCTCTGCAGTGGTAGTGCATACCGAATGTTTCTGAAGGTCGACAATTAGACGCTACATCTAATTTCGCCCCGAATTTAGGAAAATAAATTGAAGGCATCCATAAATTTTACAATCAGTGAAACCTAATGCCAATTCAATGCACGCGTTTTATCTCTTCCTTCGCTATAAACTCTTTGATAACTTTTCGGAAATTGTTCGATACTGGTGATCATCAAGTGATTCAAAATAACTTTGTCCATAGTATTTTTGGTACCTGTAAAATAAAACGCGCAATCTTTTATCACGAATTATTTTCTTTTTTCGTATGTACATTTGGCTTTCCCTTAGGTCAGTCGTAATCTTCAAATTCGATGCAACAAGTTAAGCTTCTGTCAAAATTGTTATCCAGGAATCTCTTAGGCGACGTAGGTCATTCAAAAGTTGATCAACAGTGGGAGCTGCTTATTTCATTAGTAAATTATAATTTTATTAAATTTTATGTGTCTTGTTAACGCATTGCAAAAGCTTGTGCTACCAACTAATTATCAAATAAATAAAATCAAATGATTAAAGTTTAAAGTTACTTGAGCCAAATTAAAAACGACGACCTCAATTTCTTATGTCAAATATTTTTAATGAAGCGACGATTCCTTAAAGTTATTGATAAATGGACATCAATCCTAGGTCTATTTAGTCACAGATATAGATAGCATGAAGAAGCTTTTTGCAGTTTCGATCAGAATTTGCTACTTTCTTAATCAGCAAGCAACTGTCTTGTAGATATTTCCAAAATATGTTTATGCGTCGTTATTTGTTTCCATCACATAATTGCAACAAAGATACGGGGTAAGGCGAATAATATAATATTGATCTAAGATAACATAATATTGATAAAGCTCTTACTTTACAAAATTTGTTTGAAGCGTTGTCGCACCCTTGACCTCTGCATAGCTGCTCATGATATGAACATTTGCAAATAGAGAATAACCGATTCAAAGAATTTTTTACATTCAAGTCGTACATAAATATGACTTAAATAAAACTTGTATTTTCTATATAATTATGACTGTTAAAAATAATTACTATGCATACTATGCATTTAGCTACTGTAATAATAAAAAGCAAAGAGAAGAATTTGAGCTTAAAGTGACACATTATTATATCTCTTATTTTTCAATTTCATGCACTTAAATTCTATAATGTTCCTGTCTATCATTTTTATATGATAGAAATTCTGAATGATTTTAAGTTTTAGTCAAACACCACTTTATTCATAAAGTATTGAAAGTTAACCAATATAAGTATTTTAACTAATCGATTGCAGATATCATCTAAAATTTGTTTACTGGTCTAGTAAGGTTCAAACTAGCCAAAAATAGACAAAAAAGATGCTTCACGCCAGCCTCAAGTTCCGCTACATAGAGTACCATGGCTTCCAGTTCTTTTTAATACATCACTCTCACATGACAGAAATTATCAAAGAATTTCGCTTGTTTCATACGAATTTATAGAACAGTTATTTAACATAAAGCAATCTAAACAAGAAGTATTAAACTGATTTATTACCGATGTCATATAAAATTGATTTTCAGATTTGGTGAGATCCCAACTAGCTAGAACTGATAAGGAATTCACAGTTTTACCTTGCACTGTACTTAATACTTTACTTTGAATAACTTCGGAATGTGCTTCATGCTAAATTCAAGTTTCGTTACATAAAAACACCAAGATACTTTCTTTCCGTATATTACTTTCACGTGATAGAAATGACAAACAAATTTATTTTTTTTGCAAACAATATTTGATTTATGATTTGATCGTATATAGTAACTCTAACAATAAAACAAACTTAATTTTCTTTGCTTCTCGTTAAGTAATAAGTTTGCTAAGTTCTAATAAACATTAAAACATAAAAGTTAGTGATATTAATTCGTTACATACCAGACAACCAACTCTATAAAATTCTGTAAGTTTAATAAATGTTTTCATTTATAAATAAGAGGTTTAAAAAATCAAAACAATATAAACTATCACCTCTAATTTGTAAAAAGTTCCAAGTAATTGTTATCTTAAGGAATCTGATAGTAGCATATCGGTCAGCGAGACCTACTATACAAGCAAATCGGCCAGTACTTTTAAAGCAAAATGTCTCCCATAACTAATGAACAGATCTTTCAACTATTGCAAGAGGTGAAGCTGCAAAGTAATGCTATTAAGATAGATGTGCAGACTATAAAGGATGATTTAAAGGATTTTAAAGAAAAAATAGAAGCTTTGGAAGATAGGATTTTGGAGCTGGAAGTGGAAAAATCAGATGTTAGTAAAAAATTGCAAAGAATTGAACAATCCAGTAAGAGGACTCAAGTTATCGTTTTTGGACTGCAAGTAAACAAAGATAATTTGGAAGACATAATTTATCAACTGTTAAGTGACACGTTGTCAGTCCAAATATTCTGCAAAGTATTGACAATATTTACAGAGTTGGCAAAAAAGAAAAGGCCAATAGACCATTTATTATTAGGTTTACTCGTTTCCTAGATAAGAAATCGGTACTGAAAAACTTATATAAATTAAAGGGTACTGGGATTACAATTGCCAATGATATAACTGCCCAACAATAGCAAGAGCAAAAAATTATTTACAAATTTTTTAAATTAGCCAAAAGTAAGGGTTTCACGGCAAAAATATTACAAAACCAACTAATAGTTAACGAAGAAGTATTTAGTGTAACCGATCTGATAGAGGCTGACGAGGTATCCTTTTCAGAATTCTTTATAAATAAGAAACAGCTAACTCGTAACAATAGTGCACCTTCAACGCCATCTCGTGTCAATACTGAAAAGGACAAATCACCACTTAAGACCTCCCAGGTAGCTCTACCAGTCAGGGTTAATCAGAATCAAGATAAATCAGGAAAGAGCCAGGAAATCGTCATAAACAGCACTCCTACGGTTTTAAATCGTATTCTTACTAGAACTGTTGCCGCTAGAACCACTTCTACCTCCAGTTTAGAAAAAGGAACAAAAAGCAAAAAAAACAAAATAAAGGTATACATGATTTTTTGTAAACAGAATAAGCCTTAGTTTAGTAAACCTTAGTTTTAAGATAAGTTTTTAGTTTAAAGATTTTTTTCTGGTTTTTTTTTGTCTCACTTCAAATAATTGTTTAGGGTAGGTATAATATGGCTTTACGTATTTCTAAAATTAATGTTAGATCACTAGTTCCGCATTTAAACGAGTTTAAGGCTACCATTTTCAACAATAATTTCGACATTGTTGGTGTGACTGAAACTTGGCTAGGTTCAGATATACCAAACAATAATATAAAACTAAATAATTATACAATTTAAAACTGAAATTCTCTTTTTTGAAAGTCATGAGTTTTTAGACAGACAGATCAGTTTTTGAAATTACAATAAAGAATGGACATTTTGTTATTGGAATAATTTATAGACCACCTAGATCAAATACTCAGCAGTTTTTATACAGAATGGAGGACCTTGTTTCTAACTTGTTTTCTTTGTATAATAACATATTTTGTATAGAAGACTTTAATATTGATATGTTACAATGCGATAATCTTTTCACAAAAAAGTTAGTTTCGATGTTTGAGCCCTTTAATTTGAAACAAGTTATATTGGAGCCAACCAGAGTCACGAAATCTTCTAGTTCCCTAATTGATTTTTAGTCACTAATTATGACCAAATTAAATGCCCTGGTGTTATCTGTTTTGATTTTTCCGACCACTTCGTAGTCTATTGTGAGATACAAATGGCCAAATTAAATTATAAACCAAAAACTATCATTTCTAGAAATCTAAAAAATATAAACTATAACCTGTTTAAAAATGACCTTTAATCGATACCGTTTAATAATGTTTACAATATCGTTTATGTTAATCAAAAAGTCGTATTTATTAACAATGCTATAACTAGCCTATTTAATATTCACGCTCCTCTTAAAACAATTACATTGCCTAAAAAACCCTTCCTACCCTGGATTACAGAGAATATTAAGAAAATGCAGAAATTAAGAGATGCAGCTCTTCAGCAGTTTAAACGCACTAAACGTCCAGAAAAATGGGAAAATTATAAATCATTAAGAAACTTAACAACAGCTTCAATAAGAATGGAACGCAAAGCCTATTATAAGCATAAATTTAAAAATTGCAGTACTCAAGAAAAATGGGAGGAACTTAATAAACTAAGTCTAAGAAAAAAGATATTCCGGTGCAGTTTAATGATGTTGATCAATTTAACAATTTTTTTATAAACTCTACTATCTCAAACCAGCCTTTAGATCAGGAACTTTTAAATTTTTATTCAACCAATAAAAAAAGTGACATAGATTTCTCTTTGCAGTTCAGAGCAGTGGAAAATTATGAGGTATTTAACATAATTAAAAAAATAAAAAATAAAGCGTTTGGATCAGACGGTCTTAACATAACTCTTCTTGAGCTTTGCTGTCCTCATATTTGCGACTATATTACACATATAATAAATAAATGCTTAGAAACTAACTATTTTCCCAATTGTTGGAAGGAAGCCATTGTCTTACCCCTTTCAAAAATAAGTAATCCTACTGACTATACACATTTTCGATCCATTAGTGTGCTATCAACTATGTCTAAAATATTAGAACGCGTATTGGATGTACAAATACGAAACCATAATAATAGATTTTCAATATTACCCATTAAGCAATCTGGATTTCGCAGTGGATATAGTTGCGCAACAGCAATGGCAGATATTACCGATGACATTTTTCGTGCCCGAGAGAATAACAAAGTCACTGCTCTGGTATTGCTAGATTTTACTAAAGCATTCGATTTTTTAAATCATCAAATATTGGTAGTCTTTCAGTTCCTAATGGGGTGCCTGCAAGGTAGTATATTGGGGCCACTACTATTTAGTATTTATACAACATGCTTTCCTCAATATCTTGAATACTGTAAGTATCACTTCTATGCAGATGATACGCAGTTGTATCACTCCTTTGCACCTTCTGATTATTTAACTGCTTTGAACCATATAAATGCTGATCTTGATGCACTTGTTAAAGTCTCTAGTAAGCATATGTTAAAATTAAATCCTAAAAAATGTGTAGTTATTTTCTTTGGAGGTAACATTCAAATAAGGACTATTTATGAAGAATTTTCTTTGTTTGTTGGATATCAAAAATTTCAAGTAGTTGAGAGCACCAAGAGCTTGGGTTTAATACTCGATTCACAGCTTAAGTTTAGTGGACACATATCAAATAATTTTAAAAAGTCGTATTGTGCTCTAAAAACCATGTACCCTCATCGACATTACTTAGATCTGAATATTAAACGTGAGCTATGCGACTCTCTTGTGTTGTCAAATTTTAATCATTGTGATGTGGTTTATGGACCTTGTCTAGATGGTCAAGACTCCTATAGAGTTCAAAAAATGCAAAACTCTAGTATTCGTTTTATTTATGGTATTAATAGGCGAGGTCATGTATCACATAAGCTTAATGATTTTAAGTGGCTTAATATGTTTAATAGACGGAAGCTACATTCCAGTGTACTATTTTATAAAATTATTAAATACCGCAGTCCTCCCTACCTATACAACAAAATTACATTTCGGACAGACATTCACCACTTAAATATAAGAAGTAAATCTTTAACTATTCCTAAACACAAAAATCAATTTTTCAAAAAATCATTCTCTTATAATATTTCTCATATCATTAATGCACTATCACCCCATATAACTGATATTTCGAATTCCATTTATAGATTCAAAACAAAAGTAAGGCAAATCTTATTGGATAATCAGTAACATGTATATTAGAGCTAGAAGATTTATTTTTTATTTTTCTTGTTTATAAATTGTAATTGAATGACTAGTGTTAGATATATTCTTCCGTATTTAATTGTTGTATTGTTGTAATCTGTACCAAATCATCAACTACCTAGATGTAATTTATGTACTACATTATATCTAGTAGTTAGTTTAATTTATTAGTTTAATTCGTTAGTTTTATTTAAAAAGTAGTTTAGTTTAAAAAGTTTTTTATGTTGTAGCTATGTAGGTAGAACAGAACCAGCATTTTCAATGCATGAGTCTGATACATTGGCCTTTATTTACCTCAATTATTGAATACACCTGTAAGTTTATATTCTATGTAATTGGTATGGTAAATAATAAACATTTTTATTATTTATAACTTAGCTGACTTATCATAGCTGTAATCTAGAATGAGTATACTGAGGCTTAAGGTAGCCAAATAAACTACAAAAATACATTAGAACATTAAAAGGCTAGAATTAATATTGCCGTGGAACTATTGGCAGTCTGTTTGCTTGTAACATCTCTGTTGCCATGATGTCAAATGCTTACGTAAATGTTGCCAAAAATACTTTATAATATCATATATATTTATCACTTATTGTGACAGGCGCAAAACAATACTGCTGTTCCTCTTTGATAAAATATTAAGGATTAAGATTTTTTCAATAAAATAAGAAAAAATAAGATAAAATGGAGTCAATATTCAAAGTTAAATGAATGCAAATAACTTATATTAGAGAAAAAAGCAAGAAGATCGCAACGTCGCTCGATTACATTGTTGACTTGACCGACACAAATTACAATTTTATAGTTATTATAGATTTATCAATAAGTTTTTATTTAGGTTTATTCCTAGTATCCTCTATTCTACGTTTATATGTCAGTTTTTACTATCGTAACAGTTCCCAAAAACACTCAAATAAGACATTTTTCAACCAAAAACTGAAAAAAAAAAACAGAGAATTTCACAAATTCCAAATATAAACATACTGTTTGACCAGATGACATTTTGCAAGATGACCTTTAGCTTTTCTTGCACTGTTGCCATTCTAAATTTGGTATAAGCTTTTAGGGAGCGGTTAAGGAATAAGAATGTTAATAATTTTTTTTTCGCTTTGAAGATATTATTTTTGCGCTTAGAATAAGATATATTATCTGTTTTTACTTTTTAGTTTTAATCGAACATCTTACACTATGAGTTAAATTTACTTTATTATATGTTTAATAAGTAGCTGAGAAATTCCTCTTTTGAACATATGCAGTGTAAACTTGACAAAAGAGAATCGGTGAATATGTTGAACTCAAACAAAGTTGTTGAATTGTTAAAATTCTAGTTTTTCAGTGTTCTAAAGCCAAAACTCATTAAAAGCTGTGCGTTGACATTTACAGTTTTGCGTTACATCCCAACGTCATTGAAGCCAGTCTTAGGTAATCCTAACCTAAAACCGTTATAAGTTTAAAAGTTGTTATAAAGCTGATGTTTAAATAAAGATATTTTTAATAAAACAAATAAAGAAGCTATAGACTTAGTTCTACTTATTAATTTAAACCAACAAGATATTTTACTTTTATTTTAGATATACATAGCATAAGATAATTTATCTCATCTACCAATCAGAAAATCACAAAACCCACATCAACTAAATGTACTAAGTTCGTGCAGTTATTGCTCGACATTTTAATCTTGCTTTCGAGTTTTTCGCCGTTCTCTTACCGCCGATCACGTGTCTGGCCTAAGGCAAACTTGTAATTTTCAACCATCTGTCTAAATATGTAATTACTGTTAAGATGCGGATGATGATGATGTAGTGATTTTTTCTCTTTTTGTTCAATATAATTAGCAGATTGGATTTTTCAAGCATCTCTCGCCTCATTTAGTCAGCCATGCCTTTGAAGTCCGTGCGGCAAAAGGATACTTTCGGTTAATGAGATTTCGTTCGCGTAGTTGTAGCTTATAACGCGCTCAAAAGGAAATTTGTTGAAGAACCTATGTTCACGTACCATTTTAAAGAATATATAGATATTGAAAGAAAGAAAACCTTTAAAAGACATTTTAACAATAAATATATGTTTATTATCTAAATATATTTAGCCTTATAGGAACAGTTTTGATCTACTTATTTTAAATTATGATAAACTTGTTTTCTCCGTATTTTCGTCTTTTAACCTTAATAATCTAGCATTGAGATTATTAGCATTGCAAAGTAATAAAATAATAACTTTACATATTTAGAGTTTTAATGTATTTAATCACCCTTGTGAAAAATGTAAAAAAATATATTTAACAATAACGACTTAATTTAACGATTGTGGGATAGTAGTGGCCACTAAATCGCATTCACAAGTTTTTAGATTATATTTATTTCAGTTATTAATTTATTAACTTTCTTTTGAGCATAAAATTTATTATAATATTATAGTATTAAAAATATAAAGTTACTGTAGCAATATTAACTATTGAATAGTCACAAATAAAATAAAATGATAAAGCACTCAATAAAATACTAGTAACGTAGAAGAATAAGTGTAGAAGGAAGTCGCTAAGTAAAATTGTGAAAGTATAAAAATCTCATTTGTTTTTAACGAAATAATTGCTAATTGTTGTTAGATTTGTAACGATTTCAATATATTATACGTAAAATCTAAAAATAAGTAATAATAATAATTTTTCTTATTTTAAAACAAATTTAAGCAAAATCTTTTCATCAAGTATTTCAATGCAAGAAATGCTGGTTTGTCGTCATAAACCAATGACATAACATAGCCTTATAAAAAAAAAATCCAGAGGCGTTAAGTTACATAAATAAACCAGTTAACAGAACCACTTTTGGAAATATAGTTGTCACCAAGTTGTTTCCCTTAGGTCCTTCCTCAGTTAATTTTAATGGATGCAATGGCGATTCATAAACAGCTTTAAGCTTATCTTCGCTCCATGAATACCAATTTTGCCTGTTTCTTAACGTAATTTTTCGATAAAAATACTCATTTTTGGCCCATTTGAAATTAGCCCAATCAGTAAAAATGCAGCGTAAACCATGGTCATTTGGCTTTAAATCTTGCAAAAGCTAGTTAATTATAAGTTAATAGTACATGCCTATTCTATAGTACGTTCCTACAAGTTAACAATACAACGGTGACGATTCAAACTTTCGGCGTCTTATTTAACACATCGCTCTACAACAGCAATATTCACTCCGGTACACAAATTTCTTTGTCTTGTAGATAGATTTGCATCGATAACTATTAAATTAGTTTGAAAACAATCAGCGAAAAACAGACTTTTTTTTTAAGTAAATTTTTACAATTTCGATGCGTTTCTCGAGCGTTATACGATTTATGATAAATTACCAAACCATACTGAACAAAAATTTAAACTGAGTTTGGCATTGAGAACTATCAAACTATAGGAAACAAGTGTCAAAACTTATATTACAGCTTAAATCAAGGAGACTGGATATAAGGAGGCTGTTTTTTGCGCTTACCAAATGAGCTGACACGTACGCAAAATTGAACAAAACATTTAAAAAAGATCCAGGTTATGCATTCAAGAAAACGGAAACTTGTTTGAACATTTGCCTCAAATAAATTAGTATTTTTATCTGTTTGCAATTTTATTTGTCAAGTTACTTTTGAAGGGTGCTATTGAGTTTTAATAAAAATTGTTATTAATAATACTATGCAACGTTATTTTTAAATGCGTTTTTCTCGAAAATGGTAATTCCTAGCGTTATTGACCAAGAGGTACTTTTTTACGTAAAAAGCTTTAAGTTTTTAAAATTTAGAGAAAAAAAAACAAAAACTTTGCAAACAATTTTTTTAAGTATTTTTTTAGGCTCATCCCCTAAATAATACGCACCTGACTAAATAATGAAAATTATGAAATGACAAATAAATTCAGCATATCAAAATTGGGAGAATACCAAAATTTAAAATTTTTATATTTACCCGTTTCGAAATTAAGTGGAAAAAACCATTTTCAGGTACCTTCTTTAAAAGGGGCGTAGCTCCCTTGGGGAACGTTTGCTGATATATGTTTATAGGAAAAAGTAAGATTATTTTTGACCAAAGAATACAGGGTTCGTGTTTCGTCCACTAATTTTGGGACACCCTGTATATTTTTAGAATTTTATATACCAAAAACTGTTTCGCCTATTATAATATTATATAACCTATCCTATTAATTAATATATCCTATCGTAATTGATGGGAGTACAAAATGCTTACCAGATACGAAAGCAACTTTACGACGAATGTCATGTCCATTACTTGAAAATGCCGAAAATCGCATTAGCATTATCATGAATATTAACAAAAGGTGGGTCCTGCTAATCAAAGTAGGGACACTTCTGACTGATAACAGCGCCGATGTGGCAAATTTCTAAAACTAGTTTTCGTTTATTTTAGCATATAGATCAGTATCCTTATCTCTAGTCTCCTTGGATAAAACACACCCTTTTATATTGGAAAAATAATAAAAAGCTCGTCATTTACATATTGACTAATACGTCTGACTAACAGCTTATTTATTAAATTACTAGTCTTCATATATTATATTTCAATTTTTGCTTATATGGAAGCCAACATCAAATTTCGAATACTAATGTTACCATATCTTGACCTTAAACCCGAGGACCACCAAGGTACGGAAATGAAACTCGAGATGCAAATATAACAATTAGTAGTTGATTTTGGCAAAATTTGGGAACTTGGTTGCCTTTGATGTGGCAAATTTGCATATTTAGGCTATTGAAACTTCTTTCGTAAATGTTAGCTTCACGAGTTTATTTGTTATGCAATGTTAATTTAAATTATAAATTTTCAAATGCCTTTAAAATTGTTCATTTTTATAACAGCCTAATAAATTTATTAAGTTAACATTTAAATAGTTTATTTGATATTAATTGTAGAATGAATCTAGAAGTATTTTATTACAAACTTAAGTTTTCTGTAAAAAAATTCTATCAAAATAAGAATTTACTCGTATTAAACAGATTAAGAATTGATTCATAATATTCGAAAATATATCTGAATTAAAACAGACATATAAAGTGAAGAAACTCCGACTGAATACAATATGGTAATTTTTTTAATAAATTTTAAAGACTTTTTAAAAAGGTATTATGAAGAATTATGAGAACGCTTCGTCGATCAACGATCGTTGTTTCTTTTTTATATCCAATTTAAAATTATATATAGATAATTAAATCAAGGGAACTTTGATTACTTTAAATTATAATCAATAATTCTTATGATATAATAATATTTGTCTATCGAAACCTTGTTGAAAAATGTATATACAGTCTAAATCAGTAAGGTATTTATAAATTTTATTGAAAAACTATAAGCAATAGATGCTCTTTTTTAATTCATATATTTGATTTTTATAAGTCTAAGGACAGGAAAAATGTTTGACTAAAACTTGTTTAATTTTTTTAAGATCACGACTCCTTAGAAATTTTGTAAAAAAGATGATAGAAAAAAGAAAACTGTCAGCAAAACAGAACAAAAATCACTTTCAAAGGTCTTTCGGTTATTTTCCTTTATGTTTTTATTATTTTCACTAAAACCTTCCTTTTAGACTTGAGTTCTTAGAGCTCTCTTATATTTCCGTTCTTTCTTATATTTTCTTATTTTATTTTATTTTTTTTTCTGATAAAAGCCAATAAGTAAAAGCACGTGTCGATGATAGGCAATCTATCTGACAACCGACTTTATTTTACTTCTTATTCGTAACTTTTAAAAGGGTGCGAATTTTTGCTTTTAGTTTGAGTTGTCTTGATTTTAAAGAAACATTGAGTTGTTTTTTTTTATGTTATTACATAACCGAATTTGGGCTCGCTTGCTTGCTTCTATTTTATGCTCTCTAGACTTAAGACTTAAAGATGTTGGGTTACTCGAAAAATAGGAAATATGGTTTGAATTTTACAAAGGGATACAAAAAGTAGTAAAACCTGTCACAAGTAGTTCTGAACCATTACTAAAGAAATGTTATTAATTTTTTTTGTTTACTATTTAAGTAAGGATCATCGGATTTCGCTTAGTTTCTTAGTGTTACGGGTAACCAGGAAGAACAGAAAGAGAAAATAAAATATTGAGTGGTCCCAAAAATAAAAAGGCAAACTAAAATTTTTGACGTCTAGAAGAAAATCATGATGGTGAACTTCTCTTAACCCAGGCATTACGGAATTCATTTTTGGAAAGAAAAAATTAAAATTTTTATCAAAAATGGTTGATTATAGTTCCTACTAATCAAATTAAATCATTTTTATTTTATCCAAATATATATATTCTATAGTATGTACTTATATTATACAGTATGTTACTCCTTAAAGCAATCCTTGGGATGCAGCCCGATGTTACATTTATCGCATCTAAACTGCACTTCCTTGTGACAGTTGCTACATTTTGTTTGCTTCTCTAGATATATAATTAGATGGTCAATTCCATAATATCGAGAGTAGGCATGGGCATTATTTGATAATCTTGGGCGTTCCGTTTTTAAAGATCTCTTATATGTTTCCAGGAAATTAGTGGCAATTGCTCTTCGGAATGTAAGTTGATCCAATTTTCCCCCTTGGAGTCGGTGAATTTGCCATACATTGTGTACAGCCCTATTAATACAGTGAGAAAAGAGAGGAAAGTACCATTTCTTTCCTCGGATTGAGATTCTATACAGGGTGTGCCAACAAGGTGTACGGCTAAGATAGCGCCATAACTATACGAGGTAAAGCAAAAAGTTCTACAGCAAAGTTGTAGGGTTGACAAAAATCTACGAACTAAAAATATTTTCATGTATACTGGGGTGTCACAAAAAAGTTACTATAAAATATGATTTTTTTTAAATGGTACGCCCTGTATAGTATGGTACTAAAATGTGAGGCAAAAAGAGTACTTTACTTTGGTATAACGTTTTTAAAATTTCCTTACGGCGTTGCAACGTAATTAATTTTTTTATGTTATTTTTTGCCTTTAAGAGGGTTCGTTTAAAAAATCATAATTAACTTAAAAATTATTCTGCATCTATGAAACTTGTACCACAGTTAGTATAGGGTACCTCCTCTAGGCTGACTATGATAATTTGTAATTTTTTAATATAGGGTGTTTTTAAAGAACTTTCAAACTTGCTGAAATTAAATAGGCAATATCTCAAGTTTTTCAAATGGAACATCCTGTATATTTTTATCTATTTAGGTTTGTCCCTTAAATACCTTCATTTTTTATTTAATATGTCCTATAGCTAAACCAAGTACTTTTTGAGATATTTTAACTTTTCTGTAAATTACTATGCATAAAACGAGTATTCTTTAAGTTTTGATCAAGATTGCAATTAGAATTATTACTTTTCCTACAATTATTATTTTTATTATTATTATTACATACTTGAAAAATTAATCAACACAATTATTCACCTAAACACTCTCACGAGATGTGTAATTAAATTACATATACTAAGTAGGTACTTACGTATTTTTGCATAAATAAATGTACATCGTTACACTAATTTTAAATTTTACATATCAATTTTAATTATTATAAATTGTGTTCAATATGACCTCCTAAATTTTGTACGCAAGCGTTTACCCCCTTTTGAGAATGAGTCATTAACCTTTTCCAACATAATTGGCGTGACTGTATAAAAAATCTCCAGAATTTAATTTTTCATATTTTCACTTGTGGTAGGAGTTGTTTGATAGACTTTTTCCTTCACATATCCCCACAAAAAAAAAATCCAGTTTGGTTAAATCGGGGGACCTTGCGAGCCCATCCACCGGTCATCAAGATGCTCATTTAAAACATTTCTAACAGCATGGCTATAATGAGCTGGAGCGCCGTCATGCTGAAACTAAATTCTATCTCGAACATGGTCAGGCAACGTTTGTAGAAGGATATTAAAATCGTTTTGTAAAAAGTTTAAATACATTTCACCTGTAAGATGTCCATTAAAAAAGTGCGGTCCAATAACGTAATGTCCTATTATTTCTGCCCAAACATTAAGCGACCATCTATGTTGATGATGAATTTCTCGGGTGAAGAATGGATTTCTGGTGTCGTAATAATGAAAATTATGTTTATTAACACTGCCATTATTATGGAATGTAGCTTCATCCGAAAATAAAATAAAAAATTCAGGCTAACGAATCTTATTTTGCGCCCACTGACAGAAAGCCATTATCTCAAAAAGTACTTGGTTTAGCTATAGGACATATTAAATAAAAAATGAAGGTATTTGAGGGACAAACTTGATTAGATAAAAATATACAGAGTGTTCCATTTGAAAAATTTGAGATATTGTGTATTTAATTTCAGCAAGTTTGAAAGTTCTTTAAAAACCCCCTATATTAAAAAATTACAAATTATCAGTCAGCCTAGAGGAGGTACCCTATACTAACTGTGGTACAAGTTTCATAGATGCAGAATAATTTTTAAGTTAATTATGATTTTTTAAACGAACCCTCTAAAAGACAAAAAATAACATAAAAAAATTAATTACGTTGCAACGCCGTAAGGAAATTTTAAAAACGTTATACCAAAGTAAAGTACTCTTTTTGCCTCACATTTTAGTACCATACTATACAGGGCGTACCATTTAAAAAAAATCATATTTTATAGTAACTTTTTTGTGACAAACCCAGTATACATAAAAATATTTTTAGTTCGTAGGTTTTTGTCAACCCTACAACTTTGCTGTAGAAGTTTTTGCTCTACCTCGTATAGTTAAGGCGCTATCTTAGCCGTACACCTTGTTGGCACACCCTGTATAGTCCGATGTTTTGATCGGACCGATCAACTCCGCCCATATTTGCATTATAGCTTTTGATCAAATCTGGTTGATCAAATCAACTAATATTATCTTTTTTTCTTTCTGAGAATACCGTTTTACTTGCCGAACAGGCTCAGAGAAACATGCATTACTAGCTATAGATACAACATTATTGTCATTCCACTTACATACAAATATTTTGGAGGCATTAGACATACCATAGGAGCTTTTAAATTTGCCCCTTTCAGACTTTTTTAAAATCTTTGATGATGGTATAGGACATAAACCAAGCCTATTTTCTCTAATAGTACCCTTAGCTTTTACACCTCTCTGAGTGAGTATGGAAGGCTCGTAAAAAATTATCGAAATAAAAATGAGAATTTAAGTTTACTTTTGATATATAGAGCATCAGCAAATCGGAAAATTACACCAGGGCCTAATCCCAAGTCTTTACAGGATTGAGCAGGCTGCTGAATAAATGAACCCTGATATGGTTGTAACCATGCTACATAACCTAGTCTGGTTGATCCCACCCAAAATTTGTAGCCCCAGCGAATAGGTTTTCCGCGTATAAACTGCTTGGTTGGATGACGCCCATAATAGGGGATCATAGCCTCATCAATACAGTAATTTTCTTCATTCGGAGAAAATAACATAAAACGACTCTCACGAGATGTGAGAGAGGCTTCATTTTAGAAAATTTATCATTTTTTATCGAGATCATTATTATCGCAGCAATGAATGTTTTTCATTATATATGTAATCTATCACGAGACATTGCGGAAGCAATTAATTCATTATGAGTCGTTAGCAGTCTGCCAATACATAAATCATTTTAGTACTCTAACGTAGCCACTAATCATCAAATACTAATGAAGCACTATATTCATCAACGCTTATATCTGCAGGACGGTTATTTTGCTGCAATAATTATTAGTATAGAGATGCAAGAGATGTAAAACATCATTATCAAAAAATAGTTTAAATAGATTCAAAGGAGAAATATTATTTGGAGTTCGACTGGGTTTAAAAAATTAGGAAAATCGTTAAGAGCAGCAATGTTTGTTTGGGCTTTCGTAGCATTTGAAACAAATTTTGTTTTGCCACACAGTACTGAGAGAGGAATATCCTCGTTAGAATCCGCCTTTGAATCGGAGTTTTCCCAACTTTTGTTTGAATTCATGATTTCAACAAGTGCTCGACGTTGACTTCCGGGTAAATTGTTTATATCTACCAAGTCCTCTTCACCTGAATCTTCATGAGTATGGTACTGGTTTGCAGTTTCGGTGGAAAAATCATTAATTCTACAGGCGCATCATCTTCGTCAATATAGGGATTCTCAGCCTCGATTGGAAGCTCATGTAAAGTGAGTGGTTTTTTATAGCTGAAATTAAAATATAAACATAAGTAAATATACATACATATTATACAATCTTTGGTTACCAATATCATTTTTTAATAATTGGGTAACAATTTAAAAAAATGCAAATTTATAAAAAACATCTATAATTTCACAAAGACACAAAGTATTACCCTCCAAAAAACAAATAATTATCATTCTTTTATTATATATACTGCATACCTATTAGATGCTCAAATTACTAGCGTCCTTTAAAAATGCCACCAAAGATATCCCTACCGGCAAAACGTGAACTTATGCATCTCTTTTTTATTATTTCATATCGCCTAAGTAAGTATTTTTAATTATAATTAACATAATTTTCATTCAGTTACTTTTAATTTGTTTTATTTACTTACCTCGAATTACTCATGGTTTTATAACAAAATATACACGTCACAAAAAAACTACTTAGTTTGTATACAAATTTGCAAACTGACAGCCACCTATTTCTAGAATATTCCTACAAGTTCCGGAAATACAATTCAACAGATATATCAATCACTCCATCTTTCGGGCGGTAGCTGTAACATGAAATACAGCATTCTGTATAGCCTACTTTTAAATATTTGGGTTAATTATTTTTATTGAATAACACTATTTTTTATCTATAAGTTTTCTTTTTATCTTTCTAGAATTATAGGTAATCAAACTGTATTTTTAAACTTATTTTTTAGTTTGATTATTTGTTAAATTAAATAATATATTTTCTACTTCTTAAAATATTATTTTGCGAATATTGTAAGATTTGTAGTATAAAAATTATTAGTTATTGCTTAAGTAAAATATTTGTGGGAACTAAGAATCTGTTCCGCAAAAGCTTCTAGTTTGCAAAAGCTTTAATAACTAATAACCCAGAAACCTAAATTTAGTAGTTAATAAATGATTTACTTCGAATTCATTATTAGTTAAAATGAGTCGATCGCCAACACAACAATATGTCGAAATTAAGTTGAAGTAAGTAAAATAGGAAAAAAATTATCACTTTATGATAAACTACCGAGCAAGTTGGTAATTTTATAAAGGCTATAATTTTATGAAGCTCGCACTACTTATTTTTAGTTTAAATTTTAATATGTACACAAAAATTGTATACATATTAAAAGTTTAAAGCTGCACTATCATTAAATTATTGATGTTGACCATTAATACATAGACTTAGTCATCAAAACACAGAATCGATCATTCTGTGTTTTGATGACTAAATTTGGCTATTAAGCTTCACGCAAGCAATACTTCCTTTAAATATGTTTCTTATAAAATACTTATAATCCTAATAAACCTTAATAATCAATTATAAACGTATTAATTATCAATTTAAAATTAATCAGTTAAATACTTTTAATTAAATATCTATTGTTAATTTTGTTTGAAAAATTGTTACTCAAAGAATTTTTAAACGGTCAGGATATTTAATAGAAAAACGAGCATACAAGTATACCGTCCCCGGCAAATTTCTTTTTTGGATATGCAAATACCATAAATTAACATACAATGAAAATTCATAACGAGTGTTTACAATAACTGAAGAATAAAAGACAGATCGATTCCCTAATTGTCTACTTGCGCCTGCCTTCGAGAAGAAAAAATGGCTATCGGTTAAATTGAATTGAATAATTCTTTTATTTCGGACTTCTATTATTTAAAGCAAAAAGAACAGAAAAGAAAGCAAAGGTAGGAAGAAAAGAAGAATAAAAAAAACAGTGAAGTGAATATCGCCTCTTGACTGAAAAATTATGTAAAACACAACCGTGTCTTCATTTTTTTTAAGTTTAAAAAGAACTGAAATCTTAATGTGACTATGTATTTATTAGCTTTTATGTGATTTAAGATAGTTTATTACTACTTAGAATAACTAAGGTACTCCTTTACATATGTATTATTCAAACCAAACGGCTAGATTACCTTTTTTAAACGCTGTGTTGTATCGGTGAAATGTGAAGTTAAAAGCACAAACGTAATTAATAAAGAATAAAATAATTTAATAAGGTTTTTCTCAGCTCGATTTTCCAATTAAAAGTTTATTTAAAAGAATTATCTGTTTTTAATTTGTTTTATTTTATATCCTAATCATAAATATAATTAATTTAAAACTATGGTTAAGTTAATTTAAATCCATTATTCTCGTAAAGCAAAAACGATGACATTATTAGAAAATGAAATAATTTAAGAAATGTTATATAGGTTGGAGAGTCAACAAATAATTTACATGTATTTCGTGCGCTCTGCTACTCGCCTGCTACGTCGTTGTTTATCAGTACGACGTTACTAAGGACTTTCATGATAACTGTATAACTTTAAGCAGTAAAATTTTGTGAAATCTTCCGAAAAAGTTTAGGCATTTCTGAAATATTTTTCTAATGTAGGATTCACATACATTGGTGTACAACCCACATAAAATATCAAAATGTTTATTATGCAGTATAGTGCCTAATGAAAATTAAAATGTTGTTCTATTAAGAATATAATATGAACTCTGATAAATGTAGAAAAATTCAATCACTATACAAAAATGAAAAACTAAAAATAAGAATAACAAAAATTATTTAGTATAAAAGATCCCCTTCTTTGGTTAAATAAGGAAAACTTATCACAAAAGCCATTTCGTACTTCCAAAAAACTTTCTGGTGAAATGAAGTTGGCACATTCAATAATTTTCTCTTGCAACTCAGGCCATTAGTATCGTCAGTCGTACTAATAAGACGGTTAGGAAGAGTATTTGTTAAAATTGTTTTACAATAACTCCATAATGCACATATCGTCTTATTGAAAATAAACCGATCCTATCGGATCTAAATTGGGAAGGATTTAAATGGCAATAAGATCTTGGTTTGCAGAAAGTCAATGTATTTGTCGGATTTTAAAGTACCATTAATAAATATAAAATGACCCTTTAATATGGTCGCTCAAAATACCAGCCCAAACATTGAATTTTTAAGGATACTGAGTACTAAATTAAAAAACTGCTTATTTCCCCAGGTTAATACCGAGCACCGGAAGGATTGTGTTTTCCATTAAATGAAAACGAAGATTCATTTGAATTTGCGTTTTCTCACGACTGGTCTTTGGGAAATATTACTTGTAAGAAATATATGGATAGCATAAGAAATATGTATTCATGTTTTTTCCAAATACTTGTAATAGTCTTATGCGCCATACCCTTACCAAAACTTCTACTTGATTGAGTTAAAACCACTTCTTAGGCACTATAAACCGTTTTCTTCCAATCGTTCTCTGTCCTGAACCCTTTTCATAAAAGATTCTTGCACTTTAGTGTGGCGTTTATGATAATCATGAAGAGAAAAGAATATCTAAAAAAAATAATTCCTGAATTCGAAACCACATTTAAAACTGTTTTTTGCAATTAAATCGCTAATATATTGCCAAATTGCCTACATACATAGTGGGCGGCAATAATAAGTTGAAAAAAAAATAATGACGCTTTAAAATTCAACAATGCAGCATGACTGCATGCTGACTGCATACTGACTGCCCAGCAAAATAAGGAATATAAATATTATTATTGTTATTCTGTAAAAAATAAAAAGAACAAATACGTATAATCTGCAATTCTCCAACCTGTATAATACATAAATTAAATAATGTTTGATGAATTAATGTGAAATGAATTGTGTATTATAGTTAATTCTGTCAATTTTATATGTTTACTAATATATAGACTTTAACATAAAAGAAAAATTTTCCAATATGAGGGCGAGTAAAAGAGTCAGGTTTCCAGATATAGAAAAAAACGCAACGTGCCAGTCTTTTTAATAAAATAAAATAAAATAATAAAAATAATCGAAATTCATTTAGTGCATTTGTTTTAGAATTCCATTGAACGCCAGCTGCAGCGGCTGGCCGTGAGGCCAGATGTTTTAATTTATTGCGTTGCGTATGAAGATACGCTCACTTTTATCTGTCAGGATGAATGGGAAATATTTGTTAAAGCTCTTTCAAGAAGAAGAAGATAACTTTAAAGTTCTGACACAAAAAAAGCATACAAAAAAACACTTGGTGCTGCTAGCCGACGCATTCATCGGACGCATAGGCAAAAACATAAAAAATCAAATTTTGATGGGTACCAAGAAATTTGGCATTTTCCATAGTGTCCTTTTTACCAATTAAGAATGTATTAATTCAAAGAAAATATTTATCTCGCATATCTGCATATTGAATTCACAATAAACAAAAGCAAAGTGGCGAAGATGGCTACTAAACAAACAGTAGGAAGACTTAGAGATCTTCACCTTATATAGTACAATAGATATACACTACTGTGGTAAGACTCAAATTAACCTACGGCGCAAAAATTTGGTGGCCAAATGTTGAACAAACCAGAGCAAGAACAAAATTATCAAAACTCAAAAGACTTGCATACCTATGCATTACAGAAGCAATGGGTAGTACACCAACTGCTGCCATGGAAACTCTGCTAAAGCAGTAAATTGATTGCTTCTCAGAAAGTAAACATTATGGGTGACCTAATCTAGAAGGTTAAAGGAATCAATACAATAGTGTTATGTGAAAGTGTACTTTTTTGACATTTTTAGCGTAGTAGAAACATAATAAAATTAATTTCAAAATTCCAGTTTAGAAGGCACACTTCATTGCATCATTTTTAAAGTGAGAATGCATAAAGCAAATTTTTATTATGATATATAAATAACCAAACTTTGTCAAATAATCAATCAATTGTTCATTGTGCTATAATAAGAACTCTGTATCTATATCAAAAACTTTACACTGAAGATTTTCCAGAATTTAAATTTATAATTTTTGCCAATAAAACTTTATAAAATTTGATCTGAAGTCAATTATATAAAAAAAATAAGGTAATTACATCACCACGAGCATTTTTGTTATTATATGTATACCAAATTATGCTTTAATAATAAAAGGAGGGTGCGGTAGTAACAAGCGAGCAATTTAACTTGTATAGGCGTTAAGCTACAGAAAGATCTCAGCGCCTATTAACTTACCATTTCTCCCACGAAACTGTGATCTTATCTTCGCCGCGTTGTTTAAAATTAATTTCACCTATTACTCCTTAATTCAGTTTAAATTACCATTTCCCTAAGATGCCTTGCTTTTACTTCAGCTTCAGAACGTAAAAGAGCCCTTTAATATTAAAATTGAATGCTATAATAATCGCTACGGCAACGTTTTAAACTCTCACGAGATGTGTTTTGTTTTTATGCAAATCTTTTTTTTTTGTAATATTTTTTTCGGTAAGGATAGCTTTTAATTTAATTTTACTGTAGGTTATTTTAATTAATTTTAACAATAAATTTTTCATATTTGTTTTTTTTTCAATATCTGATATTTTAGTGGAATTGGTTAAGATCTTTAATATTTGCAGGTGGAGTTCTTAAAAAATAAACAAAATCTAAAGGAGCTGAATTTAAAGACTCATTTGGTTGTTTCCTAGTTTACTTTCGTCTTTGCTAGAGCTACAATTTGAGGTTTGTTTGTTTGCAGATGTTGGTGCACAGCGTTTATGTCTATAATTAAAGCTCTTTGCAGGTCAATGAATCGCAATTCATTCTACATAATAATATGACTGAAAACATTAGCTTATATATTTAATACATAATTTTTATTAAATCACTTCCAAGCGGTAAGGCATACTTGAAGATCGAAGATCTTATCAGGTGAAATTTAGAAATATTTCTTACAACGTTGGAGCTATTACAAACTATCTAGTATCTTAGCCATAGATGTAACCATACGTGCGGAGCTATTTACATCTATCATCTCAACCTTCTTAAAAATAATTTCCAAAAGAATGGGAAATAAAAACGTTGCATCTTCAAA
This sequence comes from Anthonomus grandis grandis, assembly GCF_022605725.1. NCBI lineage: Eukaryota > Metazoa > Arthropoda > Insecta > Coleoptera > Curculionidae > Anthonomus > Anthonomus grandis. Next base: position 18,788,115 of record NC_065548.1, on the reverse strand, counting down.
AAAAGTCAGATGCCCAATGCTCAATTAAAGCTATATTGTTTTTATTTTATTTAAAAAAGAATGGCTTTATAATTTCGTTTGCATAATTGCCGTTCCAAACCCTACAGGTATTTTCTTTTTAAGTACGACCTTCTTGAATTATGTATATTTTCCATGTTTCAATTTTTAAAGTTGTGCCTGTTAATATGTTTAGGAAGAAAATTGATTCAGTAGTAAGATATTCATCAATTCGCTAGCAAATTTATTTGCAAAATTGAATTCTCGTTTTATAAAATCCTAAAATTGTCTGATGTAAGTAGGCTATTATCTATTGTTAAATTTCCAGCTTTTTTCTTTATTCTTGTTTCTCGCCCTGTCGAACTATTTTTTATTTTATTTATTTATTTATTTACACCACATAAACAGATTACAAAATCCAATTATTTAGTAGCAAAAATATCATAATTACAACTTAAAATTAACTATCCAAATACAAAACTAACGTACAATGAATAAAGATAACAATTTAATGAATTTAAACTACAAAGTTTACATTTTTAATATTTCTAATGCTGCAGCTAAATATGTCACACTGGCTCTACACAGCATTATATCTATCCCCAGCTCTGCGCAAGGGAGAAAATTTAGAAATATTAGTTCTGGCTCTTGTTGAGTAAAAGATAGGAGGATTTCTTGTTAAGACCATTGGAAGGTCACCAACAAGTGGTGAGTCGATCAAGTGGTTTACCAATTTATATAAAAACTGCAGATCAGCTGATTTACGTCAAACATTAAGCGGTCGTATTGAAAATCTGTCAAGTAAAGTTTGATGTGGAAAACCGATCTCCGGATACACTTTGTCACATTTAAACCAGAGATATTTCAAACATTTTCGTTGGACATTTTCGATATCTTGAATATGACATTGTTAAAAAGGAGACCAAACTTGCGAAGCATATTCAAGAATGGTTCTAACGAGCGAAAAATATAATGATTTTAACGTAAATATATTGTTAAAATGCTGTGTATTTCGAATAATAAATCCCAAGATTTTATAGCTTCGGCTCACTATATCTGCAATATGTGGAACAAAAGATAGACTGGTATCGAATGTAATCTCCAAGTCCTTAAACACCTCTGATCTAGGAATAGGTACATTGTCTATAGAGTATTCGTAGTGTATGGGATTTTTCTTCAAAGTATATGAGATCACAGTGCACTTGGCAACATTAAGAGGAAGATTGTTGTTTTTACACTAGGTGTTTATGAGGCTAAAATCATTTTGAAGTACAAGGCAATCAGATATATTGTTGATTTCCAAAATATATTTTATTATCATCAGCAAACAATAGACTTTCCACTTTAAGATGCTTGGACATGTTATTAATAAATGAATCAAAAAATAGTGGCCCCAAAATTGAGCCCTGAGGTACCCCAGATCTAAAAATTATTTTAACTGAGGTATGACCATAGCACTCAAGATGCTGTATGCGTTTTATTAAATAGGAAATAAAAAAATTATTTAACCGTGTGGAAAAGCCATATTATTGATCAAAATTATTTATGAGAATGCTATGGTCAAGTCGGTCAAAAGCCTTAGAAAAATCGGTGTATATCACGTCTACTTGAGAATTTGAGTTAATTGAGTCGGCAATAAATTCGGTTATAGTAACTAAATTGATGGTAGTTGATCAGGTACAGGAATAATTTTTGAAGCTTTCCATAAATCTGGAAATGTTTCTGATTTTAAAGACAAATTAAAAAGGACTGTTAGGGGCTTGGCAAGTACGTGTGCACAATCAGAAATAAAAAACGCTGGAATCTTGGTCCCACAATACTTTTAGGTTTGATTGTTTTTAAGGCACATAATACTTCTTTTTCTGTAAATACTGTTATGTTAATTGTGTCGGCATTACTATTGGTATTATTTTCCATATTAAGGGTATATGTAGAAGTGGTATATGAGCTTTATTTTTTAATATTAAACTTAACTTTTATATCTGAAATAATCTGCGTCGTGAACCAAGGAGGATAGGTTCGTTTCCTACGGGCAGTTTTGGGAATATTTTTATCTAGTATACTATATACTTTTTGGTACAATTTTATAACTGCTGTATTAATATCTAAAATATTACTTAAGAAGTCCCAGTTTACGTTAAATAAATTCTGGTATACAATACGTAGGTCGGCTCTTTTAAAATTGTAAAACACATTCTCAATTCTGAAATTATTTTGAATTTTATCTCCAACATTTTTATATTTTATTAGTAAAGAGGGATGAAAATTGGGTCTTCTTTAATAAAAAAACCATTACATCTTTCAGCTGTACAAACTTCAGATGAAGACCCCATAACCAAATCCAGCAGCCGCCCTTGGTGGTTTTGTACTAAGTTAAGTTGATTCCAACTAAAAAAAATCCATTATATTTAATATCTGTCTTAGTTTAGTACTTGGAAGAGAACCCTTCAGATAGAGGCTATATTCTGGCAAATTAAAATCCCCTAGAACAAGAATAATTCGTGAATTGTAGGTGGTAGACTAATGAAGAGAAATATTTGAGAATTGATTGATATATATCAGCACCAAGCCCAGGTGGTATATACATTAAAATTATATAAATTGAAGCACTTTCTAATAGTATTTTTACCCCTACAATTTCAAGTTATTTTAGAGGTGTTTATAATAAAACTTAAATCAGCACTCTTTTATTCTCGCCTTCTTATAGATGAGCGACCAGCTTCATTAAAAATATGTATTTTTGCTGTCTTAAGTGCTTAATTTTTGCTGTATTAAATATTATCCTAGCTTATATAAGAAAGCAGATATCTCCATAGTTTAAATTTTAATACATTTTCATCGAAACGAATGATTGATTTTTAATTGCCCTACGCTTCTTGCTCAAGACTTAAAAATTAAAAAATGTTTTTAATGGAAACTATGATATTTAGTATTTAACTACATTTGTTATGATAAGTAGACATTTTATGATAAGGAAGTTTCCAGATGGCAAGCGAGATATCTGTTTAAACTTGATTAGAACATTTAGTGACAGAGCTTAAAGGCTCTGTTACGGTTTTTTTATAGCTTTCAAGTGAGCAATTTGACTTTTTGAGCTCTACTCAGGATAGCTGTATATGTTTGCATTTTTCTTTATAGTTTTACTTACTCGCTACTTGTACTTACTCAACGTAATTCACTGCAAAGCTAAAATAAGTATTGGTTGAGCAGAGTTAGGATGCCATAGGTATAAGAAGCTAATAAGGAAAATAATAGAAAAATAAAGAAAATAAGAAGTTGGTTTTGCAGTTATGAAAGCAAAGATTATGTGGTTCTTAGTGAATAATATGTCCTTATAATTTAAAAGCTAGTTTTAATCTGCAAGTATACTAAAATAAGTAAGACAGTATGATACTTACGATAATAAATTGTAAACTAAATGATTTTATGGGTTGTTGATTTAAAGGTATATTATTTTGTGGTCATATATAGTTTTGCAGATGCCTAATTACTCAGAATCCAACGGCATATTATTCTCTAATTCAAGAAAATAATATGGTGTTAGATTCTATAAAGAAATGCTCAGGAAGCAGTACAAAAAATAGATATTTTTCAATTCTTAGAAAAAGCTCCCTTACTATTAAATAGAATCACCTATTCATTTTTACATTCTTAGACTACCCTATAAGAAATCACCTTACCACCTCCATAAAAAAAAATATGATTTGTTTCAGATCCTGCTAACGCCATTTTGTACTTAAAATAAAAAATGTCCTAAGAGCTATTTGACGTACGGAGATATTTTACATAAAATATTTTATTATTTTTTAGTTAAGTATCCTAGAATGAAGAAGTTCAACCCAATCAATTAGAGATCGTCAATTTTTACCTCTATAGCACTCGTATAGATCACATTATAAAATAATTCTAAAAATAGTGGATGTTTATAACTTTAAAACAAATTCCAAAAATGTTTGTTCTTTTGGTTTTTTGGCATCTAGAAATTGTAGTTTCTCTGAAAAAATGAATTTAAGAAAATGCCAATATATCAATTATCTAGAATTCAATTTCAAACTTAGCAGGATATTAAAGAGCCAAAGATTTATGAACCTTACAATACCTTAAACGAATAAGTGTATAATTATTTAAATAGGTTTATACCAGCACATAAATTGCATTAATAATCATTATGCTTATTCAACTAGGATATTCGACGCATGCGGTTCATCTGTAGCCTCTTTTTCAAAGTCACAATACTTGTGGTCCATGTGGTTTATCTGAGACCACTCGCAGACGTAAAAATCGATTCATATTTTATGCCAGACCTGCCATCCATCTGTGCCAGACTAATTTATGAGTACACCATATTGATTTCATAATATTATTTGGACTCGAAGTAAGAATCACATTATGTTTCCGTTAATCAGATAAAGTTTTCATCAAATTATTTCAACCCATTCTAACAGGATATAAACAGTTAATATTTTTTTAAGTCCCCAAAGAATTATGCTTTCGAAATGTCGCATGTTATTTCAACACCAAGTTATTTCCGGCGCTGGGCACAATGGACGACCCCAGCTTATGCAAGCGATTTACGACAGAATTTCCTTTTTAATCGCTCCCTTGTTAGCGGAGACAGAGCGTTCGTTTTTAATAACAGCGCCAGATAAAAACGGCCTCGCTGAACCATTAGCAAAGCAATATGGTGCGCATGTATTCAACTTCATTCGGCGATTATGCGAGAGACCATTTCTCGTTTAATCTCTCCCTTTTTCCCGAAATAATTGGGATCGGTCAGGAATGATTACCGGCGATGCCCGCGAGCACAATGTTAACATTTCGCGTAATATCCGAAGCGGAACATGTTTTATTCATGCCCGATTTTAGATACATATTATATCGTTTTATCAGCTTATGGTAATATTTCTTTGAGGATTTTCATGTCATTATTTATAATATACCAAAAAATTAACTTAATATATTAAAACTCGTAAGTAACCGAGACTGTTAACACGGTAGGGCATAAGCCAATTGATTTGGGAAGCTACTTTTCAATGTCTAAGATTTTTATATCAAGATAACTTTTAAGGTACTATACTAGCAAAAAGTTGTTTGCCTTATTGTTATCTTCATCATCTAGACTAAAATCATAATTAGCTCTAAATACCTTTATTTGCACGTACTGTAAGGAACGTTATTAAATTGGCACCCCATTTTTTTGCGACATAACTTATTCTCTATAAAGTTTCATAATTCATTCCGCTTCAAAGTCTTTTGAATGAGAAAACTCCTCCGTTCCGTAAAGAGTGACTAGTTTATTAAGTCCATCCCGTGATAACCTATAAATCATCTATTGCCTTTTAAAAAGGATAGCCAAAGTTTATTAAAGGATCAATCTTATTAATTCCGCTATCTGTAGGTCATGGAGGATTAATTATAAAAGTCAAGAGATTTTAATTAAGCTATTAATTTTTTTTATTTTGCACAAAATATAAGAAACAAATTTAAATGTGTGACACATTTTAAGAAACGAAATCATTAAATCATTTTAAGGTAACTTTGATCTCTTTCAAAATTTTAAATCGAAGTTTTCTGAAAAGGAATTAAAATTATTCATTTAATTTTCTTCAGAGTTTCAATACAAAAGATATTTTCGTTTTTTACTACAATTTAAGAAAATGTGCTGCTTGAAGGTATTGTATAATAAAACGTGTTTTAAGAAATTTAATCTTAATCTTAAAGATTTAAAATTTGCGAAACGATAAACCAAGAATAAATTGGTATTCTAATTATAATAAAGGCAATTTAATTTAACACAAGATAAAATAAATTTATTGGCAATAGAAATAATAAATTTCAGGTTTTATTTTAAATTCTGTATTTAAGTACCATTACTAATTTTATTGTTTATCCTACATTCTATCTGATCATCTAATAAAACGTAATTAAGCATTTTTTTAATTAAAGGTTATAAAAAATAGTTTGTTTGGTTTAAAAGGGGTTTTAATGCAATTTTAACAAGTTTTAGGCAAATATCTATTATTCCCAAAATTTATATTACTTAGGATGCCTAGATTAGGATTTTTATATCCATTACCTTTTATTTGCTTTTCCTATAAACATCATAATAACAGTTAAACGACACACTTTTCGGCGTCCATTTAAAATATATTATTTTCCCTTCAATGTACAACTTTTTTGAATCAATTTTGGATATTGAGAATTTATATTTACATAAAAGTGTTTTCATTTAAAAAAATAATATTTAAAGTAGAGGAGACTTACACGTCGTAAGTAAATTTTGCTTATAGGTCGCATCAATTTTTTCTGCGATTATTTTATCAGGCTGATCTTGGAGTCCAGAAGTAGCTGGAAAAAGATGTCGAAGATCATATGTTTACGTTATATATTATTAACGTAAATATTTATATTTATTTATTTATTATTCGTATTATATTATATTTACGTTATATATTAAGTGAGATTTGTCTTATTTAAAGAAAGATTTTTTAATAATGGTCCCAGTTTTACGGTTACTTTTTCCTTTTTTTAAGATTTTAATAACTTTTTGAAATTCCATATTTCTCATTTTATAGCCATAAAAAATATTAAAACTTAAAAAACTAAGTTATTTTATCAAAACGTTACTTGTTTTAGGTATTTATTGCATGCTTATAATCAAGGCTAAAGCTAATAATATTAGTATCACTAGTTTTACTTTGTCATTACTACAATCCGCAAGACCTGGAATTATGTAATGTGAAGTTAATTTACGTTTCATTTTGGAAACAATAGCTTTACAGTTTTGTTTTCATAACTGTCTGTCTAAATCTTCATTTCTTTTTAGATATTTTCTTTTCGACTATGCCCTATTAAGCTTATTCTCCAAGTTACTGTATTTTGTTAGAAAATGTACAATCACATCACAAATCAATTACCAAATTTAAGTAAAACGTAAATTTTGCGGGGTTGACTATATGTGAAAAGAGTATTATCTGTCGTTTAATTTTCGCCCTTTTTCTTTATTCACTTTTTCATCCTGACGTTCAATAATATTTTTAATAACAGTTACCTTAGATCAGCACTTTCTTTTATTTTTCGCTTTCTTACAGTTAAGCGACCAGCCTCATTAAAAATCTGTATCTTTACTTGCTTGTTAAATATTATTCCAACGTTTTTATTGTTCTTTAACCTTGGTTTTAAAATTTATTGATAAAGGTTAAAGACTCGCAGCTTTTTTACAGTTATACTTTTATTTAAATTTCCAAGAGAATAATTTGAGCTTTTTGAAGTTTATTCAAAAAGGGCCGTAAATGTTTGCATTTCTTTATTATAGTTTTAATAGTCATATAAGTACTTCCTCACCGTAATTCACTAAAAAATTAAAAGAAATATTGTTTAAGATATTGATGGTTATAGATGGTGTATCTAAAGTTGTAAGAAGCTACTAAACATAATATTAAACAAGTTATTCTTGCAGTTTAAGGTTATGTGTTTTTTAATGAATAACCTGTTTCTATAGTTAATAAGCCAGTTTTTAACAGCAAATATGCTAAAATTTTGTATGTGACAAATATGAAATGAAGTAAAATAAGATGATATGATTAATATTCAACAAACTGAAAATAAAATGATTTTATGGATTGTCAATTTAAAGCCCTTTCATTTTATGATCCCTGTTTGTTTGTTTTGCAAATGTCTAATTACTAAATATCTAAGTGCATATTTAAGATATGGGCTGTTATGATTTAAGAGCAGAAAAGCTCAGGAAACAGTACAGAACATCAATATTTTTTTATTGTTATCTAAGCTACATCTTATAAAGAGTCTCCTCAATATTAAAGTTATACGAGAAGTAGATGTCAACTTTATTAATTTAAATAGAGTCGCTTATTTATTGGTACATTTTTAGATTCTTCTACTAGGAATCACTTCATTGCCTTCATACAGAAAAATTATGAATTTCTTTAAAAAATTCAAGCGTAATTTTTACTAAAAATGTGGAATATCTTAAAAGCTTATTGACGTATGTATATATTTTAGATAAAATGTGTTAATATATTTCAATGAGGTGTTTCATAATAGCTGACCTTCCCAGTTGATGCAGTTTCTAGAGGACTACATAGAAGATTGGAAACCTCGATCTGATGATATGTTTTATGAGAAATAATCGCTTGAAGGCTTTTCTATTTTAATGTTGACCATGTAGGGGGAATATAAATCGATACAGTTAATGCTACTTTGTGAAACCAAAAGTCAACCCAATCAACTAAAGATTGTCTATTAACCATTTTTTTCCTCATACGGAAACTCTAAACAAACAGCAGAAAAGTAGAATACCTCTTATTCCTACAAATTTGCCTCTTTTAATTCCCTTTTCTATCGCCTTTTCAACATCCCCCTTTCTAGAGAAGCTTTCCTTGATGAACTAAATATAATTAAACACATTGCTTTTAATAATGGTTTTCCACTTGATATAATTAATCGCCTTTATTCTAAATTCTATAATAAATACAAACCTACTTACAACTTAATCCATCTTAATAATGAAAATAGTCATCTTTTTAGATTAATGTCTTTTATTGGTAATATTTCTTTTCAGCTTGCAAAGTTTTGCAAGTCTACAAATCTTACAATTGCTTTTTAAACTACAAACAGTTTAAAAAGTCAGCTAGTTAGTACAATAGATAAGGCAGATTTCTTTTCAAAATCAGGGGTATGTTCATTAAGATGTAATGACTGTAATGCCATTTAGATAGGGCAATCGGGGAGAAAAATTTCCACCAGAATAAAGGAACATACAAGTTTGGTGGACAGGTATAGGGATACTGACATGATCGAAACTAAATCGGCGTTTGCAAATCATTTATTGGCCTCCTCACATAGTTTTTCTTTAACTCAGGGAGCGGATATTTTGCATGAGTGCTCAAAAGGCAAAAAACTGGAAATAACTAAAGCTAAGAAGAGCCCTGTCCTCGTGTGTGTGAACGATATTTTTAAAAAGTCTTTTCTTCTTTTTTTTTTCTTTTTCGATTTTAGATATTTTTAGTTTTTATTGTTAAGACTGTTTACTTATATTCACACATATTGGTATAGTTCGGATTGTTTCCCATGTTTGATCATGTTACTTGGTGGCCTATGGATTAGACAGTTGTAATGTGATCTGTGTAGGTCTAGGTAATGAGTTTTATAAGCGTTCTTTTTGTGAAAAATATCTTAATGTATTTTTTAGGCCTGACGATGCTCCGATAGGAGCAAAACACATGTAGCTTTTAAAAAATTATATGGATTTGATGAGACCGTGATTTTGTGTTTTTACCTTTGTTTTGTTTTCGTTTGGTCTCTTAGAGAAAAAATGGATGATACGTTTCTATCTCCTTACATATAAAATTAACAGCAAAATTATTATCAGCAAAGATAATAAGGGTGGAAAGTTTTAAAATCGACACCCTATATAAAATTTTATTTTTTCTAAATTGTATTAATTTTTTTCTAGTCTTGTTGGTAGAAAGATTTTTTTTAAATAATTGAACTAGTTTTACCGTAGCTTTTCCTTTTCTACAAAAGTGATAACTTTTTCAAATTCAATCTTTCTCATTGGATAGCTATAAAAAATAATAAGACGTCGTTTTTTTTTAAACTTGAGTTTAAGTATTGCATTTTCATCATCAAGGCTCAAACTAATGTTACTTTAATGTAACCAGTTTTACTTTGATCATCACAATCTATACTCCCCCCTACCTATTTAATCCACTATCACTACCGCTGGAACCATGTGATATTTCATTATATACATGTGCTCTGCTACGATCATGCATGATACACAACTTAAGCGTTATAATATAATTCATAGTACTAACTATAGATATTTTAACAAAAATTTATGTGATTCTTATTTTTCATATTATCTCAATTAAATAATGAATCCATTAGAATGAAACGAAAAATTTAACTAGACCACAAATTAGGTCTGTGTTCAAAATTTTTCATTTCCTACATTGGTACAAAGACAAAAAAAAAGTTTTTGTTTCCTTTGTATGTCAATAAATGTGTTATTCTACTATAAGGAGCAGAGGAGCGGAGGAGGCACAAGCAGTAACTAGGAGGAAATTAAAAATTCAAACAAAATTGCAAAACAAGTGAATCGACTTTCAGGGATTATATTTTATGACAAATGGCCCCTACGTAAACTGATAATCAAAAATAATTAACAAATAGATTTGAAATTACTTTATCAGTATTTTTTTAAAACTATTATAATTCCGTATAATAAACTGTGTTAGTTCAATATTTAAATTTTTTTGGTTATGACTTTCTTGAATTTTTATTTTTAAATTTTGCGATAAAATCTTAAGAATTTTCGGAAGCAAAAATAATATATTTCTTTGCAAATGAGATTTGTTAAAAAAATATGATTGTATTTCATTATTTCTTTTAGAACGGGTGCTATAATAAGGATCAGGCTCAGTAAAAATATGTTTTATTTTTTTTTTATTTTTTTTTAAATGCTGACAAGTAAATAAATAACTGTATCTTTTAGGTAAATAATTTATCTTAAATAAGTATTAAAAGGAATAAACCATTCTTATAATCCTAAAAGTATAAGAGAAATTTTTTCTTAAGTCCCAAATAAACAATTTAAGTTAGGAGATAGTTTTACCACTATACAAAACTCTTTATTTTTACTCTCGATACGTGTTTCGCTAACGATGTTAGCATCACACTCATTTATTAGTTTAGTTTTATATACTTATGAGTTTTAATCTTCTTCCGAAGATGCTAGTATCGTTAGAGAAACACGGGTCAAAAGTAAAAATAAAGAGTTTTGGTTAATGGTAAAACTGTCTCGTAATTTGAGCGTCACTTCAAAGGTTTCCTTTCATAGGACAAACAATTTAAGGGCAAGCAGACCTATGAAGTTTCCGAATAACAATTCGCGTTGCCTTCAATGATTTTTTGGTAGAGATTTATATTTCCAACTTAGGACAAAAATAGAAATATACATCGGTATCCTAAACGGGCAATCTATTTGTATCTCGAAAATAGGCTGTTTAATAAATAATTGATAATTATTAAAATTTATCAATTTAAAAACCTACCACTTTTATATATTTAACATTTACCATCTAAAGAAAATTAAAAAAACTATTGAAAAACAACATTGTAAAACTTATCCCATATTTCTTAATTTTTTAAAAAGTTTAAAGGTCTTTTACCTTAATTATTAAATTTAGGCTACACTGGGCAACCAAGAGAGCTATTCTGTATTTAGGTCTCTTAATGGCCTGTTACCTTAAAAAAAACCAACAGGTGCTTTAGACCTGATAAAATTAGTTCAATGTCTATGTAAATAGTAGATAAATTTTAAATATTGCGAAGATATTTGATCCTTGCATGCATGAGAGCTGAAAACTACATGATGACATGATCTGCAGCTTTTTCCTTTTCTCAGCACCAACAAGACTCTGGACTTTCAGCAATATATAGCAATATATAAAGTGTCTTAAGTGCCAGTATCAAAGTAACATACGTCACGAGCTAAATTTCACGTATTTTTAAGATAGGTAGAGAAGCCACCGACTCTTTAGTGATAAAATATCTACAAATTTACCTATGCCTATTGTAGATTCAAAGGCTATCAACAGTTTTGCGGATCACTAATAAGTTCAACAATAGCAATAGCAAGTAGCAATATTACCTGAGTTGAAGTTGAACCCTCTAGGACCTGTTATTCCAATACAAGCTTGAAGCCTACCTTTTCGGCCTTATGACAAACAATTTAAGGGCAAGCAGACCTATGAAGTTTCCGAATAACAATTCGCGTTGCCTTCAATGATTTTTTGGTAGAGATTTATATTTCCAACTTAGGACAAAAATAGAAATATACATGGGTATCCTAAACGGGCAATCTATTTGTATCTCGAAAATAGGCTATTTAATAAATATTGAGTTTTTATATTTAAACCTACTGGATAATAATTGGATCAATTTTGGATATTCATATTTGTCACCATGCTATCTGCCAATACTCCCCTAATGATAATTTTCCAACAAAGTTTGTATTGATTTAATGGATGATATATAACTAAAGTTAGAATATATACCACAATACTTCCTTAAACAAAATTCCTTTAAGTAATTTAAACATTCGTAGAGAATTTACCGCATACGGCACAATTGCCATGGTGCTGGTATTTCTAGTATAAAGGCTGGCATTGTTGCTCTACACACTGTATCTACATTTAGGGGTCCAAATAACCGACTGAATAGCCTGAAAAGGTCTGACATTTGACGTTACGCCGAGCTAAAGTTTGCCTACTCCATGTTCTTATTATGACAATGGGCTTCGTTTATTATATAAGATGTCGTCGAATGGAGAACGTAAGGATAAATAATTGTTTTTGCACTTAAGTCTGTAACCTTAGGTATGCTGTCTAGATAAATAAATAAAATTTATAAAAGTTTAAAGCTACATAATTATTTCAAATAAGCATTACTTAAAAAATATATATTTTATTTATATTATTTTAAAAGTATTTGAACCAACTAAAATAAATCGGATTTGTTATACTTAAAATAGGAATCAAAAAAAAAATGTTTTAAAGTACTTTTCTAACATGCACATTATACTATGCCATATTTTATACTAAATATATATACGATATATATAACTAGTATATGGCGCCTAGCCTAAAAAATGTTTAAGAAGACTTTCTATCAACAAATTTATGAGTATTCCGTAAACGACACTACCAAATTCTGAATAAAGCATTTAATTATTTAAAGACTTTTAATATGATTTATTATAGGTCTTTAATATTCAACCTCATATATTTTTTGATTTTATGAGAAATTAACCTCTTTAATTAGGTGATATTTATCTAAAAAAACTCGATATTTTATTCTCTATACCTAAGAGTAATTTACTTTTATAATTTTTTAGGCAATATTTTAGTATCTTTTTAAAATTATCGTATTTTAGCTTATTGCGATAATACCTAATGAAGTAAAACTTTTAAACCTGTTTCACGTAATTCTATTATTATTTTAAATTAGTAAATAAAAAACAAAAAATATCACGAATCAATATTTCTATTAATAAAATTATTAATCTATCATCATCAATCAATAATCTATCATTTTTATTATAAAATAGAGTATGCCTTCTTTGTAGAGCATTTTATAATGCTGACTTGCAGATAAATTTATTAAATACATAATTTAAATACATTTAAATTTAAACTCAAAATGCATTTCTTTAAAACAAATTAATTAATCTTTAAATATATGATCCGCAAAGTTGTTTTTAGTTTCAATGTTCTTAGCTATTGCTACTTACTGCTTTGATCATTAGTTGTTTTTCTCTTCTTATTTTCTTTACGGTAACCACTATCTAAAATATTATATAAATGTTTGGTCTGATATATTTTTTAAGATTTTTTATTACATTATTAAGGATGTTATATGACTTACAATTTTGTATTTAGTTTTGAGCTAATGAATGGTCGTACTTATTTAGCAATAAACCGCCGATTGAATTTTCTGCGTTTATAATTTTTCAGGATGGTATAACCGAGACAAAGGCGAAAATCAGATTTTCTGTAATAACAAGCATAACTTAAATGGACATGGCTTGTGGTATTTTCGCCAATATTAAAAAAAATATATATAAAAAATAAATATAAATATTATTGAAAACCCAAAAAAAATCTGCTTAATACATCAGAATGATTAAAAGATAATACATGGCGAAAATTAAAAAAAAAAGAAAGAATACCAGAAAGTTTTAGAGTTTAAAAGCACTGAGTATAATAAAATAAAATATAAAAGAGTTTAATACAATAAAAAATTACTGATAGGTATTTTTTCTTTTTAAAATTATCAGGGAATATGTAACCATAACAAGTGACCAAAAAAAAAAGAAAAGTTTGTTTTAAGCTTAAAAATAGATTAAAAAAAAAAAACATAATACCAGATATGAAAGAATACCACGAAAAAAGAAATTTTTGTTATTATTACGTTTAGAAATTTTTATTGTTTTTTAGTTTAAATATTTAATCTAAAAAAATGGAAATATGTTAAATATTTATTAAAATTAATATTACAAGAAATTTACTTTTGCAAAACCTTTTTTTTATCGGTGTTGAAAAAAAGTCTCAGAGTTTGTGTATTCTAAAGCCGGTAGCCACATTAACGTTAATTGTGGCTTTTCAAAAAAGGTTGCTGACTAGAAAGCCAGAAACCCAATTTTGCGACAACTTAAGACATTCATCAGTATTCGACGAAAGGCCGTTAACAATTAGGAATTTTTTCCAACGGACCTACGTGAATTGAGTGGCAATTAAAGTAGCCTCTTACAGATTTCCGATAGACAGTTTAGTAAAAGCAATTGTAACAAAAATGGATATTACGCATAATTATTAGAAAATATACATAGTCAAATAAAATAAAATTTTTAAAGGATATAATAAAACTAATTAAAACCAATCATTATAAAACCAGAGATCAAATATGATAAAACCTGAAATAAAATTGATTAATAGTCAATAATGCTTTATATGCTTTTAATACCTGTTTTTCAAAGATATTATCGCTGCACTAGATAAAAGCAAATAAATTCTATAGACAAAATAATTAATAATTATTAAAATTAATCAATTTAAAAACCTTCCACTTTTATATATTTAAGAATTATTATCTAAAGAAAATTAAAAAAACTATTGAAAAACAACATTGTAAAGCTTATCCCACATTTCTTAATTTGAAAAAAAGTTTAAAGGTCTTTTAGCTTAATTATTAAATTTAGGCTACATTAGGCAACCAAGAGGGCTATTCTGTATTTAGTTTTCTTGATGGCCAATTGCCTTAAAAAACCATTGAGGTGCTTTAGACCTGATAAAATTAGTTCTATGTCTATGTCTATGTAAATAGTAGGTAAATTTTAAATATTACGCAGATATTTGATCTTTGCATGCATGAGAGCTGAAAACTGCATGATGACATGATCTGCCGTTTTTTTCTTCTCTCAGCACCATATTGCTGAAAGTCCAGAGTTCTGACTTTCAGCAATATATAAAGTGTCTTAAGTGCCAGTATCAAGTTAACATACGTCACGAGCCAAATTTCACGTATTTTTAAGATAGGTAGAGAACCCACCTATATGTGCCGTGGGACTTGACAATTTGGAGAAAGTCTTTAGTACAGACTCTTTAGATAGAGCTACACATTTATCTATGCTGATTGTAGATTTGGAGGCTTGGATCAACAGTTTTGCGGATCACTAACAAGTTCCACAATAGCAATAGCAAATAGCAATATTACCTGAGTTGAAGTTGAACCCTCTAGGACCTGTTTACACTCCAATACAAGCTTGAAGTTTACCTTTTCGGCCGTAACAACTTTTATAGCGTGTCAGTTGTCCGACTAATTTAAGATTACTGTGTTGTGGTAGCCAGATTTTTAATTTTTTTTCGTACGTATGTTGACAAAGCGAATAGCTTGAGAACCATAGTAAATAGACCATGTCACCACAGAAACCTACACTATATCTATTGTTCTTTTTGGAGCCATCTGCCTATCAAACCTCTCTCTCTCTCTGCCTGCCATATGGGTCATACAGATTTTATAGTTTGGTGCTATATAGTCACTCCAAACTCAGTTTTTTTTTAATATCGAACTTCTCAAAAAACCCCTGTATCTTACTCTGAATATAGGCCTTTTCACATATTTTTTCTAATATCCGATAAATTTTCTTTTATCTCGAACGTATCATCTATAACATCTTTTTTTCATTACACGCCCGCAAAGTTTTTACCAGGATCCATCCTTTTATTCATAACGATCCTGGAACACAGTTTTTCACAAAGGCATCTCCTACGAATTCTTTCAGGGTAAATGGCTCGAAAACAAATGAAAAACTAATGTTGCGGAGCTTCTCAAGCAACCAAATTCCCCTTACATTTTCACAGGTCTGAGATATATTTAACTTTTGTTTAAGAAGATGCCGAAGATTTATTTTTATTCTTTAAAATGATCTTTATGGGGATACATAAAAAAGTATCATTCTTGGAGTCCATTATACTAGAAATTATATAATAAATTATTTACAGTAGAAATAAATTAATTTAAATAATAATAATCAAATTTTATAGCAATTATAAAATCAATATTATTATTATACATAAATATGCTATTTTTTATTATTATTAATTTTATTTAAATCTTGATAATTTTTGTACGTCTTATATTGAGCAATATATTAATTTCCCGGATTTCCGTTTAAAATGCATTTATTATAATAATTTATATTAATAATTTCCACATGTTTCTAAGTTGTTTATTCCAGATAATGTAAGAATGCTAATATTTTGTTAAAGAGGCAAGAAATTATATAGTAAATATAAGTCAGATATGCTGATTTTGATTTTGGAAACAAAAACAATTATCGTGCTTAAGGATATTCTCTAAAATTTATCGTCATTGAGGTATGAAATGCAGAGTTAGCTTGTGTGTAATGTAATATGATTAATTCCTATAGGGGCAATAACTGCCTTATACAAAATTTACCACTAGTCATTTTCAAATTAGTAGGCGAATTTATTTATAAAATATAAATTGTTATGCCTGTTTTATTTTGTATGAAATCTTACATAGTGTGTTTCATTTACATTAAGGTGAAGAAAGAAACCATATCTATCGTTTTTTGTAGTTGCTGCATTTCTCATATCTTATAAAAAATAAATCAGATTTATTTAAAATTACAATATGATGCAATGAAATAAAAAAAAACACGGTTTGGAGCACTTTGCACATTTATAAATACAAAGCAATATGCAATGCAGAAAGTATAGACTTATTGCTTTGAAAATGATGTTGGTCAATTATTAAAAAGGTGGGCATAGTTACAAACTTAGAATATAATATTAGAATATAATGTGGAATATAAATGATTTTGCGATAATTTTTTATATCAATATGCAAGAATTCTATGAATTAAATTCTTTTTATATTAGAGATTTACTTTTTTAGATTAAGGAATAATATATAAAATATTCCAGTGAAAGTGAAAATTCATATTGCCATTTAGAAAAAAAAAAATATTCTAAAAAAACTAATTGTGTGGGCACTTTATGTGGGAATTAAAATTATTATTAATATGTAGGAATAAAAAGTATTGGATCCATTTTTGTTGAGCTTAAATAAATTTATCATAATTTTTGGCGTTATTAAATTTATAGATCTTGACACTGAACATTTTTTTTTCTTTAACTATTACTTAATTTTTTATTTTCTTAACTTTTATTATTATTTAAATTTACTTAAATAAATATATACTAATTAGGAAATTGTCTTCTTTTTCTAGGTTACCTTAGCAAAGATTTACAATTTATATTAATTTATAGTTAACTTTTATTAGTAATCCAAGAAGCACTATTATTTTTATACTTTTTTTTCATTAAATAGTACAAATTATTAATGTGTATATATATTGAAAAAAATAGAAAATGGTTTATGTAATGAATCTATTTTGAATTTATTTATTAAAGCAGAGTTAAAAACTAGAATAAAATGCATTACATTTATGCAAATGCATATTATCTAGTCTGTTATTACAATTGAACTCACTACATATTTTTTTCTTTATATAGTTAAAAAAGACAACACTGTGGGTTAGTCGAGGGAGATCTGAAACCGATTGATAGAACATGTTATTCATATACCTCAAACACTTTTTCGTAGAAAAATTTACCAAATACAAATATTGAAAATAATGTTGGATTTTAGCCGTATTAAAACTTATCAACATCTATGATTTTCAATATTAATTGCTAAACACTAAATGTTTTAAATGCAAAACTCTTATATAGTCCTATATGTACAGGTTTTTAATAAACATGGTAAAAACATACCAAGCAAACCGTAAAAGGATCGTACCCATTTAAGTTATGCATCGAAGTCTCTAAATAATAATATTCTACTTATTTCTTGCCCTTTGTTTTAACAAAAAGCAAAACGTAAATATCATTTATCTCATCTATTTTATAACCATTTAATATTAAACTCGTTGGATTATTAATAATTTTCAGGCAGTTGAAATAGGAAGAATGAATCTCAACTGTCTGGAAGAACAAAAAATCCTTTTAACTAAGTATACATATATATTTTAGACGTAATAATAAGCTTATTTCTCTTATCTTACATAAGTTTAATTATATTTTTTGATTAAGTCTGGTTTTATTTAACATCATAATTTATCAAAATATATCAACCTTTAGGATAACGAGGTAAAAAGAAGAAACTTGCTTAACTAAATTAGGGTTTACATACACTATAAGAAACACATTACAAGAAACAACTCTCACTACAGGATATTTGTCAATATACCTTAATTTGCATTAGCGAGATTTACTTGAATAACAGTCAATGCTATTAAATATTTAATAAGCAATTTGAGTTCGCGAGGATTTAACTCTTTAACATTAAAACGGCTTTAAATTAATTGATGAAAAAAATGTGGCCTGTTTTGTTTATTTCCCTTGGCGCCTAACTTTACCATCCAGGACAATTTAACTTTTCCAAAACCTGAATCCCACAGGAATTTTCTGAGCTCCGCATGACCGGAATTTAATCGTCCTTTTATCAGTTTTTTTATCTATATTATTAAATTATGTACATTTTTCAACTCTTATTTATTTTTCTGACTAATAAATTTAAATAAAGCCGATATTTATTTGAGATTCTCTCTAATATTATTTAAATATTACCATTAAATAATTAAGAGAATATTAATTAGAAATACCGAAAGGACATTTTCAAAAATCTACAATTCTATTTCGCAAATCGATTTATAATATAATAACTTAATAAGGCAAATTTAACTTTAAGCTTTTTTCAATGAGTAAATAATTAAATTCGATGAGAAAGTTCCCATTAAGGAATGAGAATTTATAGTAGATGCAAAAATTAATGTCACCAAATTACTTGTTTCCGTCGAACATGGCAAAGAGAAATTAAGTGAAATTGCAACGAGATTTCTTTTAAATGAATAGATACGTTAATTTTGTCTAGAATAAGGTAATTAAAAATGATTAATGCTGCTACAGCTAAAATACATGTTATTTTCTAAAGTTATGTAAAATAAATATAAATAGCTTAAATTTACTTAAATTATTATATTTACATTTTCAAAGACTAATAGCGGTTAAGAAAACATATGCATTTCTCATTTAGTTGTCATTCAAAAGAGATATATCAGTTTTTAAAGATGAAAATAGAAGTCTTAATGATCTATGTAACTTTAAAATTTTAAAACTAGCAGACGGCAGGTCATAATTAATGTAAAAATACAAAATAAGAGTAATGGTTTATTATTTCATCATTCTTATTTGTCGAAAAATATTATTTAATAGTGAATTTGCGATTGTTTATAAATGATCCATTTCATTTCTAAGATGTTTTTATTTTTGTTTCAGTTCAGAAAAATGTCAAGCAATTACTAGTGTAAAATTGTTACATAAATGTTACAGCGAAATAACATCTTTATTATATTATTTTAGAAAATAAAAATTGTCAACATTTAATCTATGGTATTTAAGTAGAGAGTTTTTTTCTTACAAAATTTTCATATTTTAAAATTTTATAAAGAAAGACTTTTACTAAGCGTAACATGTATATGCAATTAACAAATTTTATTCAAGGTATAGAAAATCAAAAAAATTTTAATAAAAATTACATTTCTAAAATAGTCTTGCACTTTTCATGCATTATTTAAAAAATAAATGTTATAATTGAATATTCGGCCTTTTACGTTTTAATTTATCTCCAAATCAGAAATTTTAGTTAGTTGATGATCGATAGTAAGCTTTGGTTAAATGCTTACTTTTTTAACCAAGTCAGTTAAATCGCAGATAAATAATAAAGGCCTTACAATTTAAAAAAAATATTAATCTCGAATTATAAAACTTATAGAACTGAAGAGGATAAAAACTAATTATTAATTGTTGCGATTGTTTCCGATTATACAGGTATGTTAATATTTAGTGTTTAGTAAGCTAAACTAGCAAATTTAACATATTAATAAATTCTATAGAAAAATGCTTTCTCCTAAACTCTTCGTCTTGGAATTATTTATTTACTTATACAAGCAGGACAATATTGACAATAAGTTCTAAATACATTAGTTGCTTCGAATAAAAAAGGAAGGTCTATGGATGAACGCGAGTTTAATCTAAAGCAATTGAGCTTGATATTTTAAGATCATCAGCTTATTTTTTAATACTACTAATCTTAACACAACTGCTTACCACTCAGTCTCTAATAAATGATCTAGCTTACCGAATGCTTTAGAAAGGTAGAGAAATCCAAAAAATCACAGCAATACGACAGGGTTTTGACGAAATCAGTTACAGTTTATAATTCAGACAACTAACATATTTAAAGAATATTAATATCGAACTGTCTTTAGACATTTTTTAATAAATATTCCACCAACATTTCCTACAAGCTTTAATAGAAATTGAATCAAAAATTTTAAATGATTTATGCTATCAGAGAAACTGCTTAATTTGACCATTTAATCACATGTAACAATAAATTTAAGTATATTAACCAAGCAATGATATAATGCTGACTTAACTAAAAAAAATATTTATTATTTTTACACTTTATCTGCTTTGTAAAGTCCCCGAATAAAATTATAATTCGGTACAATGGTCAGTCAGCTATTTAATCAAACGTGTTGTCGCGTGCATTCCAAGTTGTTAAGCAGAGCTAAGTCCGGTCATGGGAAGGCATTTATTATGCAGGTCCGGCTTCAAAATTAATTCTAAAGGTGTACATTGCTTCTGTGTAAAGGTAGACGAAACGTGATGTTTTATCAATGAATTCGGATGGCCTGCCGCCGTTGTAATGCAGGTGGCATTGTGTCCTCGCAAATACAAATCGACCAATAAATATTTATCGTTTGTTGTAAGCGATAGTTGTCGATAGATTTTCTTGGTTTTGGCGACATGTGTACATAAAATTGACTGCTAATGTTATTGCAGATATCGCTATAGAATATCAATTTAATAACAATTTTAAATATGTCCTTCAAAAGTTTCGTGATGGCGCTTCTTGGGTTGAACGTTTAGAAGTTTTTAAGTTTCAAACTGTGTTTTAAAATGAGTATTATTACGAGTATTAAAATGTGCATTATTCTATGACATTATATAATCTTTTTGAGTTGACGTAAGTTACCAAGGTACAAATTGTTATTTATTTATCTTTAAGAAGTTAAAGGGCCAAGATTATTTATCATGGGGGAAAATAGGTTTCTTGATCATTCAGGTTTCATCTTCAATCTTCAAGGTTTATTAGTTTTTATTAGCAACTGATTAATTATAACGCATTCACATTTTTCTTAGTTTTAGAGGGCTTGTCAATAGAAGCTTTCATATAATTCTATACATATTATTAATATTACATTTTGAAACATTCGTGATATTCAAAGAAATATCTAAGAGCAGATGCCGCATGTGTTCTTTGACTTTCAGAGTCTATTAGAGAAAAAATCTATTTAACATCAAGGGAAATGGTTTCCACTTTTTGATGCTAACGTCTCAAGGCTGATAGCTTAGTAATTTATTAAAGTTTACATTAACACAAATATATGATTAACAAACATACTAAAAATATTCAACAACTAGAAGGTATAAACTAAAGAATAACATTTTGCCCTTTATCTAAAGAGATCTAAGCAGTACAATTGTGCAATCCACCACAATACAACGTAATAATTGGGAACTTTAATTCCAAGCTAGGTCACAAAGCAAATGAGACTGAAACAGCATTGGGCCTCCATGGGTAAAAACAATGCAATAAACCAGATGGAAAAGCCCTCAAAGAAAGTAGACATGGGCTAGTCCAGAAGGTGTAACTAGGAGATTAGTTAGATAGACTTTATAATAACAAACACGAGAAATATTGTGCACTAAGTATGGGTCCTTTATAACTACTAAATAACAAGTCGTCATAGACTACTCAGAGCCAAGATCACAATAAGTCTTAAGAAAGGAAGAACTAAGAAAATAATAGACAAAGAACATCAAATAAGATGGACCACTAAAGTAAATACCAAGGCCTACGAGGAGGCTGTTCGAAATAATCTTAAGAAGGTAGAATTTGGGGAAATAAAATCAGCACAGACACAAAGAACTTTATGAAACGAAAAACAAAAGAGAGCTGAACCCCAACAAAGAGATGCACTAGGACAGTTAAATAGAGATATCAACGATGGGGCTAAATACGTAAGGCAATATAACATTAATCAAGTAACGACTATCAGTGAAGAAAATAAAACCTTAAGCGAGCTAAGAAAAGGTATTGCTGCTACAGGCAAGAAAAATTAACTTATACTTGCAGACTATCAATAACAAATAATATCCAACAAGGATGAGATTATTAAGATAATGGAAGAGTTTTACAAAACTGTACGAAACTATACAATGAAACAAACAGAAACAATGACATGAGGATCAGGCAAGTAAAAAATATATGTTCAAAGGACATTTCAGAGATAACAATAGTAGCAATCTCAGAATGACTAAATGAGATCAAAAATACAATTTAAATCATCCAATCCTTTTCAAAATTAGAGCTGCTCTGATAAATCTTATAAATCAAAAAAATAGTCTTTGTTTGCATAAAAGCTTACTTAGGATTATTGGGTAACGAAATAGTAGATAACAGAGCAAAAAAGCCATGTCTTCCAACATTTTTATACTGAAAGTAGACTACAGGGACTTATTGCCCTTTTATCTGCTGAAACGCTTTTAAATGTTGAAAAAACTCATTTTTGGAATATATATCAAGCGCAAAAAATACATTCATACTTCAATTAAAGAAAGGCTGGATAAAAACATTTAGTCCTTAGCCAAAATTTTCCAAGATACTTGTGAATATCCTATTCTAGAATTTTAGTAGGACATACTAATTTCAAGCAGTACCCATATAAGATAAACAAGAAGAACAGAAATGTGCGATTGTAATAATCAGTCAATTGATGATCTAAATCGTAGACTTTTTGCTTGTAAGAAACGATTGTCAAGCTATCCAAATGTTTAACTTGGAACTTGGAAAACTATTCTTACTTTCAATGTGCCGCGCAACCCTTATGGTAGAAGTTACCACAAATAAAAAACTATAAGCTATTTTTCATACATTTTTAAAGCTATGTAAAAATGAAATATAATTCACACAAAAAATAAACTTCTATCTAAAATTAAAACAATGTCTTGTTTGGATTCCGAGACGAGAAGCGTGTGACCCCGTCTAAAATTTCTAAAAGATATCCTATACTTTCTTATTTAAAAGTACATGTATAAAAATAAATAAAATAAGCATTTAATACAAGTTTTAAAATAATTAATATAAAGATATATGAATATTATATGTATAGGTTAGAGAGTTAGATATAAGTTATTAGATAATTAGGTGACTTGGTGATTTTTTTAAGTTTGGCTGTGATATAAGCCAGTATACGAGGGCGGGTCAATAAGTCCGTGACTTTTTGAATTTCCCGCCCTTTAATGAAAATGGTAACTCTGCTCCTGTCAACAAAGAACTGTCAGTTGACGCCTGTCAAAATTTGAACAAGCTGCGTCATTTAGTTTGTGTTTGACAGCTGTTGATAGCAGACTACCACTCGTTTTGAGAAGAAAATGAAAAAAAGTGAATTTCGTGTGCTCATTAAGCATTATTTTTTATGGAAAAAAACCATCACTCAAACCAAGGCTAAGCTTGATAAATATTATGGGGACTCTGCACCATCCATTTCCATGGTAAAGAAGTGCTTTACTGAATTTCGATGTGGCCGTACAAGCACGGAAGACGCCGAACGTTCTGGACGCCCAGTCGAGGTCTCTACATCCAAAACAATCGAAAAAATTCACGATATGGTTTTAGCCGATAGGAGATTGAAAGTGAGAGAGATTGTGGAAGCCATAGGCATCTCACATTCACAAGTAGTTTCAATTTTGAATGATCATTTGGGTATGAGAAAGCTTTCCGCAAGATGGGTGCCGCGTTTGCTCACAATCGACCACAAACGCAACCGTGTGACAATTTCCCAGGAGTGTTTGGCGTTATTCAACCGCAATACGGATGAATTTTTACGTCGTTTCGTCACGGTGGACGAAATGTGGATCCACCACAACACACCACAGACCAAACAGCAGTCAAAACAGTGGATTTCTCGGGGTGAATCGGCGCCCAAGAAGGCAAAGGTGGGTTTGTCAGCTAATAAACTCATGGCGACCGTTTTTTGGGATGCACGCGCTATAATCTACATTGACTGTCTTCAAAAGGGGAAAACAATCAATGGAGAATATTATACCAACTTATTGGATAGATTCAATAAGGAACTGAAAGAAAAAAAAATGTGGTCTTTTGGCCAAAAAAAAAGTTCTTTTCCACCAGGACAATGCAAGGTTCCACACATGTGCAGTTTCCATGGCAAAAATCCATAAATTAGGTTACGAATTACTTCCTCATCCGCCCTATTCTCCAGATTTAGCCCCCAGTGACTATTTCCTATTCCCAAACTTAAAGAAATGGCTCGGCGGAAAGAGATTTGACTCCAACGACGAAATCATCTCTCAAACAAATGCCTATTTTGATGACCTCGACAAATAATATTTTTATGAAGGGATAAAAAAATTGGAGAAACGTTGGACTAAGTGTATAGAACTTAAAGGAGACTATGTTGAAAAATAAAATAACTTTTTATATAAAAACCTGTCTTTTGTCTGTCTAAGACTTATTGACCCGCCCTCATACATTATATTTATCGGTGTTCCGGTTGTAAGTTGTAGCCAAATATGCTAGGCATCAGGCCAATAAAAAAAACCAAGAACAATAAAATAGCTGGGGATAACCAAATTGCTATTGAGGCAATTAAGCCAGGGGTAATACGTTACTGAAAGCTTTGGCTCTGTTGTTTAACGCGACCCTCTTAAATGGAGCAACACCATTCAAATGGGATAAAGCGGTGATAATAATATGGCATAAAAAAGAAAATGGCTTAGTTGAGCAACTATACAAAATGTTTATAAAAAAAACGCCAGAAGGCTAATATTAAAATTAGACTTCTATCATCCTCATAAACAATCATGAATAAATCACCACTTACAAATCATTAAAACACTGATTGAAAAGAATTTAATACAATAAACCTTTGATCCTGGTCTTGGTTAACTTTGAGAAGGCTTAATTCTGTCAACCAAAAAGCAATGCTTCGTGATCTGGCTGAATGTAGAAATGACCATAGGTACACCTTTCTCATTAAATATATCGATGAACATGCTACAGCTCGTATAAGGCTTACGGAGCCAGTAACTTTTTATAAATATTTAGACGATGAGATAAAAATAGGTAGGGATAACCAAATACGCCAATTAAATATGAGTTGGTAAAAAGAATAAGCCTAACCTGGGCTGCATCTGGAAAGCGGAGAGGCATTTTCAGATCCAGTATTCTGAAAATACAAATGTTTGATCAATGTATTATGTTAGTGACATGTGGTGCAGAAATTCTAACGTGAACAAAAAAAAATGTCGACTAAATTGTAAATTAGCAAAGAGCAGTAGAAAGAATCATGTTAGGGGTAAAGGAGGGATCAGGAGTTACGGACGTTGTTATAAGGATATCTACTCTAAAGTGAGGCGTGTAGGGAGAATAAACGATGACTGATGGATAAAGAGAATTGTGGAGTGAAGACTCCAAATATAAGCACACAGAAACAGATGATGGCCTTTAACAAGATAGACCGATGACATATTAAACAGTAGTAAATTACTGGATACAGGTGGCGCAAAATAGGACCGTTACTCGGACTAGATAGGCGAAAGGCATTGGACATTAGAGGCTGTATGGTGATGATGATGCTTAACCAGGACTTAAAAATAAAAATTTAAAACCATTATATTCCATTTGTATTTACTAATCATATTTTTTTACAGTTAGCAGTTAAGTTTTCTCATTAAAATAAAAAAATGACAAAAAAATCTAACAAAAACTATTTTGAATTTTTAATACATATTACGATACTTATTAACCTAAATTAAATTTTTAAGTAAAAATACTTTGTCAGGCACGAATGCAATATGTAAAATATTTTATATTATTTACGCTCCATTTTATAATAATGAAATCTGTAGATCATTAACATATCAAAATTTAAAATTTATTTAACAGCTTCAGAATGTAGACTTACATATTTATTTTTTAATAAAGAGAAGTAAAATCAGTAAAGCCCGTTAAGCTAAAAGCCATTTTCATATTAAGTGTTTTGAATTAATTATGTTATCAGCTTGACATCTTGATCAGCTTTATAGGTCAATAAACTTAACTTCTTCTTCGGTTTCCTTCAAATCATTGATGGAATCAATGAACTATTTTAACTGATATAATTCCTAAATAAATTTTATACTGTGCAACAGCTTTGCGGTCAGCAAATAAAATATTATTTATGATGTCATGTAACGCAAGAACCAGTTTAGTTATGAATAATATCCCGACACAAATGGATTTATATAGAACTAGTTTTGCGTGAGAATATGAATAATTTTCTTAGAGCTGTGATTTAAAAAAAAACTATTAACATATCACTAGTCCCAAAAACAAGTTTAAGTATTTGAAATATGGGTATTAGATTTACGTTTTCCTTGCTAGTATTTCCTCATAAAAAGGCTAGAAGGTGACAGTTAATTTTTTTTTATAGAATAATATTCAGTTTTGTTGTTCAGACAAATCATTGCTTTAAAAAAAAATAACGAGCTTCTCATTATAACCTAATGCTTATATACAGATCATGTTATCGTGAGCTACGTATTACCCAAAATAATGGCAACACCGCTTGGTTGTGGCTTGCAGGCGGCGGAATTTTTCGTTTTTATTTTTTGAACCGGGAGTCAGCAGACCTCACTTTGCTGTGTTTCTGCACGTTGCATTAATAATTTTAAACGTTATTTTCGTGTTTTTTTTCAGTATGGCTGTTTATACCCCTTCCGAAAGAGTTCAACTAATTAAATGGTTTTATGGAGGCAATTCCGCAGTACAATGTAGAGATTTGTTTTCAGTGACATTTGAGAATAGACTGATTCCTTGTGCAAAAACCGTTTTAATTGTGGTTACAAATTTGGAGACATCTTTTTGTCTTTAAGATTGTAAAAAATGCCAACGTCAAGAACCACCTGTTGAAGTGGTCCAGGATATAGAACGGCGGGAAGAAATGGTTTGCAGTACCCTAGAACTTGATTCGATACGGTCCACTAGAAGTGTTGGAGAGGAACTGAGAATGAGCAATAAAACTATTGC
Source organism: Anthonomus grandis grandis (assembly GCF_022605725.1). Lineage (NCBI taxonomy): Eukaryota > Metazoa > Arthropoda > Insecta > Coleoptera > Curculionidae > Anthonomus > Anthonomus grandis. The sequence goes on along the minus strand of NC_065548.1, from coordinate 18,760,785 downwards.
TCGTATCTGGAAAAAATATGGGTACAAACGTTTCAAGTATTCAAAAACTCAGGAAATATTTCCTGAAGTCCAGTGGCGAAGAATGGAATTTTGTGAAACCATGATGGAAAAGGCAAATGAAATCGAATATTTTCTAAAAAATATTTTGTTTTTTGATGAATCTTCTTTTCCATTACATGGCAAACATAATCCTTCCATTGTTCGTTATTGGTCTCAGGTAAACGAGCACAGAAGTTTTCAGTTTCGTACCCCGTATCCTCAGAAATTGAATGTTTGGGCAGGTATTTTGGGCGACAATGTTATGGGGCTATTTTTTATTGATGGCACTTTAAACGCCCAAAAGTACCTTGAGTTGCTGCAAAACCAAGTTCTTCCTGCCATTCAAATCCTGCCTGATATAGACCTGGGATCGGTTTATTAACCAATCGGGGATCGTATTATTATAAGATGGCTGTCTTGCTCATAACTAACACTCGTACAAGCGCAACGTTGCAAAATTTCGCCTCTATGCGGTTTCCTATAAGTAAACGATCGAACGAAAACACGATCTGTAGATAAATTACTTATTTGATCTTAAAACTCATCCGCATTATAAGTATACCTTGGTATTCTATATAAAAATGTATAATAGTTATTGAACAAAACTTTGTTTTCATTTAAGTAAAAAAACTAAGTTGATTATAAAAAATAAAAATCAACAATCTTAGTTATAACGTAAGTTGGATTTTAATTATATATTAATAGTAATAAACGACTTCTATATATAATTTTAACTTATATTTATTTATTTAAATATTTGCAAAAAATAAAATATTAATGAAGTTAATTACCATAAAAGAATAATATGTGTACCCTTGATAGGCAAAATATAGCAAATTTTGCTATTCTTACCTAACAAAATAAACATATCAAATTATACATAATTTGATAAATTATAACTATTATCACCATAAAAAAAGAACGATTAAAATGTCCAATGATATTAAATGAATTGAAATAACAGGTTGAAATCTCTAGCAGATAGTTAGCCCATGTCGCCACAAATCACCCAGCAAATTCGTAGTTCATTGTCCATTTATTTACTTATCCATAAAAAACTGTCGCGACTTAAATTTAAATTTGCTGGTATTAAAAGTGTTAAAATTATGCTGATAGCGTTATATGTAAATGATCTTTCAAACATTGCAGTTTAATGTTTTGATATAGTAAAGCGATCGTATATCTTACGTTTCCATTATGTATTGATGTCCTTGGTAAAAAATTAGATTTTAAAGTTTTTGAGGATTCAGGGATGATTCAGAATTAAGATTCACTTACAGGATTCAAGGATTCAACAACTTATCAACAAAATTTAAAACATGGTGCCTTCGACGATTTTTCATATTTACCCAGTTACTTTCAGATATTAGGTGTGAAACATGATCATATTTTCGAATTTCATAGATAACTCTGTAACATATGTCTGAATGAAATATAACTGCGCTCCAACCATTATCAATATATAGGAGTTACTATAGAGTACACTAGACTTATAAAAATACTTTACTCAAAAAAATCTTATGATGTAGGCGATGCTCTGAAGAAGTCAGAAGATAACAAATCAGTGACTCATAAAATAGTAAATATAAATGACTAAATTCTTTTTAAAAATGTTGTCATCAACTTAGTTTTGGTTTTTTTTTTAAAGATTATGGTTGCGGCTTTATGGTTTATTAGATAAATACCATACCTAGTTTTTAAAATTACTCCTTTTGACTAAATGTCTTCGGGAAAATTCCTTATCAACTATTTTTGTACAGATATACTAATAAAGCTAATTAACAGCTAATTAACAGTTTGACACAAACGTCATAATGTTGGGTAATGACCAGGATCGCCTAACAAATTAAATAGTTTTTGTACTAAAAAATCTTTAGTTTTAATTTTTGCTTAAAAATAAAGTTATTTAGATCAAAGCCGTTAAAATTACATTAAAGCCAAAAATTATATTACTAAATGGAAAACTATCGAACTATAACCTGTATTAATAACACCAACATAATCACCAAAGATCATCCAATATGTGTCAGGTAGACGCTCTTCTTAGAATACGGTAGAGTTAGATAGTAGTTTATTAATTTAATTGATTAAGTCAACATTATTCAATAAGGACTAAAGCAAGATAATAGATGCCTTAAATCCTATTTATTATATTATGTCGAAGTTTTATGCGCCACTTTAATTCTCACAAAATTAGCATTAAACTTTACCTCTTCAGATTTATTAATTTGAAGTTATTTTTGATGGATGCATAGGCTAGATGGCTTTCCTAAAATAAGATATTTAGTCAAATATCTAATAGATTCTTAAAATCAGCATCTCCGATGATTTTTCTAAAATTTCAAAATTAAATGTTTGCAGATTTGTCAAAGATCCTTTTATTTCCAAAGTAATTTTTACACTTTTTCTGTTAAAGAAATGCTTAGGTTTGATGCATTATAAAAACCTTTATGAATAGTTTCCTACTTAGCTTTCCCGATATAATTAATATTTAATAGTACATATTTCTAAATATTTCTAAATTTCTAAAGTACGTAAATTCTAAATAATATTTCTAAAAACATATTTCTAAAGTTAAATATAATTAAAACCGACCGAATTTGTTGGTGCAACACGCAGGTTTTCGCTTATATTGTACCTTTATTTACTATTATTAACTTATATTAACTTGTATTGTTTTAATTAAATTTTAAGAAAATTAATAAACTATGATAAGAAACTATTTTTTTTTTCAAAATTACTTGGATTTTACAATCATCGTTTAAGTTTTGTTAAGTACTTGGAAAATCAATTTAAATGTCATTTTAAAAGCAAAGGTAGTATATATGTAGCCGGCTTAAAATAAATTAACCGTGTAATCGAGTGGCTAAAATACGTAAAATGCTATCAAATGTAAATGATTTTGAGAAAATCAATATTTTTTCCATTGGTTTGGAGCTAAAAATTTGAACAAATATAATTTACTTTACACCGACTTGTGCACTGTGAACTTGTGAATTACCAATTTTAATAAAATGCCAAGTCGATTACATCATTATTTCGATGCTTAGATTATATTGTCCTATTAAAATTCAATTTTCAAGTAGCACTTTTAATTCTTCTATAAAAACAGGAATATTTCCAAAATAGTGAAAACCTGGTATTGCCATATCCTTACTGCTACTTACTTTAAATTTCTATTTATGTATTCTACAAGCATCATATTGGCCGTCAGTTGGTAGCTAAAATCGTAGATGCTTACCAAGGTATCCAACATTATAAGTAAATATTAGCATAATTGAGATATATCTATAATATTTTTTTAAATAATTTATTAATTAAGATTTGATACCCTGGGTCGAGTAGTGCTTTTCGTTTAATAACGGTATTAATTATGTATTATTTTTCTAGCTAATATATATTGGGAACTGTAGCTAAAGTAAATATGCAGATGAAAGCAAGTATAACAACATTTTAAAATATAATAGAATAATTTTAAAAAGAAAATTGGTTTTGTAATAAAGCATGCTTTTTGCATATTTCAATATCAACAGCAATATTTTTGATGTCGATAATTTTGTTTACAGGGTGTGCCCACAGGATGTGTAATAGGTATTTTTAAAAAAAATATGTACGCCGCTGGTTTTTCCTTTAATAAAAATTTCTTAAAAGTTACCATTTATTTAAAGGAACATTAATCATTTCTTGACTTTTTCTTGCCCGACACGCGATTTTTGCATAAAAAATAAGAAAATTCTATTTGTATACATAGCCAAATTATTAGATGATTAAATTATATTTTCACTTACATTCATTGAGACTAATTTTAAGATGATTGTTCTTTCTTTTATTGGTTTTTATTAGTTAATTTTTTTATGCAAAAAAAATTTGTTTTTTTTTTGACCAGACTTAAAAATAAATATAAATTTTATAGGAATGTCTTTTATATAAAACGGTATAGAATTTTTTTAAATATTTTTTATTTTAAGAATAAGCATCACAAAATTGCTATTGATACCTATTATTGCCTTTTTTATATATTTATTATCTACTTTTATTACAGAATCTACTAAATAATTTTCTAAAAAAAATCTTATTCTGACAATGTATGTTTTTTTCTAAAAAGTCGGTATTGTCTAATGTACAACAGAACCTCTTTAAAAAATTCCAGTAAAAAACCATGTTAATTATATCAATCTTAGATTACATTGTTCCGTCAGAATTTAATTTTCCAATAACATTTTAAATTATTTTATAGAAATAGGAATATTTCCAAAATAGTAGCAAAAAATATACAAAATATAGTCTCTGTTAACACAAAGCTTTTATTTTGTTTAATTTTTTGTACATTAACCTATAAGTAAAATGAAAAGAGAAATTGCAAATCTACTCTCGTAAACTTTTCTCGTACAAGCAACTTTAAAATTATATTACCAATATAAATTTTTTTTAATTGACAGTCCCTTCGGCGCAATCCCTTTTCCCATCGTTTTTTAAAATTTAATAACTTTCACTTTTATTAGCGTCCGTAAATATTTCCCCACAGACTTAACACCCCTTTTGGTCGTATACTGGGAAAATTTTATGATGCCCTAAACCCTTGCCACATAGTCATGTGAGCGCCTCCCTTGCTAAAGACTCCCCCATCATTAAGGAATCCTTTTAGAAAAACCCCTTAAGAATATTGAGGGATGGTTTATTAGACACTTTTCCTGCAATTTACGTGCATATTGCAGATTTTCGTCGCAATAAGGCAATAAGCAATGATGGTAGAAAAAGAAAGATTGTAAAGAATTTAATAATGAATAAGTCTTAGCAGTATATGAAAAATAAAATAAATTGTGTTAATTTAGCTTGCAATGCTTATTTAAAATGCACGCATCTAACAGATATTCATCTTTATCTTCAATGTGCAAATCAAAAAAGCTTACAAAAGAAATCTTGCGTCTTAGTAAATTATGGGCAGATGATATAAAAGATTTATTATTTATTTTTACTTTTAATAAAACGGATATCTTTATGGCTTAATAAAAGAGAGAAGACGGCGACACCTCATTTTTAATAGAAAAGCGATAAAGCCGGGTTTGCTTAAAATTACCTGACTATTTTCTTGCTAACCTGAGGCTTAAATAAAGAGCAGGGTTATAAAATAATACACAGGTGTTGGAACATTTAGTTCAAACCAAATTAACGTCAATTCACGTCACGTTTAAAAATAATTTTAATATCGCCATATGAGTTTTTGGCGCTGGCAACTGACTGTATAAATTTTAATTTCCCACCTCTCGATATCGTTAGTAAGAAATGAGGTATTACTGGGGGTTTGATTTGTTTATTTGCGTTTGATCCTTTGATTTTTGTTATTTCTTTTTAACAATAATTTCTTAACATATAATTAAATATGATTCTCTTCAATTGATTTTGGAATACATAATAAGACAGTTGTAATAAATTGTATAAGTAATACGGAATTGGTAAAAACTAACTATAATTTGAATTTGCAGACAAAAATATTAATTTACAAGAGTGTGTTATTAATGAAATTTTATTAAGAGAATATCGATATTAAATACTTTTTTACCAAATATTCTTGGTTTATCTTACCTAATAAGTTTTTTCATTTACTAAGGTAGCAAAAGAATGCCATGTGGTCTGGAACTTTTTGGAATTGATTTCCTTATGGATAAGTAAGTATATATCGGTCATGAGGGTCTCGATATATGACAATAAAGATTTAACTGCAGATGAAGATTAATTGGTGATGGTAGTGATAGTAGGCTGGACTACCCTAGCATCTTTAAAAAAGATAAAATTGTCTTTCTAATAATCTATCTCTTCAATAAAAGGATCAGTAATATTGTATGTCTTAATGTTTGTATAGATAAAATCTCTCATATATGTATCCATGCTACTGAAAAATAACCAAAGAAGCAACTCAACGTTTTAACGAAAATACTGACTAGAAAAAAACTCGTGAATAAATTAAAAGTAAGCTTTATTATGATGTTTAAAATAACGGAAACCGTTTTCAACATTTAATTAAATAATATTAAAAATTTTAAAAGAGGGTTTTTATTTACTGTTTTCCATGATAAACAGAGAAATATTTTTTATAACGTGGCTTTCTATGATATCATTGGAAAGCATTTTTTAAGATAAAATAATTATGTATTGATATTATTACAAGGCATTCTACTGCTAGCTTTAAAAGCAACTGGTAGACATGCTCATCAAATTTCAATTTATTTACCAAATCTTTATCACTAATCCTAAAAATGTATTAAAATTGATCATTTAAACTGATTTAATTTTAAAAAATATATCGTAAGGCCTACCTTTAAAATTTACAACAAGAGTCTTAAAAAACAATTATAATTTTACTACAAATTTTCATATAAAGTCTTAATTTGCTTTATCATCATGAACTTGTATCCACATTCTTCTTCTTCTCTAGTCTGTATCTATCCACTCCTGAATGTAGGCCTCTTCCAGTGCTTTCCATCTTTGTCTATCTAGGGCAGTTTGGAGCCAGTTTCTCCCTGCTATTCGTTGGATGTCGTCCCGCCACCGCGTTGGTGGTCTTCCCGCATTTCTTTTTATGGCTCTTGGGCGCCATTGCATGATTTTGTTAGTCCATCTAGATGGACCCGCCCATCTTCATTTTAGTTCCGCTACTCTTCTCATAACATCCGTTACCTTTGTCCTTCTTCGAATCTCATCGTTTCTAATGTGGTCTCTTAAGCTAGTTCCCAGCATGGCGCGCTCCATGACTCTCTGGGTTGTTCTGAGTCTTTCTGCGCTCCTCTTTGTCAGTGTCATCGTCTCGAGTCCATACGTTGTAACGGGTAATATGCAAGCCTCGTAGACTTTCCGCTTAAGATTAATTGGGATGCTTTGGGATTTTAAAATGTATCCTAGTCTTCCGAATGCTGCCCAGCTAAGTCTTGTTCTCTGGGATATTTCGGCTGTTTGGTTTTGTTTTCCCAGTCTGACAGCGTGGCCCAGGTATATGTATTCCTCGACGTTTTCGAGAGCGTGGTCATCAGCAAATCGAAGGTGACTTAGTCGAGCTCCATCTACGTTGATACCTTTATTTCCCGATGGCAGCTTTTTAAACGAGCTTTCCAGTGTCATCGTGAAGAGCTTGGGGGATATGGTATCTCCTTGGTGGACCCCCTTTTCTATCTTGATCTTATTTGCTGATGCTTCTTCGTTGATGGTCACTTGTAGTGTTGCGTTGTCGTAGATGTGTTTTATAAGTTTGGAATATCTTGTGTCAATTCTTGCCTCGTCCATTGCGTTCAGGACAGCCCAGGTCTCGACAGAATCGAACGCCTTCTCGTAATCGACAAACGCCATGTGCAGAGTTATGTTATACTCGGAGCATTTCTCTATTAGAGTACGGACGATTTGTAGATGGTCATTTGTATTAAATTCCTTCCTGAATCCTGCTTGCTCGACTGGTTGATAGAAGTCAAGTTTATTTGTCAGCCGGGTGGTCAAAACTTTTATGAGAAGCTTGTACAAGTGTGAAAAAAGACTGATCGGTCGATAGTTTGCAATATTGGTATTGTCCCCTTTTTTCAAGATTATAACAACCTCGGCATTTTGCCAAGATTCCAGTATTTTCTCTTCGCTAATACATTTGTTTAAAATGAGACAAAGGGCATGCTCAAGCGCTACTCCTCCCATTTTTAGCATCTCAGCGGTAACGCGGTCTTCTCCAGGTGCTTTCCTATTTTTCATTTGTTTCAGGGCCTTTCCTAGTTCGCTTCTGTTTACTTCTGGTATATCTTCGGATCCAACGTTCCGAATTTCTTGCCAGGCGATGTTTGGTTTAGGGAGAGTTGATGTATATATACGATGTATATATAATAATAATAATAATAATAAGCCTTTATTTCCAACAGGCAACTTGCCCAATAACAGGAAACAGTTGCAAAACAATGAAAAATATAGTTAAAAAAAACACACACAAACAAACCTAAAAGAATGAAAAGAAAAGAAAAAGAGTAAAGTAAAGTCACATTCTCAAAAGTTATCCAAAGAATTAGAACAAATAACTATTAATATGATATAAAAACCCAATTATAAAAGTTTAACAAGATAATCACATATTCAACAAAATTAAATTAAATTAAATTAACTGCAATATACCTACTAACTATAACTTAAACACATGGGTCTTAATCCCAAGAGTAATGATCCACCAAGATATCGACAATCACATGAACCGGAGAGAAATTTATATCGCACATGTGACAGATCCGATTAAATATAGCGCATATTGTATATAGTGGCGATTTCAACAGGATGTTAGTATGAGGCCTTGGCAGAAAGAGTGTCAGGGGATGTCTAGCATTAAGCCTAGGCACCATGAAACGTACACCGGAAAGAAGTACAGGACTATCAATGAATCCATTCAGTAACCCATGCAGGAATTTTACAGAGAAGATCATTCTTCTGAGTTGTAATGGATGTAGATTGAAGCGTTCCAATAGTTGCCGATGATCAAACCCTCTTACCGGATATATGCCATCCTGCCTGAAGGCCAAAAACTTAGCAAATCTACGCTGAACAGATTCAAGGAGACCAACATGATTCTGATAGAGCGGGTTCCATATAATGCAGCCAAACTCCAGTTTTGATCTCACAAAGCAACAGAAAAGCAGTTTTAATGTAGACTCCAAAGTAAAACTCTGAGAACTTCTAATTATGAACCCAAGCCTTCTCAGGGCTGACTTGACTATGTTATTGAAGTGTGGAACGAATGTAAATTCAGAGTCAAAGGTTATACCAAGATCAGTAATTTGCTCTAATCTACTCAAGATAGTATCATTAATAAAGTAATTAAAATTTAAGGGTGTTTTTGATCTAGAGTAACTGACCACACTACACTTAGCCGCATTCAAACCTAACCTGTCAACAGCACACCATACCTCCAATGTATTTAGACAGTTCTGAAGAAAAACACAATCCTCCAAACCATATACATTTAAATATAGCTTCAAATCATCGGCAAAAGCCAGCCTATGACAAGTGAGTGACTCAATCAAGTCATTTATAAAAAAACTAAACAGGAGCGGACCCAGGTTCGAGCCCTGTGGCACACCCGACGTTACGTTAAAAAGTTTCGATTTAAAGCCCTCATATTCAACATATTGAGATCTACCAATCAAGTAGGAATGAAATAAATTAAATAATCTCCCTGAAAAACCATACTGAGTTAATTTATGCAGCAAAATATAGTGATCTATCCGATCAAAGGCTTTTTGGAAGTCGGTATAAATAACATCGACTTGAGTATTAACATCAAGTGATTCACAGATGTGGCTAGACAGACAGGATAAGTTAGTAACACAAGATCGCCCGCTAAAAAATCCATGCTGGTCTACAGAGATGAGTTCTTTTGCGTGACTAAATAGCGACCGATTCAGGATAATTTCGAAAAGTTTTGAGAAGTTACAGAGTAATGAGATTGGCCTGTAGTTCACGATTAAATCAGAGTCCCCAGCTTTTAAAATAGGTATTATTTTAGCAGTCTTCCAAATTTCAGGGATTTGTTCTGTTGACAGTATTAAGTTGAAAATGTAGGTCAGCGGATCTGCCAGGACACCAATGCAATCTTTAACCAAGAAGCTAGGCACACCGTCTACACCAGATGTTAACTTATTTTTGAGTTTTTTACTGGCCAAAATAATCTGGGAAGCATCAACGTTGGCAATGTCAAAGTGGGGCACATTATCAGTCATCGACGAATGGTTAATGAAATTTGATTGTATAAATGCCTCACCAAAGAACAGTGCAAAAGCATCAACTATGTCTTGTGGGTCTTTTATTACCACGTCATCGGGTAGCCTGATCATACCAGGAATCCTGGTGCCAGCCTTCTTAGAACCAATAAAATTCCAAAAGCTAGATGGGTCCAAAGAAATATTCCTTTCGGTGTCTGATATATACAACTTATATTCATTGCGTTTTTGTAGTTTGATAAGGCGTCTAAGAGAATGGAATTTATTTTGAAAGAATGGACAATTGTACATTTTAAAGTCCTTGAAAGCCTTTTCTTTCCTATAAATGTTCCTAATCAATTCTCGAGAATAATAATTTGGAAATCTTCTCTTACGTTGCTGCTTAAGAGGAATGTGTGCGGCAAATATGCCATTCAATATATCATATAAGGCTCCGCATGCATCATTAACGTTAGAGGATAAATACACAGTAGACCAGTCAGCTTCAAGGATCGAGTCATAAAGGAGATGGAAGTTGGCCTTTCTAAAATTAAAAGAATGAGATAAGTTTTTATTAAGCTGAAAATTATGGACACGTTGGCCTGAGACGGTAAAATCAATTTCCAGTGCAGGGTGATGCAAATCCTCCAAGACAAAAGGCACGTCACTACGCGAAACAGTACAGGTGAAGTTAGATAAAACAAGATCCAATAGTCTGTTATTATAGTTTAGGATGTGATTACACTGAACAAGATTAAAAGTGTTAGCAAAATTATTCACAGCAATAGACTTCTGACTAACATGATTACCTGTAGGTGAGTTAATAGAGAAATCAGACACGTTAAAATCGCCCACTATTATTACATTATGGTTTAGCTTTGATATTAAAAGTGTAAACTGATCTAGAAATTGCTCGAAAATTACAGATGTGATAGATGGTGGGATGTACAAAACAATCATGTAAAATATCTGTAACCTAATAGTAAATTTACAGCCAACAACATCGATAGAGGGCGCAATACTGTTGCAAAAATCAGACAAACTAATTTTTTCAGACACAATGTCTTTAGAAACTCCACAGAGAACTCCGCCACCTCGTGTGGCAATTACGGATTCAAATTTTCGGTCCGACCGGTAAACATCATAAGTCTTTGGAAATATTTCACCACTAGATATCTCTGGCCTCAACCATGTCTCGGTGATGCATATGGTGTGAAAATCCTGAGCAATGGCGGCAAGAAAAAAAGTCTCAGTTTTAGTGTTAAGACCACGAACATTTTGATAAAAACAAGTTAAGTGGGCATCACTAGCATGTGAAAATAAAGGCGAATCTAGTTTTTTGCTACAATTCTGGGGGAACCATTGATGTATCTTATATAAAGATTATTTTCTCCTTCCTCTTTGCGCCGCTTTAACTCCGATCTGGCTGCCATAAGTTCATTGCGCTGCCGAGGCGTCATGTCTGTCTCGATGAAGAATTTACCGACAGTCTTCAATTTGTTCTTCAAAACAAGCCTAACATCGTCTGTACCACCAAGGATCACCCTAACAGCCTGCCGCCCGTTACGATTCGGCTTCCCAAATTTACTAACAGCCAGCACATTGACGGTAGTTTCGCACAAGTCAGTCAGCAGCTTCTTAGTCTGGACAACATCTTTCAAATCAAAGTTAAAAAGTATAATGTTGTTGGCCCTTTTCTGGCGCTCATGCAGCTCACTTAGGATGGCTTCGTCGATTGGCGCGGGCGTGACACTCGTGCTAGGAGCGGAAATAGGAGGAGCAGACGCCCGACAGCTGTAATCTGCTGAGAGAGCAGGCAAGTTATGCAGGGTTTCTTCAAGTACAACAATACGTTGCTCCAATGTGACAGTTCTCTCGATGGATTCTGAGTTGTAGTTGTGCATAGTGGTTTCCAAATCATTTATTCTTTTTATTAACTTCGGAATATTAAATAAACCTTCCCTGCAGAGGGGACAAGCAAATGGCATCATTCTCGAAACCATGACAATAACTCTAATTTCACTGGAGGATATGCTACCACATTCTCTGCAAATAACTTTCTTGCAGAAATCGCACGGATATCCAAAAAGTTCATTTTTGATTTCCCTGAATGAGCAATTCTTACTGCACATATAACAAACTCCACTACCAGACATTTTTAATAAACTTAAATTATCGATATTACCAGCCCAGCTCCACTTGAAGATTGACAGATGATGTGGATAAGAGCACACATGTAATATGGCAGCCAACAGCTGATATGGATAAGTGCGCCCGGTAAAAACAGAACACCTTAATTCTTCAGCCCTAATTCAAGCGCATACAACTGGAATAACAGCTGGTGACCCAAAACTAGACACGAGAGACCCAAATTGAACGGAAAAAGGCGAATGAATCACTTCCCGATGAATAAAATCGAAAAAGAAAAACTTGTTAACGCTGTCAACTTTGACGTTCACGTGACACACACGTAGTAAAATATAATAATATGTATCCACATTATACCAAAGCAAAGTGGTGTTATCAGTAAAAGAGGTAAAGTTAAGTCTATTGTTACCCAATTTTGATAAAAGAATTGACTTACCCTCTTGACTCATTTACCTATAAAACGAACCAAAGACTTCTGTTTTAAACAAAAGTCGTCCACCCAATGTGTAACACGATAATTATATTACTGACGAAAAAAAACCTTTTATCTTAAAATAATTAATATGGTTGGCAATCTTCACTTTTCTTTTGCTTATTCCTAGGTCTTGTTCCCATTTATTTATCTATTCCTCTCTTCTGATCTATGTCCTCTCTGCAAATAAAATTAGTAAGTCCTTGGTACAAGCGTTTTAGCAAAAAGAAGACAGGCATTGGGATATTTATTATTATTATTTTTTTTACATTTTTCTTTAATCAATTAAATTATAGCTATTAACTCCAGCTTCTAGAACAAGATTCTTCCTTTGCTACTCATATTCTAATTCTCACGTCGTCAGATAGTTAGCATAATCTTATCAGTAGGTGCAAAATTACATATCCTAGATAGCTCAAAAGATCATATTTTCAAATCATGCGGACTTCCGTAGAATAATCTAAGAGTTAATAGCTTATGATTAAGTTCTTACATTACTTTACATTTTCAATATTGCTAACAGCCCTAAATTTGTGAAGACATTAAACTTACGCCTGTGTGTGCCACATATCATATTTCGAGTTGGGCCTACTTCTCATATCTTCCAAGCTGAAGGATGATGCTATATTAAAATGCAACCAAAAAATTTTAAATTATCGAGATCGGAAAAAAAAGTCGTCTTAATCTGCTCTGTTCTAGAGTGTATAGTGTTCCTAGAGGAGAAACTGTTGAAATAAGGCTGAAGAGTTCAGCTTGCCTGATTTCCTAGCCACTTAGGTTATGCTTGTAAAGTAGAAGCTAGACCAAAACTACTGGTAGGTTACAAACCTATAACCGGCATTGTTGCTGCTGTCGCATCACTAAATAGTCAGGTCTATAGAAAGGCAGTCCGGAGACCAAGGAAATCAGAAGAACTAAATGCACAATAGCACACCTTGACTACATGGACTGAAATCAAGAAAGAGCATGGTTAGAATAAATTCTTTGATAATATTAAACCTACTAAAGAGAAATTTAAAAAATCAGGCTCTTGTTCTATTCGTTGATGCTTTAAATAAAACATCTTAGGATAGGCTATCTAAGGTGAGTTCTTAACTGCTGATAGACATCCTAATGTTATATTTAACAACTTTAATGTTTTTCAATAAAAGTTTTAAAAGAAACTACAATATCTGTATTTGTTTCAAGCTGTAATTCAAAAAATAAGTGCCTAAGTATAAAATTTGATGCCAAGACCTAAATCTATTGATAAAAACCATTGTGTTTTTTAGGCCACGACATAATTGAAATATGTCTCTGATGCAAGTCCTTGTCATAAAAATGTATCTAAAATACATATAAAAGATGTTTAAATAGTTTCAGCACCATAGTTGTTAAATATTTTATGTAAAAGCAAGGTGAAATTCAATAATAAAGGTAATATTATTGTTACATACAAGTTAATAAATAAACAGAGAGCATAGAAAATATTGATACTATACTTACTTGAGTTTCTATTTTATTACTTATTTCTTAAACACTTGAGAATACACACAGATTAACAAATTTTGGTAAAAGAGCTAGGTAATAATATTTTTCAAAGATCTCTTATATAAATGTCTAAAAATAAAAAATAATAAACATAATTTTTAAAAAAAGAATAAATTCAAAAAGCACAAAAGAAACATAGAATGAAGAATATTAATATTTATAATTTTATTAGACCGGTAAATCTGCAAATAAAATATTTTGGTAACCTGAATACGATTTTCTTATGAAAAGGTGAGCTTTTAAGAAGAGTATACTTTTATCTTCACTGTAATTAAAAATACTGCCAGTTGTTATAAAACAGGAAATTAAAAACTTTCCTAGAGCACTAGATTAGAAGATCCAAAACTTTTTATGAGCAGTGCTTTTTTATCTATTTTAAAACCTCCACGATAAAATTTAAGGTTAAAACCTGTTTATTATTTCCTAAAGCACCCATCCCTATCTTTAAACGTTCCCTTTTAAACTTTAACTCCTCTATAACACCCTTTTATTATACTAAACCTCTTAAGCTACCGAAGTATTAAGAGGTCTAAAACATTTGCGAATAGTCGCGCGTTATATAGGGCCCCGTTTAGAAAACCCTTCGTCATCAATAAAGTCCCGAAAACAACCCCTAGGAGCGTCAGGAGTTACTAAGTATATTTGACGCATTTTCTTTTAGGAAATATCCATATTGAAAATTCCCACATTAGAAACGGGCGGTTAATGGAGGGGTGTTGCGAGTGGTTGGGAAAATAACATTCTTAATTTCTATGGATAGTTTAAAGAGGGTGTGGAATAAAATATGCATGTTACAAGAGGAAAAGTGACAGGATTTTAAAAAAATTTTAGATCGTTTGACCATGAAAAGAAATCTAAAATTTTTAAATAAAATTATAGGGCACGTAATGGAAAAGAGTAAGTTGTTAACAAACAGTTGTTATTTGAGATCTTTGGATAATTTGTAATAATAAATTTTCTAATAATATATTTATATTAATTTTCATATCTGTATTTTTCAATATATTATACAATTTTAGTGCAAAGTAGTGCATATTCTTTTATAATTAATAATGCTGGTCTTCGTGATGGCAAAATCTTAAATGGGATTGGGGGTCAATTGATAGCTTATTTTAAAAGTAATTGCATTATTTTTAATTGTAGGCAGCCATTTTTAAGAAACTAGAAAAAAAAAATTATTAAGAAAATGATTCCTCTTTATTAAACGATTTACTGCTTCTTTAAAAAAAAAACCTTGTCAAAACCCGTCAAATTTTATATTAAAAAAGTTTGTGAAAAGAGGTTAAACTTCATATGATACCTCAATTTAACGGTCATTAATTCTCTTTTCATCATATCCAGCATCACACAACAGAAATTTTTTTTTCCTAGATGTACCGCATCTTCTTCTGTTAATGTACATTATAATTTTATCATTTGAAAAAAAGTACTAGGTACCAGTTTTTCTGCTATGGAATGCTGTTTGTGTTTTTTTCTTCCTTAGAAATTCTGAGTATTTCCATTTAGTTTATTGATTTCAATTAGGTATCTCGAAGTATTTGTGACTAATTATTATTTAATTTTAAAATGGCTTATTCAACTGCAGAAAGAGTATCGCTAATTGAATTATATTACGAAAGTAGTAGATGTGCTAATATTGCAGCTCAGATATTTAATTAAATGAGTATATTTTTAAAAATTTTAAGAATTTTAAAAATACATAAATTTCACCACTATAATATTCATCCTATATAATTGAACGAAGATGATTTTGACGGACGTTTAAAATTTCGCGAGATTATGACGGAACAAATAATAAATAACCCAAATTTAGTATTTAACATTTGTGTTTCCGATGTGTTGGCTCTTTTTTAATGGAACTATTAAACGTCACAATTGTCATTACTGGTCTGATGCAAATCAACATCGAGTTCATGAGGTTCACACTCAAGAAATTAAATGCCTGGGTTGGAATTTATGGCGATTATTTAATTGGTCTTTTTTATATTTAAGGAAATCTTAATTAAAATTGTATCTACAATTATACGCGATCAATCCTGCATTGGCAGAAACGTTAGAAAATAATATTAATTACATTGCCGAAGAGTTAAGATTCCAACAACAAGATGATGCATCTCCTCGTTATACCCTCCCAGAATAGTTAAATCTGATGTATTCTGGTTGATGGATCAGCCGAAGAGGACCAATAAAGCGACTCGGAAGACCACCTGACTTGACCCCCTTAGATTTTTTTATAGGGTCACAAAATGAATGAAGCCGTCGCACCATTGATGAATCGGGCCATTATACCAAAAATGCTTTATAACGTCCGAATGCCTTTTGAGCAAAATCTTTATTATTGTATGGACGCAGGAGGCCAACACTTATATACACTAGGATACATTAATTTCCGCATCCATGCGGGCCAATAAAATCACGGATCGCCTTCGGATTTTGTCGGTCGGCATCGTCGAAATAGTCGGCGGGACTGTTGATGTGGTTTCCTAACCTGACTTTCAATTTTCGAACAAGGTTTTGAACCGTTTTGTTGTTTATTTACAATTTGTGCTACCAAGAGTAATTATTATTGCTTATATTATCTTGTTGTCTTGTAAATTCAAAACACCACTTTCTATTTACATTTATTTAAACACCTTTATTTGTTGAACATGGATATAAATACGCAGGTGCTTTTAAAATTAAGTACCTTTGTGAAATTTTATTGAACAGTATATATTTTTTTAAGGATAATAAATTAATATATGAAGATTGTGGAAAGTAATTTTCTTCTACTTCAACATTGTATCGGCATATATAGAGTGAAAAAGAAACCAAATACATTATTTGCCCCTTTTGCCTAGACAAAGAGAAGTTTACATCCTATTAATTTTTTAATAAGACACTTTTATAGTATTCAATTTGGCAGATTTTGAAGTTTGGAGGTCTCCAAAAAACACAAAGGTAGATTATGCTCTTCACCGAAGAAAAAAAAATGTTAATGAAGAAGAATGTATTTACTATAATTGCCATACAAGTGATTCAAAAGTTACCTAGTTAGTTTTATATTTATTTAAGTTAGTAATTTTTTAATAATTAATCATGTTTTAGGATATGTCAGTACACATTTGCACCGAAATTTAAAGTCTAAAGGAAGCATTCGCATTCCAGGAATTTGTCTATCAAGAATAATAGTCAAAATTTTGGTAGGTTAGTAGGTATTTATTTGCTTAATAATTATTAAAATAAAAGATTAGAGTAAGATTATTTAAAACCCACATAGGACACCCTGATGAATTAGGAAGCAAAAGGCTAACAAAATCGTAATTATCCATAACGTAATTATGGTGGTGCATTGGTTGAACATGAATTTCGATTTTTTTAATTTTAATTTTGATTTTGTTATAAATTTATTAGAGTAATTTATTAGTACTTGTTGGCAACTTTTCTAAGTAGAACCCTTTGTGCTATATATTAGTAGATTGCTTAACAGTTGAGGTTGATATAATAATATTTGAATATTCTGCATCAGTGTTATGAATAAACCTACTTTATTCAAATTTAATCTGGTTGTTTTATTCATGTTTAATAATCTCAGATCCTCATAAATATTGGTCTTTTTTTCATTGTTGAAAGAGAATACAAGAAATGTTTTCCATTATTATGGCTCATTTTTATACTATGCAATTGCATCTGATGTATGGATCACACGATACAAAAAAGTGTAATAGGAATATCATAATAAAATAATACCTTTCTAAACTTTTTTATTTTAATCAATCAATCAATCATATGCTTTATTGTCAAAAAATTACAAAATTTTGTAGACAAAGCTAATAAAAAACATATAAAAACAAAACCAAACAAAACACACAATAAAAATAAATATACAAACAAAATAAATACATGCAAAACTGTACAAAAACAATGTACCTGATCAATATACATCATGATGTATAAAATGTCAATAAAAATAAACACAATAGTCAATAACAGTAAATTAATTAAATACAGAATGAAAGTGCAGTTCATTTACTAACAAAAAAAGAAAAACTAATATATTCTCTATTTTAAGATATAAAAATAGCCAGTGTGTATGTGATACCCAAAAAGTTATCCTAAAAGCTATCCGAAAAAAATCCTCGACTGCGTACAAGGCTTTTTCCAGAAAGTACGCCTTCAAAGCATTATGAAATCGAAGAAAAGAAGTAATTGATTACAATAAGTAAATGATTGACAGCCTACTTGGCATTTCTGACTTATGTTTGCGTACTAAGCAAATAGATTCCATATAAATAAAGAGGGAAGAGTAAGTATCTTCTTAAAATAAAAATGTTAAATAATATAATGGATTACTAGAAATCATAACAAAATGTGTTCTTTTTAGACTATTTAATAAAAATATAAATTTTTTATACTAAATTTTAATTGAGCGGAGTTTAGAGCCTAAGAATTAATTCAAAACTATCCATTTGTGCCTGAAATGAGATAAATTCTATTTTAGTAAAAGCAAAATTAATAAAATCATGTAACAAAAGTATTTTCCGTCATTTGCTGAAAATAAACAATTTCTTTACCTAAGTAAAGTGTTCCGTATGCTTATTTTTCTCAAATACCATCATTCCTCTTATAATCAGATTTGAAATACGCGCCTTAATTATCTGAGCCAATCACAGACAAAGCGCCGTGATTGGCCCGCATGGGTGCGGAAATTAATGTATCCTCAACACTTTAAGTACTTACTGTCATAAACAAGAAATTATAAACAAAATTTTCATTTTGTTTCTTTTTTTTCATTTGAAATTGCAAAGCTATTTTGATATGCATAAAAACTTTTCCCCTCGAAATAAAAATTGACGGATCCGGGCGATTTTCTTTTAAAAGCTGTATGAGATATCAGTCTTGTTTCGTTTTGATTGGTCTACCCTGTATCAATAAGCATTAGTTAGTGCGATACATACCGTTTTTGAGCTGTCCAAAGATTGAATAATGTCAAATATTCATCATGAACTTTCAATAAAATCCTTGTTGTGTTTCAATATTTTATTAGATTTAAATATTTATTTACCTTTAAAGAAATAGAAATTTGTATATTAGTAGAGGGGATGGTTAATATCATCAGCAGCAGTAATCTGTGATCGTTATTATTTATTTTTGTTCTTAGAGTATACTTTCAAAACACCTTTCACATACAGACTGTAAAAATTTATGAAGCTTGTTTCCATTGTTGTAAAAGTTTCAGTTATAATTTTCTTTAAACGTAAATACGATCTATCACACTATGGGCAAATGTAAGGAAGCTAAAATTCATTTTTATACCAAATATCTCCGCAAAGATATCTTTCACAAAGAAAAAGCTTATTTTATGTAAGCATACCATAGTTTTACAAAAAACATAAAAAGTTACATGACCCTGTGTCTTGGCGTTAAATCATTATTATTATCATTAAGCTTTTGATTGCATTATTTTAATTAAATTAATTCTCAAATATTTCTTTGATATTAATTCTGAACAAAATTAAAAAAGACAATGCTTTATATGCAATAAATAAAGCTTTTCTACGCAATGATCTCGACAATATAAATTTTTGGTGATTTTTTTTATATCTTAATGTGCTTATAATTGTTAAAATATTAGAAATTACAGGACAACACCTTTAAATTCAAAAGGTCGAAAATATGAAAATATCTTCAAAAGCCCTTTCATTATTTCACATGTTTTTTCGGAGCTTAAAAATTTTTAATGTTTAAAGACGAAAATATTTGATATGATATCAAAGGCTATTAAATATGATTTTTTTTAACTAATCGCGTTAGAAGTTTTAATTTTAATAATATAACATTACATGTTTTGTTTAGTTTAAAGCATCATCAAACTTTTAAGAAACCTACATACTCCTTATGGTTAAAATCAATCAAAATCTTCACTTTATTAAATTTAGTTATGAGATTGTGACCTTGTGTTTTTGTTTTTGCAAAGATAGGGCTATAGCCTACTACTTTTTTTATATCTTAATTAGATTAATGAGGCTGAAAATATCAAAAATTGGCTTATTGCCTCATAATTATCTTGTAATATTCAGGACTTATTTTCAGGCTTTTTTTAAATATTTTGGTCATTTTTGAATCATTTCTTGAGTCCTAAATTCTCTTTATTTTAAAGGTCGCGAAATTAAAAGTTTTACGTCTTTTTAAATAAACACATTTTAGTTAGAATTTTTATTATAGTATATAAATATTATCTTTATGACTGTCTATCATACGACGCTTAGTGCGATTTTCATCTTATCTTCTGATGCTTTATAAAACTTACTTATCTAGCTTATCAAAAACTAATCTAATCTTATTTTATTAGCAACAAAAAACAACAATTAGGGAAATATTACTATTTAATGCATATTAGCAGCTGTAAAAAACGAAAAATGTAATCAAAATCCTACTAAACGTTGAAAAACCCATAACCAACCAACATCGATATATTTTTAGCTAATGACTTCCCCGTGTATCCATGTCCGCACTGATAAACTCAGTGAACAGAAACACATTGGGGCTTGTTATTAATCAATTACTCAGTCAGCGCGATTAGAAAATGAAATTTAAACATTTTTTGCTTATATCTGCTTTTTGTTCCGATAATTTGTTTTAACTAAAAAACTTTTAAAAATACTTTTTTTAAAAGATTCGCTTGATTAATTTTTTTAATCTGCATTATATTACTTAATAACTCTTAAGCATAAAAAGATTCCGTAATTAAATGCCTTATTATATATACCAATTATTACAGAGTTGTTTTTGGCTACCCATTCATAAATTGTACCTAATTTAAATATTTCCTAGAGGCATAAAATAAGAAGAATCAGAACACTTCAGAATCATATTGTTATTTTAAATTTAATTTTTGGTATTCCATTAAGGTAAAAGACTAAATATTGTTATTTAGTTTATTTAATCATAACCATACTAAAACTTGATATAAAAGTAATGTGGTGCGAGATCCAGATCTGTGTATGGATCTAAAAGCACTTAGTAGACTTAGCTAACTTTTGTTTAACTTTATGTTTTACTTAATATTTGTTTTGCTGTAACCATTAGTAAGTATTATATAGATTATAGCTTATAGCACTTTTTGCTCCATAATTGCCTAACCGAGTTACATAATTAAATGTTTTCTTTATATTGTTTGGCAATTCTCACGTTCTCAGCTTTAGGGATCCCAACTCAATGAAAATACATTCTGATTAAATTTAATAATTTAACAGAATTTCGGGATGCTCTACATTGACAGTCTTTATCTTATTGTTAAAGAAAAGCAAATAAAAGTTTCAGTAGATATTATATTCTTTACTAATAATTATAGGTTTTTTTAATAAATCAATGACACAAGTTATCAAAATTGTTTGTTCTTAAATCTTATTTTGCTTGTGTAACTACCTTTAAGCCAATCTTAATTTTTTTCATCATCAAGCATTTATTCATGTATCAATATTCTTGCTTTACCCTTAATTGGAAAGATAAGTTTACTATCCTTTAACACTAAACTTACTAACGTAAAGCATTAATACTCTTATACTAACTTTTCTCTAATATTTTCTTAACGCTAACAAATATTGACCAGATTCAAGTAAGGTGAAAACTAGGAATTTTCTTTTAGAAATTGACCGGAATGTCGTAACGCCTCTCTACATCAAGCCAAAGCCCATTATAGCCAACTCGATTATCTTTTGGGACGATCCGAGATGAAGAAAAAGGTATATAAGGTCAACTTTAAAAGAGCTTTGCCTTTGAGATAACATTTTTACAGGTAGAAGTTTCTGAGATGTGTGTTTGGAATAAAAGCAGACTGAATAAAATTGACTTTTGATTAGTATATTAAAATAAGTATAATTAAATATTATTTATCGCAGATTTAATTTGGATAGATATGTACGCAACAGTTAATAACAAATGACCTCAATATATACTATGATATAATTTTGAGTAAGTTTTATAAAGTAAGGTATATAAAAAAATAATCACAGAAAATACATTTTCATGATAATTTTTCGATCAACTCTCAATATCTTTTAACGTTTGGCCGATAGTTAATGGACTCTCCTAATAAATATATTTACTAATTAAAAATGTACAGGGTGGGCCAATTTAGACGTTTTCTTATGGGAAGTCATGTCCCTATTAGAGATAAAAAAATTTTGACCTCCATTCTCCGGGCTCAAATTTTAAAAGAAGTTTATTGAAGCAAATGAAATTTTGCTATGGCAAACAGTTTGGCCGCTAGAGGGCGTTTCTGAAATTTGGTCATTTTCGTTTTTCGGCTATGGCTGTTGTGTTTTTAAAGATAAATGATTTCTGTAAAGACTTTCTTATAGCACTTTTAAGCGCTTAACATGCTCATGATATTTAAATTTATACAGGGTGCTTCATTATTAATTTTTTTTTTTTTTTTTTTTTTTTTTTTAATGGAATGCATATTATTTTTTTGCATTTTCTTGTAGCCCTTAAAATTCCCTTTTCAAATATATATAACACTAATAATCTAAATTTAATAGTTTACGATATATAAATAAATTTCTTAAATATTAAAAACACGTAGGTAATGACCCGCCATTTTAATCGCGTAAACGGAAGAGTAGGCGTGTTTTAAACTGCTATAAGTGAAGCTTAATATTTACATAAACAAACTTGTTTTTATAATCTATGTTTTCCTTTGTATTTATATTTTGATATTAGAATCCAAAAACGTATCAATTTTTCAAAAAATTCCATATGATTAGATGTTTTATCAAATATAATGAGAATTTAAGGGCCTGCGATATCAACGTCCTTATTAAAAATAAGTGCAGTTATTTAAGACACTCAAAGATTAAAAAAGGACGTTATAGGTTCTGTATTTTTTATTTGTGATACTTCAGTAAGCGCTTTTAAAAATCAAAAGTAAATTAAACAATAGCTCCTGTTTTATTAAATATTAATTATATTAATGGACAAATATAGTTATAAAGACAAAATAATACTGTAAAAAAAAAATAAATAAATAAAAGTATTTATTTATTTATTTATTTTAAACTTAGAATATGAACTAACAAACAAAAAGTAAAAACCAGATTTTATTTTTTTATTGATATTTTAACTAAAACTGCAACTCTATATATTACGTACTTATAACAAGTGTTCAAACTGAGCTCCTTCCTGATCAATGCACCAGCGGCTACGTTTTTCAACATTATCAACGGCGTTTCTTAATTCAATATTTGTTATTATTGCAAATGCATTATGTAAAGCTTCTTCCAACATTACTCTTGAAGTAATTGGCTGTTGGTATACCAAGTCTTTTATTCTTCCCCAAAGATAAAAATCTAAGGGTGTTAAGTCAGGGGATCTAGGCGGCCAACGTATTGGACCTTGATTTCCTATCCACTGCTGACCAAACTGCTCATTTAAATAATTACTGACCACTCTAGAATTGTACGGTGGCGCACCATCCTGCTGGAAAAATATAGGATGCCTCTGCTGAGCTAGAGGCAATTCCTCTAGGAAGCGCTCAACTTGCGTTTGCAGAATTTGTAAATATCGCTCTGAATTTAACTGTCCATCATAAATATAGGGACCAATAAATCTACCACGAAATATGCCTACCCATACACTAAAACTGTAACGGCCTTGATTTCTTACAGCCACCGTTGCGTGAGGATTTGCTCGAGCCCAGGTATACCTATTATACCTATTAAAAATGCCTGCACTACTAATCGATGCTTCATCCGTCCAAATACAATTGTAGCCAAATGTTGTATCTTGACCACACTTTTGCAAATACCACCGACAGAATTCCAATCTTCTATCACGATCCGCAGGAAAGAGATAATGAACTTTTCGGGTTCGATAAGCTTTATACCTATATTTTTTTTAAATCCGTTTTGCACAGATCCTTGGCACACCAGTTTCTACTTCCAATTTCCGGATGGATAGATTAGAGTTATTTTCAATTGCGCCCAAAACTGTTATACCCAATAGTTCTTGATCGTCATTTATATTATTATTAGCATTTCTTCGCGGTTTAGCAAAAGAACCAAAATTAATAAGGTTTCTTTTTAATTTCTCAAACAGCGTACTATGTGGCTGCCCCCGTTCTGGATATCGTCGTTGATATAAATTACAGGCCTCTCTTGCATTTTCATTACATTCAATAAAACATTTAATCATATCGAATTTTTCATAGTTTTGATACATTGTGATTATCACATAAAAGAAATACAAAGTAAAACAGATTATGAAAATAAGCTTGTTTATGTCAAAATGACGTATTACTCAAAGCAGTTTGACAACCGCCTACTCAACCCTTTACGCAATTGTTTCACCCGCAATTGTGTCACCCGCCTATTCTGTTTTTTAGGCGTTTTAAATGGCACGGCATTATAATTTATTGATACTTAAGAAATCTATTTATATCTCCTAAACTAATGAATTTAGATTATAAGTGTTATATATATTTGAAAAGGGAATTTTAAGGGCTACAAGAAAATGCAAAAAAATAATATGCATTCCCTTTAAAAAAAAAAAATTAATAATGAAGCACCCTGTATAAATTTAAATATCATGAGCATGTTAAGCGTTTAAAAGTGCTGTAAGAAAGTCTTTACAGAAATCATTTATCTTTAAAAACACAGCAGCCATAGCCGAAGAACGAAAATGACCAAATTTCAGAAACGCCCTCTAGCGGCCAAATTGTTTGCCATAGCAAAATTTCATTTGCTTCAATAAACTTCTTTTAAAATTTGAGCCCGGAGAATGGAGGTCAAAATTTTTTTATCTCTAACAGGGACATGACTTCCCATAAGAAAACGTCTAAATTGGCCCACCCTGTACATTCGTTTATTAAAAGACTAAGTGAAAGATATACAATTATTACTTTAAAATTTTCACAGGCACTTGCTGTAGAGGCAATTCGATATATGCTCTTAAAGATGAGCAATAAAAAAAATATTCGTTTTTTAACTTGATTCTAATTTGTTATTGCAAGTTATTACATTGATTTTCGCTCCCCAGACTTAGCTTGGTCAAATGTGTATAAAAATGGCATATACACAGATATTTAAAAATTATGCATCACCCTTTTTTTATACGAAGAACTTCTTTAGTTTCCTCATTTTTTGTGGGTTTATTTATTAATGGTAATTTTCGGTATTTGTCGCATATTTGAAGTCTGACAAAAAATTTTACAATTTTTTTTAAGTCCTATTTTTGGTTTGATTATTATGGCCAAGACAGTTACATTTCACGTGCAACAATAGGAGCTTTAATTGAAGAAGGCCACTCTCAAAGGTTAGTGGCTAATAGAGTTTGGCTGTGATGCATCTCTTACTTAAAATCGTTATCTCCAGAATAATTATCTTCATGATAGGCTGAGAAGCAGTGGAAGGCGCGTAAAAGAACCGTTGTATTTATTTAAACATCCAAAACTGTGGCAATATCAGCACTCAAAGGGATACGCTTTGGGAGTTCAAGTATCGGTTTCATACATTATCGAGGCGAATACCCGCACCAGATTTGAGTTATTGCTAACCATTAAGAGTACCCCAACTACAACCTGAGCAGAATGTTCATCAACTACAGACCACATGGTTTCACCTACAGAACTTTGGAACTCATTTTTTTTTCTGACGAAATAAGAATTCGTTTAGTGCAGTTTAGTCATCGGATACGGGTATGAAGGGAGCAAAAAAGAGATTTATCACCCTTTTCAAGAAGTGCTATGTTTTGGGCTGGTAACATGGTAATAACATTTTCCAGTACCATTCTTAAGAAAAACTATCAATTTGTAATAAAAAATAATGCTATAATTTTGAGATTAATACAGTTTTTTACAAGAATTTTAGTTGTTTTTTCAATTGAAACTATACTAATATGAAATTATAATCAATTAATGAATTTCTAACCTATTTTTGACCGATTTTGTAGCTATTAGTGATTATACAGGGTGTCTACTATAAAAACCGCCAAACTTTAAAAGGTGATTATACAAGTCATTTGCAACAAAAGTCGTATTACATTTTTTCGAAAAGTTGTTAGTTCTTCTGCTATTTAACATTTTTTTATTTTATCAAATTTCTTTGTCTTTTTCATATAAACAAGAATATCTCCGTTATTCTTACCACCACATAAAATTTAGATATACCATCTGAAAGAGAATTAAATTTGTTTTAAGATGGGTATATTTAAGTTTCTGAGTAATTTTTTATACCGGGTGTTATCAGAAGTTAAATGTAACATTTAGGAAATGTGCAAAATTAGTGGTATCTTCTTCGTTGTCGTTTTTGTAAAATTTGGTAAATAGGGACATATTTTTTTTTAGCAAAAACTACTGCATTTAATATGCTTTCCAATGATATACTTACTTTTGTGATAGCAAAAGAAAGAAAACCACAAAAATTGAAAATGTTCAAATTTTATATTTTTTGATTGATCAAAATTAAAAAATCAAAATTTCATTAAACAAACCTAAAATTATAACAATTTTTCAAAATGTCTTCCTTTTTATTCAATACATTTGATGCATCTTCTTCTGACGCTATCAACAACCCGTTCAAGTTCAACGCGTTTTTGTCGCATTTCATTGCAACATACACTAATTCGATTAATTAGTTCATCTCGACTATTAATTTTAATACTATAAACATTAGATTTATGTGCCCCAGACATAAAAGTCAAGAGGCGTAAGGTCAGGGCTTCGGGGCGGCCATCTTACCGGACCATATCTTCTGATCCATTTCTCCCCAAAGCATTGATTCAAGGAATTTTGCACTATTCTGATATTATGGGCTGGGCATCTGTCCATTTGAAACCAATGTTCCTGTCTAGCGGCTAAGGAGATTTCCTTTAGAAAGTCAACAAGGTCATTATTTAATAAATTTAAAAACTCATTAGATTGGAGCCACTCAGAAAGTATTACAGGCCCGAAAAGGCGACCTCTCATTAATCCTATCCATACGTTGGCCCTTATCCCACGCTAAAATTGTGAAACAACAGTCACATGAGGGTTTTCTGTATGCCATATATGGTTATTTCTTAAATTCATTATTCCAGTTGAAAATACTAAATACTTGATTTGTTTCCTACTCTTGCAACTTATTTAATTACCACCTAAAGAATTGAAGCCTCACCTCACCATCCACTGGCAATAAATCCTGGACTTTTTCAAATTAAACGGATGCAAATTATTTTTTTTTAAGAACTCTATGTACAGTGGAATGGTGAATCCTTAATGCAGCACCAATGCGGCGAGTACTTCTAGATTTATCTTCTGTAACAGCTCTCATAATCGCAGGTTCTTGTCTCCAGCGTTGACCATTTTGACCACCTTCTCTAATCCGCAAACCTCGAAAGGAACCAGTTTCTCCACAGCGTCTGAACACTTCTGCAAATTTACTTCTAGGGGGTTGCCGTCTATTAGGAAAACGAAGCGTATACTCCCTTGCTGCTTTCCGGGAGTTTCCATTTGCGACACCGTAAATAAACAAGATGTCCCGATATTCAATGTTTGTAAAACTAGGCATTATTTTTTTAAGCACGTTTAAATCAAATTACTTATTTAACTACTTTAAGTCGAAGTGAAAACTTAATGACAGTTCTTGTCAAATTGTAAATATCTATGCTTTTGTTTTAAAATCAAGTAATACATGGTTTGTGAATTTCCTTCTTTTCCGGATTCATTGCCATTTACAAAAGAAAGAAAACCTACCTTTTTTCTTAAAGAATGAATATCGCGATATGTTATTTGTTTATAGCTTCTCTAATGGAAATTTGTGGAGTTGTTGTGTTAGGGAAGATAGATCTACAAGTACTCGCCGCATTGGTGCTTAAAAGATCAAGAAATATAAAATTTGAAAATTTTCAATTTTTGTGGTTTTCTTTCTTTTGTCCATAATATTGCTGTGAAAACAAATAGCTATCACAAAATAAGTATATCATAGGAAAGCATATTAAATGCAGTAGTTTTTGCTGAAAAAAAAAACATGTCCCTATTTACCAAATTTTAGAAAAACGACAACGAAGAAGATACCACTAATTTTACACATTTCCCAAATGTTACATTTAACTTATAATAACACCCGGTATAAAAAATTACTTAAAAACTTAAATATACCAATCTTATAACAAATTTAATTCTCTTTCAGATAGTATATCTAAATTTTATGTGGTGGTAAGAATAACGGAGATATTCTTGTTTATATGGAAAAAAAAGAAATTTGATAAAATCAAAATATGTTAAATTCCAGAAGAACTAACAACTTTTCGAAAAAATATTATACCACTTTTTTGTTGCAAGTGACTTGTATAATCACCTCTTAAAGTTTGGCGGTTCTTATAGTAGACACCCTGTATAAGTAAGATTGCGTGTTTAAAAAACTTCTTTAAGACGGTTATACTTTAAGTGTCTAAATTTAAAAAAAAATAGTTTAAACATTTAAATAGTTTAAAATTTTACTGAATACAATTTAAATTCTATAAGGCCTAAATCTATTTGACTTACTACTAGTTTTCATCATCTTTCCTGCTGGCTTTATTGTAAGCTCCTTTAAAGTGACTTTGAAAATATGCGGAGTCTTACGAACTGAGACTTTCTTTCGCCCGTTAGTTCCAAATACTTACGCATGTTCTTCTCTAGTCACTGCAGCACTCCTTCCAGGTCTTGTTAGATCAGAAAGAATTTCTTGATGCTCTTGCTTGATCCCTTCTTTCATGGTCTTCCGCAAAACAGGATCCCCATTAGAAATTGATTTTAAAAAAATTGAACTTCTTACCGCTGATAGTAAAGACTTCTCCAGTTGTCTCAAAATCAAGCACCAAACCTCTATTGGAAGAGTGGGCAACACAGCTGAGCAGGCACTAATAAAGGGGAGCAGTTGGTACATCATATTTGAGTTGTTGATAGCAGTAGTTGAAAATAGAATGACTTGTAGAGCCTTCAAGCAATCTATTTATATAGGGGTGTATTCAATAGACCATAAAATGCAGTGATCCAGAAAATATGAAGATAGGTTAGACAGGAAGGGATGGATGTTTTGTGTTCATAAATTTGTTGATTGATAATTAAAGGTTGAGGTTTTCATCTTAGAAAAATAAATATTGTAACATTAAGTTGGAAATAAGTCCATTTTATGTCTATAGTCGGGAAATATCCGACTACTAATATACTAGTTACCAGAAGAATTAGCGTAGAAGCACACTTTGAGGCACACCAGAATCATATTGTTAATAACGATAAATAAAATCTGTAGAATTTAAGGGTGATACAAAACTTCTATGTATACATTAAAAAAATTAAAATATCTTAATAAACTTTACATACATATATCTGGACACCCCTGACTTTTCTATTGACACGTCGGTCATGAAAATTTAACGCTATTTAAAAATATACCGATATGGAATTGTAAAAAAGCCGTAAGTATTATATAAGGATAGCAATATTTCTCGTTTAAATGGTAGGGTATACGACTAGAAACATATACCAACTCTAATGGGAGTGTAAAGTGAAGATCTTCAGTGAAGACATCACATGAAAAATAATAATACTAAATACAGATAATGCTTTGGAAATTATTAAGCAGTGAAAGAAATTATATATGATATTCAAATTTCTAACTATATATGGTTTATTTTAAACAAAATCTATTAATATCTCTAAGTGGTCCGTAGTCGCTTTTTCTCAAAAAGTTTATGTTGTTAAATGTAACAATTGGATTAGTGCTATTGGTAGAGATAAAAGTGTCAAGGATCTGCATGTTTATTTTAAATCCTTTAAACATTATGGGATTGGTGCGCCGTAATAAAAAATCTTGTAAAATTGAGATAAACATACTACTACTTTTTTGTGGTAGATGTGGCCCACCCGCATTGCCCGGTAAGATCCTACTGCATCGGATTTAGGCGACGTTACTTGGCACTACGGGACTCAAGTTTCGTCGCTATACCGATGTGTTCTGTTTCCAGGAAAAGAAAATAAAAAAATATAGCATGACACTTCTGGCTCAAAATATTGAGGAGTTTGACTAGTATCCGATTTGGAGCTCAGGGTGAAGGCTGATCTGGAGGATTCATTAGCCATAAAATATTTGAAAGTGGATCGATGTGTTATAAAAGGTCTGAATATGAGCATAACCAGCATGCACCAACATCTGCAAATAAACAAAATTTACATTTTAGCTCTCGCAGAGACGAAAGTGTACTTGAAGGCAACCAAGGCTCATATGTTGTATTTTCGATACGACCTCCACATCAGATTTACGTCGATTCAGTCAGATTAGGTCTTTATTAGAAGCAATATATCTTGCCAGCGGGATGAAGCTCTAGAACCACTAGATTTCGGTTTTATATGGTTTAAAGTAAGAACTGAAAGATCCACAATTTAATCGCACTTCCTCTAGAGACCACACAGCGATGCACACTATAGAAAGATTTTCACCAAGTTTGCTGATAAAATCGACAATCTGCAAGCAAACCATCCAAGTGCAAACATTGCAATTGCGGGAGACTTTAACGTACACAATGTCAACTAGTATACTAACCGTACACGCTCTCTAACGCAGCTTATATGGGAACCCACCAGACTCTCTATTAGACAAGAAGACTTTGCTAGCATCCTACTATCCTAGTAGATCTATTTCTCGCGACGGATCGTGACATATACAATATTACTATACATGCACCACTAGGAACATCACAAATTAGTAATCGCAATATCTGAACTATAAATGAACGCTCAGGATTCGCCCTTCGCGTAAAGTTTAGAGAAATTTAAAGCAGACAACTGAAGACATTTAAAACAGTTACTCTTTTCTTTCCTTGAAATAATGTCTGTTTCAGTACCACTAATCCTTTAGCGTGTGCAAGCGAGATTTCAGAGGTGATTTTGGTAAACCTTGGTTCGATAAAAATTGGACCAAGGCAGTCAATAACAAAAATGCTGCTTATCACAAATGGCGCCGAGACAGAAACACTGCAAATCATGTCAAGTTTGTTGCCTTGAGAGATGGCATATAAGCAGACGATCGATACCTGCAAAAAAAAATCTAATGAGAGAGTGAAGAACAAAATACTCAATTGCCCAAATGGATCAAGATCATCAGGATCGACCAGTTGGCCAAGGTTTCTGTAAATCAAAAATTTGACTATTAAGTAGTGAAGATGCTGCCATTACAATGACCGCAATGCAAAAGGTAAACTTGCTGGGTCAGATATTATTAAATGAAAACACCACCGACTTTGCCAGAAAAGGTTCCTTCCATGCCAGAGATATTTTTTTGTTACAGATCTTAAAAAGGGTTGACCTTTAATGGGGCCATCGGTCCTGATGAAATATCGCCAATAGTATTAGAAGAAAGTGCGGTCGTACTCACACCACTGTTGTGCAAATCGTTTTCTTTTTTATACAGAACTTTGGAGACTTTTCTCTCAGGAACTCTCGTTGCTTGGACTGGAAGCTTCCTCAAGATTTATTTATTTTTTTAGCGTAATGCATTTCAACACATTTGTAAAGATATAAAAACAAATTTAAATAAATTCATAAACAAATATTAAAATTCTTTGTGTACTCTATCGCTTCTGGTGTTTTAATCAGGAAATGATCAGAGCGGCCTGCGAACGATCGTTCTGGACAGTCCTCTATGACATGCTTGATAGTTGGAACTTCTCCACAGTCATATGCAGCGGCAGGAAATGTGCCTCATCTGTGTAGAAAGTGTGCACATCTGCTATGTTGGGTTCTAATGCGATTAAGTGTGCACCAGGTCTTGAGTAGTAAATTAAAGCCAGAAGGTTTATCTGGTATGCAAGGGATGTTGTTGTCTGGTTGAGCTTTAGACCATTTGTGAGTTTATCTGTTTGTTATATTGAAATCAGTTTCTATGACATTTCTTGCGGTCTTCGTTGGTGGCTTCTCGAGCGTAGTCAATAGTCGATAGCTTTCTCGAGAATCAAGAATTAACATCTTTGCTGATGATAATACACCGGTGTTTTCATGTCTCCCTTTAAATTGCCTGACCAGATAACATCAGCCAACATCAGCCAGTGTCAGGTCAGGTAAGAATTATTAATATCGAGTTATAGATACTTCTTATAGGAGATCTCAAGATAACTAGAAGAACTTTGGAGAGTTTAGCGCATAGAAAGTGGCAGACTTTACTCCGTTTTATAGATACCATCACGGTAAATGCTCTGCCAAACTGGCATACAGGGTGACTGTGAATCGCCATATTTTGGTGTGTAGTATCTCCAGTTCAGAGATTGCCCATTCTTAATGAATCACCCTGTCATACTACCTAGAGCTATACACGCAAGATCAAGACGACAGGTGGATGCGACTCATAAATATCGAATACATCTGCAGAGGCCTAAAACGTCGCCCTACCGGGACTCCTTTTTATGGTGAAGTGCAAGTCTGTGGAATAAATTTTCCAAAGCACGTCTTTCCCGAATATTACAACTTACAGAACTTCAAGAAAAATATCCACATACATCGTAGCATTGGCGCTACTCATGATACTCGGGTACCATATGGTTTGCTCTGTTGTTACTTTTTTTATTTACAACGCTTTTGTGAGGCCGCATTCGGACCATGCATATATCATTTGTTCACCAACTACTGCAGTACGTAAAAACTTTTTGCAAAATGTTCAGAAGCTTTTTAGTAACTGCTTGGTTGCTTAAAAGTCGGTATTTTGCTTTTAAGTATTTCTATTCTCATATTTTTTACTTTGTTGTTGTATTCGTACATATAATTAGTTGTTTTAGGATATTTATAAGTTATTAATTTTAAAAAATCCTTAAGCCTAAATAATATTTCTTATCTAATTAATTTTTTTAAATTATTATCGGTTTTATTGCTTTTGACAGTAACTAAATATTTATATTTAATTATTCTCTGAATTACATTTATATTTTAAAAATATAATAATATCCAACAGGTGGATTACAGTACTGAAATGGTACTAAAATTTATTTTTTAATTTGGTCTAATACATGCATGATAAAGTAGCCCTAAACTGACCTAAACAAATTAGACTTTAACTATCATGTTAATTTATCCATCTTTCAATATACATTTTTAAGGAAGCATAAAACTTCTCATATTTCACATGGTAACCTACCAACAAAAACTTTTACCTGCCTAGTTTAAGCTTAACATCTATTATATTGGTTTCCTCCTTTGCGATTTTCAATAGCGCGTTTTATAGAGCTTTTGAAATGTACCTTAAGAATTTTTCGCTCCATCGGACCCCCTCGAACGAATAGCATAAAGGTCGCTGTCACGTATATATTGACCGATTTCGATAATTTATTGAAATGTTGTCAGGTATCTCTAAAAAAATAAAATGTTCCTTTTAAGTGTTTGGTTTGTGAAAGAGGTGTTCTTGGGATTTCGACCCTTATTGGGTTTATTATTTTATTTATTGCCTGTATAAGTAAATCATTTGCTTTAACACTAGATGTGGGATCCATTATTAGAAATAAATTAGTATTAGTATAGTTACGCATGATCTAATTTCTAATAGACTATAGGCAAAAAAATAAAATGGTAAAAACAAAACAACAAATATTTTGGTAAGAATATAAATAATATATAAGTATATAAACAAGTGAAATGATCCGAATTATCAAGTTTTTATATTCAGAGTGCAGTCTTCTTGAAAACTCTATTTCTAATAAATAGAAAATACGACATATTAAGAAAACGTGACAAATGCACAATTAATCAATTTCCCTATATAATATTTCATAAAAAACGTATTTTTTAATTGTTTATCCTACAAACCTAGGATAAATCATATCCATAATACTGCCTCTATAATCCACTGGTTTCTGGTCATGACAGATTCTGATTTAAAAAACCTTTCTGTCCGGCAAAAAAAGAAGCAGATAATGAAAATCATTTAGTTATCCGAATGAATTTTATTAGATCCTATAATTTCCATCATGCAATGAATTTGCTCAAATAGAGCGTAGGCTATTCAGGCTATTTTCCGAGAAAATTAAAAATCGGGCAACGGGAACACCATTTCCTTTTAATTAGACATCCATGGCTTGCGGGAATCCCGGATATTGCAACGCTTCCTCGCTCAAATTAAGGACTCAAAGAGGCGGAAAAAACAAAAGTGGTTTAAGAGAATTTATGATGGTCAGGATACAAGCACATTTTTTTTATTGGTTTTTATTCGCAAATTAAATAAATGGTATATAGTCAATTTTTTAAATTAGACACGTAGGACATTTTAGTAATATTATAGGATCATTTGAATTCAACCTCGACTAATAGTATCTATTAAACATAATGAAAGGCAATTCATATTTTATTGAAGCATTTAAAGTTTTTACTATTCTTAGTTTCTTTGTATTTATAATATATTTCCATACTAGTATTACTTTAGTATTGTCATCCTCTCTTTCTTCTTTTTAAGTCTATTACAAACTTTAACTTTTTATGATAGTAGTTGCAGAATAAATGGTATTTTATTAAAAACGCTAAGTATTTGACTAATTAAGACTATAATATCATTAACAACGAAAACCGGCCCTACCTTAAAATATACATAATTTTTTCAATAAATAGTTTTTATTCCTTTTTTTCTATTTTTCGTTGTCAAATTTTATAAAACTAAAATTAAATTTAAATAGTAGCTGCAATTTTTGCATCTGATACAGTTTTTGAAACAACTAAACTCGCTCTATTTTTTTTAATATTAAATTATTTATTAGTTTGATAAATTTTAAAATATTTTATTGGTAATTTTAAATTATTAACATTATTTCATGTACAAAATATTTACATTATTCCTTTAATTTACATTATTAACTTTAATTTTAAATTAACATTTTCATAATTTAATTTCAATATAAAGTTTAATACATTGAACTAAAAATAAATATACTTTAATTATTTTAGCAATAATTTTCATATTTTATTAAGTATTTTGATTATATTATATACGAGTATAACGGCTATATAAAACATTTTATTTAGAGTTTAATTCAAGTGAAATTTTGAAAAATTTCATGGTTTTTAATTTTATTTCATTTAATTTTTATTAAGTTTTAATATTAATGAATAAATATTATTTGTTTATAAAATGATGTTTTATTTGCTAAAAAATGCCAATATTGTTATACGAATAAGTGCTATAAAATTTAGTTACCTGATAAATATGATAAAAAATATAGAATTGTAAATTTTCTATTAAAAATACGTTTAATATAGAATATAATAAAACTAACTATATAGGTAAAGAAAAAATAATATTAGCGTTGATTGAATATTTGGGAAGATACGCAATCCTGTGTTAAAAAGTGTACCCGGTCGACTATCGAATTGCCGTTCAGTTTCGTGCACCGTGTGGTGCTGCTGCGAAGCGTCAAATCTAGGAACGATTATTAATTTACCTGCGTGGACTTGGCTTTTGGCTTCTTTGAGTCAGGTTTTCAACGACCCTGGAATCTCTGGTTACGCGGCCGTGTTGGATATTTTTTTAAGATATGGGATGATGCTGCCAACTATGTTTTTATTTTTTTTTTGAACATACAGCACGGTGTCATTTATGTGGTGGTCAAGTGATGAGTGATATACTTAAGGGTGAAGGCATATTGAAATTTCTTAAAAGTTAAATTTTAAAAACAAATAATTACTTACCAAAATATGTTTTTCAGACAAAAATTAATACAAAAATATATATAAAAAGCTATTTTTACAAAATTACCAACAAAGTTTAATACAAGTTATCATTCCAACAAACATTATGTTTCCTCCATTTTGTGTTCAAGAGGGTCAAGTTTTTAAATAAAAAGCCCGTTGCACTTAATTAACTAAAAACTAATATACAAATGTATATTAGTACACATTTGTATGTATATATATACATATATATAATATATAAAAAATATGTAGAACAAATTTTAAGATATGAGTAGGTTTCACGTAAATATTATAAAGAATAATTGAAATAATTCATAAGACTTAATACCGATGGTAATATAACTTCTTGATCAATAATTTTTTGTAAAAAGTAACCCATTTTGTCATGTGATTCAATATCTGAAAAATTGCGCAGCGTAGTGAGATCTGTAAAGTAAGGGGTTGTGAGTGAGGATGTTAATAGAAATAGAAAATAGGCCACATTTTAAGTTTTAAGCGACACAGGAAAATTCTCAATTACCAGTTTTTACAACTATACTTAAAACTATAAAAAGATACCTAGTAACAAAAAAAACATTTTGTTTAAAGACCCCGCATCACGGTTATACAGGACGTCAATAGAGGTGGTATAATTAGAGGAAAATTGAGCAATATAGTGTCCTTTTATAATAAAATCTAAATACTTCCTAAATTTTGCAAAAAACTGAAGTTTGGCAAAATCATTTTATTTTTTTTCTGGCGTTATTTCAAAATATATGACAAAAGTATTTATTAAATGAATAAATTATTGTGACCACTTTTTCTCGCCTATACGATGACACCTTTAAATTTAAAATACCACGTTCTGTCTTTCAAGAGCCATCATCAACTTTGTTTTTCTTTGTCGGCGCTATATTGACCATTTGCAGTTTAATGACGCGGGAATCTTTGGGCGCCCGGCCGTTTTGTTATTTTTTTAAGACAAGGGCGATGATGATAACAGCGCTTTTATTTATTTTGTTATTCCCGATATTTAAATGCGCTGTGATCTCGCATAAATAACTAGATAAATGTGGTGGTCAAGTAATGTATTGGAAGGTGCTATCTCGTACAACTTAAATTTTATTAACAAATAATAAATTACTTACCAAAATCCTTTTTTGAAACAAAAATAAATAAATAAAATCAAAACAAAAATTCAATAAGCTTTTATTTATTAATTTGAAAATTAATAAAAATATTAAATAAAGGAGATGATATAGGTAGGTTTCACGTAAATATAAAGAGTAAATTAAATAATTAAATATTTAATATCTATATACGGTACTATAGTTTTTTAGAGTCAATAATTTTTTGCAAAAAGTAGCCCGTAATGTGATTTTTGACAATACGGGTTTGTAAAACCAGCCAATATCTCAAAAACTATGTAGGGTAGTGAGATCTGCGAAGTACACTTTTTTTGGACAAAAATATTGAAAAATAGATACCTTTAACTGAAATTAATATAAAAATAAAATCGCAAAATTTAAAAGGTTTTGAATAAGGGTGTAATAACACTATAAAATATAGAAAATAGGCCACATTTTAATTTGCAATACAGGCAAACACTTAATTACTAATTCTTAAAACTAAAAAAAGTTAATAAGAAAAAAAACAAATATTTTGTTTAATAGTATGAAGGGTCTCATCGCGATTACACAGGAAGTCCAAAGTAAGGATGAGCAGTAAATGGTTTAATTAGGCGAAAGTTGCGCAATATAAATGCAATGATTAAATAAATGCAATCTAAAAATTGGAAAAATACCAAATACTTCCTAATATTCAGGAAAAAGGTGAAATTTGGCAAAATGGTTTTTTATTTTTTTTCGGCGTTATTTGAAAATATAAAATAAAATCATTTATACATTGTTGTAAACACTTTCTCTCATTTACAAGTTAACATCTTTAACTTTTAAATACGACGTTCCTTCTTTAGAGAGTCATAATCAACTTTGTTTCTTCTTGTCGACGCCATGTTGGCCACTTGCAGTTTTGAATAACCCTTTTAATTACTTTTTCCATGAGGTAATTTCTAGTGAGTAGTTGGAATCATCCCTATTAAATATTATATACATCTCTCTCTTTTAAATACAATTTTGAATTTCAAAAAATTCAAAACATACTTTATTCATAAATACATGGTACCTACTTGTTGACATGGTACTTCTATGATATAAAATAGGCACATTAATCGACATATTAATAACACATAATTTAAAAACAATACACAATAGTGGATTCAACATACTAGTATAAACACAAAATGTATTTTCAATTTCAAAGCAAGACGACTTAAAAATTTTTTAGAGTAACATCACAAATTCTAACCTTCACATCTTTACTAAAAACTAATTATATACTATTGGCCTATTCCTAACTATCTTGAAAAAATTCTAATGCTATAAAAATACTTGCTTTTAAGAAGTTTCGTTAAGGACTTTTTAAAGCGAGGAGAACTTCTAGAGACTTTTATGACATTTGGAAAATGATTAAAAATTTTTATGCTTAAGTAAATAAGAGAATTCTTAGTTCACTTTTCGGGATGGGCATTGGAATATTGTATTCTTTTCTGCTTTATAATGTTTTAAGGAGCCATTATTTTGAAGATACAATTTATATTTTTGTATATTTTGTATGAAAGTAAGTTCCAACTTTCAACAAAAAAAAATAGACCGTTTTTGCAGATATCAATCTCAGTTCATTTAAAACCACTCTAACAGCATAACATCGTCTAGCCAGTTTTTGCCTCCTGACATATTTCCATAAAACTTAGGTTTATGATCGATAACAATTCAAAGAAATCTGTTAAAATTATTCACTTCCAATTCTTTGTTGTAAATCATGAACTGCTCTGAACATAAAAACTTAACAATTTAGTCTTATCTATGTTTAAAGACAACATATTAGCATAAACCACTGTTTAATCAGTAATAAATCTTTAGAAATTGTTCTCGTTAATGTGCTTTTATTATTGCCTGCCCATAAGATAGTGGTGTCATCTGCAAAAATAGTGAAGAATCCTCTTATCTGGAGAGACGCCAGGTCATTTATATACAATAGAAATAAAATAGGATCGAGAAATGAACCCTACTTACTACACAAAGTTCAGACAAATTGCCAAACAAACTTTTTTCTGTCTAACAAAACAACATTTTAACCATTCTAGAGCAACTCCCCTAAACCCATATCTAGAAAGCTTACCGAGCAGTATTCCATGGTTGACACAGTCAAAGTCTTTAGAGAAGTCGCAGAATACCGCTGCAGCAAAGTGACCTTCTTCAAGCTCAAATATAATCTCTTCAGGAATGAAAACATTACTCGACATTCATTTAATATGTTATTTTTTTTAATTAGGAAAGCTACCATTCGTACTATAACCAGTTTGTTAATAACTTTAAAGGCTTTTTAGGCTTTATTTTTATCTTTTTCATGAATGAATTTCATCATGAAAACAATTATTGAAAATACTTAAAACATAATATATTGATTTAAAATTTTCTTAAAGTAAAAAAAAGAAAAAGAGAAAATGGCTCTCATAGACATGAAGAGACAATATCTTTAAGAGTTCGGATTGATTTTTGTAGATAAAATAGATAATTTTCTGTGAGGTTTATAATTAGATTTTTTTAAAGATTTTCTAATAAGATTTTGAGATTTCCATTTTAGGTTGTTATAAATCAAAGTCTTAATTAATAAATGCAAAAATTTATCTATATGCTGTGGACATAGGTTTGGTTTATTTATATTTATTTTATCTAGTAATATTTTATTAATTGACTTACATTTACTTTTAGAGTATGATAAAAGTCATTAAAGGATTTTATTGTGTTTTGACATAAATTTGAAAAATTCTCTGATGGGTTTATTAGAGAAGATACATTATTTGATTTAGCAAAGCTTTTATTAATTAAAAATATTTCTATCTTAAAAAACTGAGAACATTGTTTTTACATTTTCTTACAATTATTGCACCCACGATACGCACACTGAATAATTTTGCCTAAAGGAGCCATTGTCTCACAAACTAAACACATTTACATATATCTATCTATTTGTGATTATGATATCCAAGAAAATTTTTGAACAACTACCAAATTGCAATACGGCAAACACGAACCTGTGCAAAAACTCTCCCACACGACTCAGGGATGATCGGGCGATTACTAATGAGAAGCGACGGACGAAATTATTTTCGCGCATACTGGAGAGAATCGCCATCTATTTTTCACGCATATTTGCGGTCACGCTTTAGCCCATAAGGTTGCGTATCTTCCCAAATATTCAATCAACGATATTAGTTATAATATTAGTTATAATGATAGATAGCAGTAATAACAAGCAGTAATGATTTGGTTAATTTCTTAATAAGTGGATGCACAAACATATATATATATATATAAATTTTATATATATATATAAAATTTAGGAAGCCATTGGTGGAAAAAATTAATAAAAAAAATACAAAGAATGATTGTACTTTTAAAAGTGCGTCTTGTAACAAATTTTAAAAAAAAATTAATTAAAGTTATTTATTTCAAAAAACTATTTATAGAATTTGAGTGTGCACATATTAATTGATTTTAAGTAACAAGGAATTAACCTAGCCAGTAACAAAAATGAATATTAATATATTGTTATTTACTAAACCTAATATTATTATGTTAGTTTACGATTTCTAACATATTTTCGTTAAGATTCCCAGCATGTAGTAATTTTTTATCCTAGTAAATTCTTTACTCAAATGTAACAGATAAGCATTAAATATTTCGGAAGCTGTGAATATTTTGATTATAATATTTTGATAATAGCTTGATTTGTTTTTAACAATTCATTTAAAACAAATCAAGATGTATGTAAATAACTTGCAGTATTCTTAGGTAGCTTATTTGCAACAGCCGTGCGACACTTTTAGTGTATAACTTGTGTAGATTAAGAAGATTCTAGAAATAAATTATTACTTAAGAAACTTTGGGTAAACTTAAAATATAAAATATGTATAACAATTTCCCGAGTTTGCCGCATACATAATTTGTGTGACAATCCCACTTAAAATTTTCATCAAGCCAGACTCCCAAATATTTAGCTTTTTACTGACTGTATAATAATATCACAGTTGCACGATTGATGTTTAGCACAACATAATTTATACAGGGAGTGCCGGTTCATGTGGGAAATCTCTCGGATTCAGGTAGAACATCGA
Source organism: Anthonomus grandis grandis (assembly GCF_022605725.1). NCBI lineage: Eukaryota > Metazoa > Arthropoda > Insecta > Coleoptera > Curculionidae > Anthonomus > Anthonomus grandis. Next base: position 18,720,013 of record NC_065548.1, on the reverse strand, counting down.
AAAATAATACCGAACGTTCCTATAAAAAAATTCCTACAGGCCTTCTTTACGAAGATACAGCCTCCTAAAGGACGCTGCTGGAAATTGGTTTTTCATAAATTACTTTTAAACTACCTTATACAATTTAATAAAAAATTTAGGTGATAAACACTATTAGGGACCTCTTAAAATGACATCCTTAAAATATAATTACCTTGTTTACTTTACCAGGGGTGGACTAGGTTGTACACTTTAATGCGTATATTTTTAATACCCTGTATGTTAAAGTCTAAAAAAAATGAAATTTGGATACCTTGAACCCTAGGCTAAAAAAAAGTACTCTTGTTCATTTTCGATAAAATGAACCGTTTTGGAGAAAAAAAAAATAAACGAGCCAATGTTTTTTTGTATTTTTTTTAAATGAGATAAGTACGCAAGTTATTTAAAGAACAGAGAAATTTCTATGTAAGTCATTTAATTTAAAATAATACATGTTCCTAAAAATACAGTGGTGTCCTAAAAAATACTTTTACAAAATAATTAAAAAAAACCTATGATGAGTGTATGTTTTTAAATTAGAAAAAACAACTTACAAAAAAATGCCAATAATCAAATATATAAACAAAAGTTAAATTCTTCAATACGAGCAATAAACAATTAATTATTAAAAACTTCGTAGGTTCGACGTGCGCTCGATGAACTCTAACACAATCGCGGGCACGACGAATCGAGGACTGCTGCACTCGCCACAATAACCCAAGATTATTTTTTATATTATCACAATGAAATGTAATTCTTTGGAGCAGTTCTTCCCGAGTATCGACTGGGGTGGAATACATCAAGGTTTAGATTTTTACCCCATAGATAAAAATCTAATGGCGTTAGATCGGGAGACCGAGGAGGCCAAGCAACAGGTCCTCTTCTACCTATCCAACGGTTTTCAAAAGTATTATTTAAGTGGTGTCTTACAGCAAGGCTAAAATGGGGTGGGACTCCATCATGTATAAAATACATATCTCGGCGGGTTGCAAGGGGCAAATCTTCTAATAAATCTGGAAGATTGTCTGGAGGAACTCCAAATAAAGTTCTGCGTTTAAACGTGGTGGCAGTTCAAATGGCCCAATCAAAAAATTGCCAATAATTCCTGCCCAGATATTTATTGATTGGATTGGATATTGGTACAACAGTTGTTCTTGAAGTACCATATGTACAATTGTTTTGGACGAATAAAGCTGAGCGGCTAATTTTCGAGTACTCGTTATAGGAGTGTCAGCTACAGCGTCTAAAATAATTTCTTCAATTGCACTGTACGTGCTGTTCTCCTCCGACCACCATTATTCTTTTTTTTCAAAACATCCTAAAATTGCATTAAGGAAATTTAAAAGTATTACCTCATTAAGTGGAAAACAGAAACCTACCAGTTTTCCTTAGACGTTGATCAACACGTTGAAATATTTTCTGATCCGGAATAATGCGATTGGGAAATCTTTCTTCGTACAATCTTTTTGCTTCCAATGCATTGCAAGACGCCAGACCATACATAAGATGCATATCTGCATACTTAATAAAAGTAAACTCCATATTTTGACGTAATTTAAATTAAAAGTTACCAAAATAATACAAAAATTTAAAAAATATTATCAAATAAAGGATGAATATGTTGACACAGATTAGGTTTAAATCATAGGTATTTGCTAAATTTGGAGTTTAGCAACGTTTGTAACAATAATGCGTTCAAAAATGCAAAAATTCCGATAAATAAGTCAGGTACAATACAATTGGTTTACATTATTTTTTTAGTTTTTTTATGCTTAGTTTTTATCTTAAGAATAACAAAAAAGAAATAAACGTATAATAAATAAGAAATATTTTGTAAAAGTATTTTTTAGGACACCACTGTATTTTTAGGAACATATATTTTTTTTAAATTAAATGACTTATATCGAAATTTTCTGGTCTTTGAATAACTGGCGTACATATCTCATTTAAAAAAAAATTAAAAAAAAACATTGTCGGTTCATTTTATCAATTATGAACAAGAGTACCTTTTTTTTAGCCTAGGGTTCAAGGTATCCAAATTTATTTTTTTTAGACTTTAACATACAGGGTGTTAAAAATATACGCATTAAAGTGTACAACCTAGTCCGCTCCTGGTAAAGTAAACAAGGTAAATGTATTTTAAGGATGTCATTTTAAGAGGTCCCTATCATCTAAAATTTTTATTAAATTCTACCGGGTAGTTTAAAAGTCATTTATGAAAAACCAATTTCCAGCAGTGTCCCTTAGGAGGCTGTATCTTCGTAAAGAAGGCCTGTAGGAATTTTCTTTATAGGAACGTTCGGTATTATTTTTCAATGTTCTACCTGGATCCGAGAGATTTCCCACATGAACCGGGACACCCTGTATATTTTAATAAATTTTTGAGTATTCGGCATACCGGCCTTAGTCATAGAATAGCAGATAAAACTTGATTTTTTACTATTTAGAGATAACAGGCTATAATCAAACCATTCTTTAATTAAACTAATCAAAGTTTCAGTTTTTTTATATGTTTCATGGCATTTGTTTTCTTAAATTAAAGGCACAGTATCGTCCACGTACCCAACAGCACTATCGTTGGGTAGGATGTCGAATAGTGTTTCTATTTATAGAATAAGAAGAACAGGACCAAGCGCCGTGCCTTGTGGCACACCACACCCTACCGGAGAAAAATCACTCAGTAAATCGCCAAATCATACTTGCTGCATTCTGTTTTCTAAGTATGATTTGAACAAATTAAGAGGCTTGGACTCCTTTGTGAGATAGTCTTTTTAGGAGTATGCGGTGCGGCACAGTGCCAAAAGCCTTAGCCAGGTCCAAAAATACACTTATATATTTTTTATTGTTGTTTAAGCTATTTCCCACTTTAACCAGAGCCATCCTCTGTACTAATTCTCTTCCTAAATCCAAATTAATTTTTATTGATGAAATTATTCATGGTTAAATTTCAAGCCTTGAATCAATAAAGTTTTCTATTACTTTACCAATGTTGTGGATGAGAGCAATAAGACTGTAATTCTATACCAAGTCGCAGAAACCAGTATTGTATAGGGGAATAACTCCTGTTTTTTTGAGGACATTCCAGTATAAACTTATTGTAGATACTTTATTAAGGCCCTGGTGTATCCCTACCAATTAAATATTCCAGTAGATATAGTAAAGCTTTACTAAATAGCTATATTAGCTATACTAAATTGGTAGGATGAGCCAGTGCCCTAATAAAGTATCTACAATATGTTTTTATGTTCAAGTTAGAGATGCTATACTCCATAGTTAACCAGCATTTCTTTAAAAACATATAATTCTAACAATGTAAGAAGGAACTTCATTGCAGATTTTGGAGTTATTGTTTCTACTTGACCACTGATTTGCTCTCACCAACAACATTGGCAATAGATGATCATCCTATCACTTCATTTATGACAAGTTTTATGGTTTTCTTTGAGTTAATAAGATAAGCATTAAAAATAAATCTAAAGTACTTTGGCCTTATGAATTAAATTAAATTTCTCTAGTCAGTAAAGCTTTGTTTAGCTGCAAGATCATTAGGGTTTAGAGAATATAATTTTATGAGTTTGGTACTCAACTTCTTAGATATTTTAATGCTTTTGGCGGCGGTACTATATTTAATATAAAATATTCGTGTTGATAATTGGACATACTCATCAAGAGCTTTAATGAATCTACCTGCCGACTCTGAAATATGCCTCAAATTGGCTTATTTTTGCTATTGTCTTATTTCTGAAGTTTGATGTTAAGAAGGATAGGAAAGTGTTTGAAATGACTACCATATAGCGAAACTGCATTTAAATTCTTATTACAATTTAAAACTAAGTATTCTAAGCAAGACTGTAAATTGTCATCAATGCTGGTTGTACAATTAATGCTACTTATAAAACTATGAGAAATAAGTGTATTTACAATAACGCCCAACAAAGGAAGTATATACAACAAAGAACCTCTGTACTTGATTTATTAGGTAAGTAGGTAAGGTTATCAATAAAGTTTGTCTTTTGTAGATCATGGCATTTATAAATATCAGTAAGGCTAATATCACAGCCATTTTTATTCATCTCAGCTATAAGAAATTTATTATTTAGTAATGAAACTATTTTATGTGATTTATAAATACTGTGTTTAATAAAAATTATAAAACCATTACATTTATTAATAACACTGTTTCTGATAGAGCAAAAACATAAAAAAAAAATTTTTAAAGGGTAAATATGTTAGAAAATTGTCCAGGTTTTTGGTGATGCTCCTAACATTTAAATGGATCAGATAAATATCTGTAACCGGAATGTTTCAGTCTTATATTCTAATATGCCATCATATATATATTATAAGCCATAATAGATAGTAAGGATTACTAAAAATTAGAAAAGAAAATTACCAAAAAGATCACTGATTGGAGCTTTCAATAATTTCCGGAACCTGGTATATGCTGTAGATCTTGAAGAAAATACTGCCCTCCCGTTGCATGCATATCTAGATCCATTCCGTAACCAAATAAATGAAAATCCATTTTTTTAATTGATTAGCTTATCTCAATAGATTTAAAGTAATAAGCAGTAATTCTTCATTAAAATATATGTTCATACATTCGCCTATATATTGCATTTTTGTCCCGTGAGAGGTTCTACCTGCTTTTTGTTCATGAGTATCGACATTTTTGTGGCCTCACTCTCTAAAGACACGATAACAAGGCATCTATTTGATTTGATTTGTTGTATTTTAATATGCTTTTCTATTCGAACTTCTCTCTCAACACACTGGAGAAGAGCGAGCGCTCTCTTTTTACTCTACACAGGAGATTCATTTGCATTTTTACAGATTCCAGATGAAAGTTACTGTTCAACTTTTAGCTTGGAGGAATGCTTAAAACAATCTAAAAATGTTAACCTATTAATCTTAGAATCTTAGGATAGGGGGCAAAAAAAAATGCAAAATTTACCTGCTATTAATAAGTATATTAAATCTTTTATAAATTATAATAAAGCTCTAAAAAACTATCACAAGTGCCAAAGGTACATTGTATCTAGGTAATAAAAAAGCCCAGAATAAACCCAATTTTTATAAAATCAGTTTACCCTAGCATAATTTATAAGAGGACAATTCAAGTTGATAGATCCCGGCCTATTTCATCCCGCGTTGCAAAGCACAAACAAGCAAGAAATATTTAATGAAGCAATCTCTTGATTGCAAACTGTTTCTGTATTCCTAACCCCGGACGATAACACTGTAATATGCCAATTAGCTTTATTACTCTGCTCTGAAAACCTCTGCAATATTTTTGTGTCAAATATAAACGGTGGAATAGCGCGGAGAGCTTTTTTTGTTAGTAGGAGGTAAACGTTGTTGAATTTTTTAGTGTCAAACGGCTGTTGCGACTTTTTTCTCTCAATTAAAATGCAATTTTAAAGTACAGTTTTCATGTGATTTAGGAAACATTTATAAATTTATGGTCTAAAAAATTACGCTAATAGTCAATTTTTGAATGTTAAACCATTAAAAGCCATATTTTGTTTTTTTGGAAGATTATATGGTGAAAAAGAAAATCCGCATAACATAGGATTTTTCTAAAGGATTTTAAATTAAACAGATTAATATAAAAATTTAAAACAAATCCACAGACCAAAGAAAGTTCTCTGAGAAACACCAATTTCTTTATTAGCATTACAACTTTACCTTATTTTCATTGGAATATAGTACACTTTGTATATTAAGTTACTATTTATTATAATAAGAAAAAACATTGATATTGATCAAGGCTTCTCTTAAAATACATTCATTAACAGAATCAAATGACTTGATTAAATCAAAAAATATGCAATGTATTTTTAATCTCTTCTATCGATTCGATTTCTATCTACTAATGAGTTAAATATTATTAATATATTAACTTAAAGCTAAACACATATTAATAAAATTGATGACAACTTTTTATGTTCATAAAAAAAATAACTTATATGGTAAAGTTTCTGGCTATTTCCAATTTTTATAGATATTTATTATTTTATTATTTTAAATTTTGTGTCATATGTTGGTGTTAGAAACATGCTGCAATTTATTGCAATCGTTTTTATAAAACGATTACTTATTTTTTTTTAATTTATTTTTTATTTAAAATCCCTTTAATATTTTCTTATAGCATGCTATATTTATATTAGTTTTTAATCCATTTTCATTTTATAGTTATTTAAATTGGCCACTTTATTATATGCTTTTTATAATTTTGGATTTAAATCATCGTATAAATTTAGTTTTAATATATATTGTGTTTTCTGTTCATTGACTTTAGAAGGCGAGGTTATCTAGGGGTTCTTATTCACATATTGTTTTTTAAATTTTATAATGCTTTTAGATAACTTTATATGATATTCAAGTCAAAATATAACATTTTTAAAGACATTATCCAAGTTTGGTTTACATAGTTTATATACAGGTTGGGCAATTGAAGATGATGTCCATCATTGTCCAAAATATTGGCAACATTCGCTTCGTAGGTATTTGCTATTTGTATTTTTTACAAAATAACAATAATAATATCTGTACGCTTAATTTTGGTGTGAATCTATACGATGCGTTGCTCAATTTTATAGCGTTATTATTTTCGTCTCAGCCTATTATGGCTGTTTATACGGCTTCCAGACGAGCTCAAATTAATAAATAGTTCGGTTAGATTGTAGGTTCAAGGATTTGTTTTCATTTTCGTATATACAATTGGCCAGTTCTTTGCGAAAAAATAATTTTAATCGTGATTTCTTTGTTTGGCATATTCTTCCGTCTTCACTGTTGTCATAAATTCCACAGTAAGGTGCAAAAATGTAAGAGTCTAGAAGTAAGAAAGACCAGAAGAAATGGTTTTTACTGCCGATCAAGTTAAAAGTGTTAAAGAGAATCTGAGTATGAACCATAAAACTGTTACAAGTATTTGGAAAAATATAGGTACGAATCTTTTAAATATTCCAAAGTTTGAGGAGATATTTCCCGAACTGCTGACTTTTGCCGACTGGTGGCAAAAAATTAAATTTTATGAGATTGTGTTGAAAACAGCAAATGAATATAAATTTTTTTTATGAAATTTTATTCTATTCTATTTTTAAATAAAACTTCTTTTCCAATATACAGGGTGTCCCATTAATAATGGTAAATATTTTAACAGCAGATTCCTCTCATAAAAATAATGAGGTTAGGTTAAATTTTCCCAGTCCGAAAATGAAATGCAACCAAGATACAGGGTGATAAACATTAAGTTTTTTTTTTTAATTTTGCTCATAACTTAAGCATTTGTTCCTTGTTTTTAATGAAATTTGGTCTGTGGGGGTTTCTTTGTATGCCAAATATAAAACTTAAAAAATTTTTAACTTATCTCATAGAGGGCGCCACCAGCCTTATTTTAGTCTTTTTTAAACTCCATAACTTTTTTACACTTTGTATAATGTAATGTTTTATTATAAATTTCTATTCTAGAAGTGTTTTTCCTTAAAAAAGGTATACCTTAAAAATGTTGCTAGGATTTACCGTTCTCGAGATATTTGGACTTAAAACTTACAATACGCTCAAGAAAAAATTAATATTTTTCTATTTTAAGTTGAAAAAAAAAATAAGTAAGCTGTGTCTAACAAAAAACTGAAAACAAACAAAGTCACTGTCACTGTCACGATTTATGTTTTTTTAGTTGCTGTGGCGCGTTATAGCTCACACGATTAGTTACTTTATTACCCTTTATTACGTTATTTTTGTTAGTTATTAATAGTTCTGTTATTAATTGTTACTTGTTGCGTTAGTGTTAGTTCCAGTAGTCTTTATTTATCACTTTAGGTCAAGATGCCTAGACATCAATATTTTTCTAATTCGGGAAGGCGAGATATGGTTTGTGTTTATGTCCAAGCAAATTACAGCGGTCTAAGAGCTTGTCGACGTTATGCGCAATTTTATCCAAATAGGAGGCAGCCAGATTTTAAACTCTTTAAAAACGTTTACCAGATACTTGGGGAAACGGGTTCATTCAGGCCAAAGCGAGATGTTGGGCATCCAAATAGTCGTAATGTGGATCAAGAAGAAGAAGTGTTAGTCCAGGTTGCCGAAGATTCAGAAATAAGTGTAAGACATATGGCGGCAAGAACTGGAATTAGTAAGTCCTCAGTTTTAAGAATTTTTCATAGTGAGCGTCTTTATCCATACCATTTTACGCCAGTACAAAATCTTTTGGTGACAGATCTTCCAGCGAGATTAGATTTCGCTCGCTATATCAAGGAACAACAAAATCAAGATCCCCTATTTAATAATAATAATAATAAATCATTTTATTGTTGCATAACATTTACATAGTTTATAATATTTACTTACATATAATGCTGGAACTAAAGGCTTTTTATTCAGCATCCCTCCCAAGGAAGGGGCTGTTAAAGCCCATGCATTGCTATACACTTTTCATTATAGCACTCATATAACCTTCACAATAATTCCTCAATTTTTGCCAGTAACCCAATTATATATAAAGTAGGCAAAAAGACCTACATTAAACCAAACTAACAATGTGGACGAATAATAATATTATTATCTACATCTACCCTAGATCTGCTAAACTCAATGATAAAAATCTAAATTTATTAATAAAATTATGTTTACGGATGAAGCGACTTTTACCCGACCGGGAATTTTTAATTTTAGAAACAAACATTCATGGGATATTGCAAATCCAAACCTCATTACTGAAAAACACTTTCAACACGAATTTAAAGTTAATATTTGGTGTGGTGTTATAGACAATTTTTTTAGGACCTTACGAGTTACCTCCAAATCTAAACGGTGGATTATATTTAAATTTTTTAGAAACAAAACTCATTGATTATTTAGAAAATTTGCCTTTAAGTATGCTCCAAGATATGATTTTTATGCAAGATGGCGCTCCTGCGCATTTTGCTAGACCCGTGAGAGAATATCTTAGTGCTAATTTCAACTGGATAGGACGTGGAAGTCAAAGACCTTGGCCCGCACGAAGTCCTGATTTCAACCCATTGGATTTTTGCGTATGGGGATACATAAAAACCATTGTTTACGAAAATCAAATAAACACAAGGGAACAATTATTAGAAAAAATTCAAGCCGCTGCTGAGGCATTTCGAAATAAGCAATTATTTTTTAAGATTCGGAGGTCTTTTAATAAAAGAATTTTAAAATGTCTTGAGACAAATGGAGGCCATGTGGAACATTTACTGGCAAATATTTATAATTTTTATGTTTAAGTAATTATTTAGGGTATATATTTTTATTAATCAATCATTTAAAATGTAATATAGCAATTTAAATAGTTTAAAGTATGGTTTTCATGGATGTCTTTAAAATCTTTAAATGTAAATATCTAGAAAAAGAGTAATCCTAGAGACATTTTTAAGGTATACCTTTTGTAAGCAAAAATGCTTGCAGAATGCATATTTAAAACATAAAATAAAATTATACAGGGCGTGAAAAAGCTATGGAGTTCAAAAAACCACTAAAATGTGGCTGGGGGCTCCCTCTATAAGATAATTAAAAAAACCTAATAAAATTAGATTTGGCATATAAAAAAACTTCCAAATGCTAAATTTAGTTAAAAACAAAAAACAATTGTTTGAATTTTGTCTATAACTTTAGAGACAAAATTCAAAAAAAAAACTTAATGTTTATCACCCTGTATCTTGGTTGAGGTTTCTTACTTCAGTATCATTAGAATTCCAAAGTTCAGTAGCCTCAAAAATTTAATGTTTATTGCTGGTACTTCAGCGCCCAAAAATACTTTTTTGGATTCAAATTCTTTCTGGCATTCCAATTCTCCCTGATTTGCACCTGGGAGCGAATCGGTCTAATTGCTACAAGACGGCTGTCCTGCTCACTACGTGGTGATTGTAAAAAAAAACATGGTAACAAATACTTTTCCTAATCGCCTTTTTAGTAGGACTGGCAATATTAAATTGTCTCCTAAATCTCCAGATTTGTCCCCAAATTATATTTATTTTTGGCGTTGTCTTAAGAAGACCATTCCAAACACGAATTTAGTAATGCAACAAATTTAGAAGAGATGCGAGAAAAAATTTTTGAATGCGCTAATTCTAATTTATCAAACACTCTTTTGGAAGTATGAAGGCGTTTAAAATAGGTTAACTTATTATTTAGTCAAGGGTCTGTTTGAGCCTTTTATTTCAAGAGTTTATTTAAATTTATTATATTTAACGTGTTTTAGTTTTACTTTTGAATAATTGTTTAATTTTTGCTGCTTTTATCAAAGTTTCTTATTTTTATTTATTTTAATTAGAATACTGCTTTAATTTCCATTATGCAATACACAGTTAAATAAACATCTTGGGACTACGATTATATGTGACTGATACACTGATGTACGTAAGCCCTGCATCAGAAAAATATCTTAGAAATACCTGAACTTTCGCGTAATATTTTGCGCAAATTTATAGCAAGTAATATAGTTATCTTGATCAAACTTAGATGCTTACTAACGTCGCACTAAAAATTAACGACGTAGCAGGCGACTAGCAGAGCGCACGAAATGCATGCGTGCGCGTTGCCATATTTTACGTTTAAGCACTCCTCTACGCGTAGTGATCGATTCCCCAACCTGTATGTAGTTCATTAATGTAAGTATCAAGGATGTCTTCCAATTTTTTTTAACAGTAAATTCCAATTTATTTTAATGCCATCTTAATGTATACTTTTTATGATACTAATTGTTGCAATAATTAATAAAGTTGAATAGTTTAAATGTTTTTAAATTTAAATTTAGCAACTGCTTCCATACATGTGACAAGCTCTCAATTATATTAATAAAATTCAGATTTAAACGTTTTTAAAATATCATAAAAATATGCACGTTTGATCCACTTTTAAAATTTATCTTTTTTCGTATTTTATTTGAAAACTCAGTATTACTTATTAAGAAAAAACCTAGATATTTCTAAGCTTATATCCTTAAAAAGCGAACGTACGCTTAAATATAACATTTGTCTATTTATAAAAAAATGGTAATTCTAGATTAAACCTTATTTGTAATCGTGGCAAAAATATACGGTTCGATGAAAGCAAAAATGAAAATTCTGAATTTTCAGGAACGGAGGAAGATGATAATTTATTATACTAATCAGAAGACGGTACTACAAAAGCTAATTTAAAGCTGAAGACCAACCTTTGCACTAATAACATTTCCCTTTTCTAAGCCACTACTTTTTAGTACAACTAGTTTTTTTTTCTTATTTGCTTGAAAATATGGAATGTCTCCATCGGATATTGCTTATCACCCTCGCCATGGCCTTGGATATCGAATTACGAAGGTCTTGAAAATTGTTTTATTTTTTTCATTACGTTAGTAATATATTGTTTTCACAGAATATCTTAATATATATATATAAATATATATACAATATATAATGTATATTAATCCGTAACCAATAAAAATATGTTTTTGTCTCTTTAGCTAACAACATATTAATTCATTAATTTTCAAAATATTGATCTTTATTAACAATAGCTAAAACAATAATCTAACAATAACTCAATAACAAATAACAATAAAATTCATGTATAGACTTACACATTACTATAAATTTATTCTTACCGTATTTCCTTTTATATTCGTACCGACTACAAAAGAAAATAAAGAATATTTAGAACGCATGTTAAATACACTTGGCATTTTCTTCACGAGTAGGTGCCAAATAATAGTATTTTAGTCTTTTTCTTTTTATGTTAGTAATCTACTATTTTGCCTTGTTGGCTCGAAAATAATATAGGTAACTAGAATAGGGAAGTTATGTAATACTTGTACAAATATGGTCATTGTTATATTCAGCAGTAATTTAAGATTGGTCAAGCTTACAATTATTAAATGAATCTTAGCAGTATTGAATTTTGTTTTTCGAACCACTAAGCTGATTATTTTTCTTATTGCATGATGGAATGAAGCAACCCACTTGATTTTTATTGGCTTGTAAATGCTACAATATTAATTTAAAAAAGTATTCTATAAATCTTTTGACTTGTAACCAAAGAAAACTATTACTTCCCGAATGGTTTCGAAATTTTTAAATTATTTATCTCAATATAAATTTTAAAATACCTTACAATATAAAGTGTAAAATTATTGAACTGGAGAATTTTCAACATAACATTGCGATGCTTTTTCTATTCTTGGAAAAAAATTTTTTTCTGAAAAGCAGAAGGACAGTATAATGAACATGGTAGAAAATCCAAAAAGAATATCCTAAACTCATTTCTTTCAATTTTGGCCTTAAAATTCCGTTATCAGCTAGCATCTAATTAAATGCTTATTTCACTTTTAAATTAAAAGGGATAAGGGAATTTTAAGGCCAAAATTCTTTAATTTATATTTAAAACTAGCAAAAAATATGCGCCTTTGTGATCCGCTTTAGACTGGAAAATGTATGTCAGTGGCAATTTGCTTACATTTTTAACTGTTTTTAATAAAAAGGAGTATAAAAGTATAGGCTACATTTCAGAGAATATGTACAAGTAGAAAAAATTATTTCCAATTAGTTATTGTGAACTAACAAATTGATTACAAAAAACTGAAATTTAGCAAAAGATCTAAGACAAAAGTGTTAATCAAAATAGATACTAGCTTCGAAGATATTAGACCGTTAATTATTACTTTTAAAATTTAAAAAAGTACGATTTTTAACTTGTGAGTAAGCTAGTACTTGTCCTTAATTACCAATATATGGGTTACAAGGCACAGGTTTGAATGTGCTTTTTAGTTAAACCACAAAATAGCAGTTTAAAATTGAAAAAAACCAAGTTTTCTCTTTCGAATTATTATTTAATTTACTTTTTTAATTGTACTCATTATTATGTTGATTCTTTTGTTTTTTCACTTTAAACAATAGCCTCACAAGCATCTGCAGCTTGCGTCAATAATACTCATAAAAAAAGACGAAATTGCTTACGAAATAAAGTAATGGGTAGTATTTGTACTTCCTTAAGGCTTTGAAAGGGTTGTAGAGATTGAGAAATAGATTTACAAAATTTATTAAACTAAATTTAAATCTATCAGAATTTATGAGAACTCTTATTTCAAGTTTTTAGTTTTCATTAAACTTCTTAATTCATAGAAGTTATTCAAAAAAAGTTATACTCTAAAAAACGTTCCAATCACCTTATGGTATAAATTACCTGTATGGCAACAAAATAACAACTAAGTGGGATCGATGACTAAATTAGAAATTTATTTCAAATTGGTCTCTTAATTGGCAAAACCCAATTCGCTAAAATGCCTTTAGGGCCCACATTTGGGTTTTCTTCGTAACGGTTAAACTGGACTTCAGATTACGGTCATCGTATCGTGCGGGTCAGATAAGTCATCGATTATACGTCATCAACGGATATATAATATATAACCAACCGCTAACCGGTCTAGAGGTCCTGTTTATTCTTGATAAAAGAAAGTATTTTCTTAAATTGGCAGTTGAGAATTTTTACTAAATAAATTGGCGATTTTACAATAAGGACATTGTTTATGGAACCAACTTATATATTCAGAAAAAAAAACAGATCAATGCTTGTATAAATACTGCAAGATGATTCTTTAAACGTTTGTTACTTTTTTAAAGGATGGCATTTTAGGATTTATTTTTGAAATGTATATACAGTGTATTCACTTAAGTTCGCATTATAGGGAAAAGTTTATTATTAATTAAATAAAAATGTTCTGCTTAGCCCAAAACCTAAAATGCAACCATCAGATATTCATTTTTTTTTTCGTCGTATTCGAGGTATTTCAGAAAATATTAATTTTGCTCAATAAAGTACATACCTTTATTTTTGATAATATCAAATACTTTAATAAGCTATCTCTTTATTCATTAAATATTTAATAACTTTACCTCTCTTAACATCTGTGTTGCATGATTTTGATGATGCATTAAAATAAGACATAAATAACAAAATTATTTATTTCACAATAACTACATTGTATACAGTGCTAATAATGTTAATTGTCTAACAAGCGTCTAAGTTTATTATCAATTTATCACTACTGCCTCAATTTATCCGCCTTCTTACCTCTCAATACCTCTCTGATTATATTTGGAGTGATACCCTGAATTGTCCGTAATAATTGTTTTTTAAATGTTCTACGTTTGTGAACAGCCTGTCTTGATATACCTGTTCCTTTAAGTAACCCCATAAGAAAAAATCTAATTGGAATTAATCTGGCGACCTAGCTGGCCAAAAAATATCGGAATGTCTATTAATTAACCTTCTTCTTAAAATATTTTCAAGGTATTACCTTACGTCTATCGTACTATGACATGTTGCGCCGTCCTGGTGATATACCTGTTGTCGTTTGTGTCTTGGAAGGTCACGAAGAAAATCATAAAACTGATTTTATAAAAAAATTAAATATCGTTAAAAAACGATTGTCAAAAAAAACAAGGGCCATTTTTTTTAAATATTCGTAAAGTGAGAATTTCGTGAAGATACTGTTTCATTAGACGTAAAAGTAGCTTCGTCCGAAAAAAATATTCTTGCAGCTAAATAGAAATTATCTTCTAGCTCTCCTTGGATAAGAAAACATAGAATTTGTTTTTCTGTTTTTTGTCTGTCCCAACTTTAGAAAATGGATACATTATGATTTATATTAATAAAACCTATTCTCTTTAAGAATTATTAATATTGTTGATTTATGAATTTTATCTAGAACGAGGACGCCTTTTCCTAGAGGCACTTAAATGTTTTCCAATGTAGATAGCATTACATTCAACTTTATCTCTTTACTTGTAACGATTTCTGACGATGCTTGTTGCTGAATTTATTATTAACATTTTTACATGATTTTAGTGTTTCCATAATTCTCATTACTGATGTATATTTTTCCTTGGATATCTGTTGTTAAATATTTCAGCTGCTTTATGATAAAGTTTATAACGATTACCGACGATTAATACACTATTACACTAATACACATTCTATTTTTTCTTCCATACTAAACTGCACCGGCATGTTAACAAATTTTGTTTCACGTTCACTGTCAAACAATTCCTGCTATCCAAAAATCATTTGCTTATCGTTACATTCCAGATTTCACGTAACAACAGTTACATTTGCATTGTTATTGTAGTTAAAAAAGAAAAAAGGATTTTTTCATACATTTAGATATAATTGCATATTTAAACGTAGTTTTTAGTTCTTATCAACTTTTTTTAATAACAATTGTCGATCTTGTCGAAAATAAAAATATTTATTCGTAAGCAAAAATTATTCTGATGGTTGCATTTTAGGTTTTGGACTAAGCAGAACTTTATTTTATAGTAAGCGTAAAAAAATATACATAAACAAAGCACTATAATACCACATCCATATAATTTTAATGATAATTAACGTCTAAATTTATCCACTTAATATTATTATCTGTACATTTTCAACTTTTTATATTATATAGAAAGTCTTATTGGAGAAACCTGTTGCACCAAAAATATTTTATAAGAATGTCCTAAGATCCAAATCTAATTACCAAAATACCTCAACTCACTTTGATTACAATAACTAAGGAAATGAAATAACAGTGGCAGCCAAAGACACTAAACGAATTTGCATATAATTTTTTTCTTTTAATGCCAACATTTTGGTCTATATTAGACCTTCTTCAGAAGAAAATCAAAGCTTTTTATTAGACTGTAAAAAGTGGATACAGATCCAAAAATTTAATCGACCCCTTATCGAATTTAACTCTTAAAAGTTAAATTGGGTTACTAAAACAATACATTAAATTAAAGTACAAGACCTTATGAGTCTAAATGATATATGTAAAAAATTATTAAAAACAAATTTATTTTCTATAATAAAAAAAAATAAATAAATGGTAATAAAAGCAAGAATAGCCACACTAACGTTAATTTAAGAACAATAAATTACTATGTTCAAAAATAGTGTACTAACTTATTTTGTACCAATTTAATTTGAAAAAGAAATAAAGCTATTAAAATTAGTATCTATTGTTAAAATAATCACCTAAACTCCAAACGTTTGATTCGATTGGAATCGTACAATCCTTTTATTTTAAAAATTAAAATACTAATGGTAACTGAAATTGTAGTGCTTTTCCTTGTGACAAAATTTGTAAATAATTTGTGTACGATATTTATATATCAAAAAAAGCAAATCTATAAACATACTTTTTTAATTAAAAATATCGATTATGAAACGATGTTTTTCATACTATACTAAAATAAATTCAGAGGAGCAAGGCTGTATCTGCTATAAAATATTGTTTTTATTATCATAATGCCAATTACAAAAAAAAAATATGAGAAAACGCTATTTTCTTCTAGTTTTTTTACATTTTGGTATTTTCTTAAATGATCCACACCGTCAAATTGTTTATATTTACAATGAAAAAAATTGATATTAACGTCCCTTTTTACAGAAATAGATACTCGTATGGTATCTGATAGTACTGTCTGAAGATCTGTTATATCAGAAAAAACTTAAGAAAAATATAGACATTTGTAAAATAAAATGTGTATTGAACCTAAAGATTAAAAGAACCCAAACTCCATATTTGTTAAGCTACTGGGAGTACCCTTAGAATTTTAGCTTAAATATTAACAAATCACTTTCTTGGTCAGAAAGTTAATAAATAGTATATTAATTCAAATACAACAAGGAAAGTTGAATGAATCATTAAAGGGTCTAAATCTTAAATAAAAGACAATGATGATTAGGGACGAAATTTAGAAAATTTAAGAGTTTAACATTACGGAATTTTTACATAATCTATTTCAAATTATATCTACGTACAAAATTTAAATGACTAGTTATCCTAATCGATTCTTAAAGATCCATTAAAATGGTAATTAGGTGTTGTTCTGATTAGGTAAAACTAAAACAAAGGATTCCAACTATTTAATAAAAGGCGTCATGGATAAGAAGGAGTTTTGCAGAAGTATGTAGAGCTTATCTTGGAGGATTTACGCTGCAACAAAGGTAATAAAAAAGGAAATAGTATAAAATCTTAAAATAAACTAGTGGCTGAAATAGTATATTAAATAAACGATAAAAGAAAAAATCCTTTTAAAATAAAAATGTTTTTGTTGAAAATGCAAGATAAAAATTTGGTATAACATTTTTTAAAGAAATTTTTTTTATGTATAGTATACAATTGTACAATAATATTTGCTAAATAAATAATCCAGACAATGAAGTCACTAAATTGTATTTTTGTAATTGTGTAAGTAGTAATTTTAGCAGGTAGGCATAGATCTGGTTTTATATGTTCATTTCTATTATATTAGTTTGTATAAGACCGATTGTCAGATTATATGAATTTCTCTTAGCTATAACGAGACGGATCTTCGGTTGAATTATTAGTTATTATTATCATCGTTGTGGTTTAAAAACACTCAGTTGTAGAATTTTACTGTTTTAGTTGTTAGTTCAACTTTATAGTGAAAGGTTTAACTACCAATTATTTTAAAGATCAGCCATTTTTAAAAATGAAAACTAATTTAAACTATTACTATTCAAAAGGCATTCTAGAGAAATGTATAAAAACATACGAAACTTTTATGTCAAGGATTACATTATTTAAGAAAAAAATGTCCGCGGAGACCGAGCATCCTCATTTTTTATTCAGACCCTTTTAAGTACAGACAAAACTGGAAATGGTTTCCGCATTTCGTATTCTAAAAACGAAAGCACCTTCTTACAAGGTTATGAACCTGATAAAAGTTTTATATTTGCCATAGTTTTTTGGCATGACGCCTGGACTGAAATGGGTTATACAAATCTGCCAGAAGATATTTGTGAAACTTGATTTTGTTTGTTGTCTGACAGAAATATTAAATTTATATTAGATAAACGATACCTGGCCACTTTACATAATTTAAGTTTTAGTATTATAAAAAATGTACGTGTTCATGTTTGAGTTAAAAAGGGTAATATAGAGAAGGCAGCGTTTTTCAGAAATCCCGTGCGGGAAACAATATCTATCAAATCTATATAAAACATGAACAGAAAAATTAAAACGAAGTTATTTATTTAAGTATACCATTAGCAATGACTAATAAAGTATATATAAATTAAACTTAAATTTAAATACATATCTATCTAAGCAAATCATAAGTACCTAAGTTTTTGCACTAAATGAAGTCCTTACTTATATATGATCAATCTTACTAATAAAAAATATAAAATCATAAAAAAATTAAATCATAATATAATAAGTCGACATAGTAAAATAAAATAGGGGACTAAACACAAAGTATTAAATAGAAAACAAAGTATTAGTAGGAACAGTAACTTATTAATAATTAGGTTTCTGATGTCTAAACTACATAACAGTAAGTATAATTTAAAAAAATAAAAAGAAAATTAGTAATAAAAAAAATTAGCAGCAACGAAGACTAGAACTTCGTTAAGAGATTATTATTGACTCTCTTGGTACGGCCGTACAAAAGGTAAAAAATAAATGCATCATTTGGAATTATTTTAATATTCATACTACCTGTAACCTGAAACAAAAACATAGATAAGAACAAGAAGTACTTTCAATACTTTCATTGTGAACTCCTAAGAGCAGTAGCAATCAATGCACGCTTGCCTCCAGATATATAAGATTAAAACCATTGGCAAAATATCTCTACAACTTTCACAACAAAACTTTGTAATCAACCTATTAAAACTTCAAAATGCATTCAAGGAGGTGCAGAACTTAAAAATAGAAAGACCGATATCAGAGCCTTTGCACTTCAAAACAATACCTTGGTAAATAAATTAAAATGATAAATTGCATACTTTATTAATTAACCCTTATTATCCTGAATTTCCTTTTTTTGATTAAAAATGTATTTTTTTGGTAATATTTTCTTTAAATGGATTGTGTGAATATATTTGTGTAATTATTTAACCCAAAAAATCCGCCATTTTTTATTTATAGGGCGTTAGATATATGTAACGCTAGGATAATATGGGTACAAAAAATTACCTTTAATTGACTTTAAATGTTTATTTGGAAGAAAAAAGTTTATAAACTCTGTTAAAAGTAAAAGAAAAACATAAAGCTTACGTTGTATGGAATTTTATATTACAATCTATGCATAAACCCAATTCACATTTTGAGCAAATGGTTCTCACACTTGATATTACAATCTATACATAAACCCAATTCACATTTTGAGCACATGGTTCTCACACTTGAAGAGCATCCCTCAAATGCACAGCGTCTTCGTTTATTGTTAGAAATATAAACCAGCCAGTGATCCAGGCGATCATATCTAAGTTGATTAGACACTGTTTGATGTTGCACTTGAAAAACTAGATTTGGGTCGACCGGCTCCCTTTGATTCGGTACCGTATTTCCTAATATAGGTCATAGCAATATCTCTGCGAAAATCGAGCTGTACACAATTTTTTCCAGTTTTCTTGTATAGATACCAAGCATTTTCTATGGAAACATCAAGCATCCATGTGAATAGTGACCTCCACCATTTTTTAGACCTTATGCCAATGCGGTATCTGGAAACATTCTGATCCATCAAGTCTGTTCCACCCATCGATTTGCTCTATTTAGCAACCATCAATGGACGGGGCACCTGAACACTCTTTTTGTCTTTTCTGGAAAACCGCTTTACGTAAGTAATGGGTTCCATTCCAAAATTTGTGGACGCCATTGTCAAAACATTGTCATCCAATCAACGAATAAACATAACTCCACTATTGCGATCAAGAACCGATTCAGAATCACCCCGATTAGCGTTTTTATGAAAATTCGCTTTTGTAGATAACGGTATATCTTTAGGTAGCCGGTTGTCTCTTATGGTTCCCGTACACCAAACATTTTTTTCTCGCATATGTTCCAGGAGATTAACACTTGTAAATAAATTATCAGTGTATAGTTTGTAAGGCAAGTTTTTTTTTTCTGGTGGAAACTGTCGTAACATATGAAGCAGCGGAGCCGTGCACTTACCATATAATTTTTCATCGCGCTCAGTAGTCTTAGGATTTTTGCATTGATAAATGTTAAAATTGACAAGATATCCCGATTTGGTGTTCAAGGACCACATTTTAAAACCGAATCGAATGGGTTTTCCACGTTTAAATTGCTTGCATCCGTGCTTGTCAAAGTATTTCACCATAGATTCATCATTATCTAGATCTTCTTCAGGCATAAAATATTTTAAAAATCTGGACTGTAGTTGATCCATAAGTGGACGGACTTTCCACGCCTTATCTTTTTCATCCAGCTTATTTGTGTCGGAAAAATGTAAGAACTGCATAATTTGTTCAAATCGATTTCGTCTCATTCCGTTTTTCACTGGATTTGCCATATCTGGCTGAGAATTCCAGAAATAAAGTTTTCCCGGCTTAGGATCATATCCACTTAAAGTCATTATACCGATAAAGCATTTCAATTCATCCATAGTGATATTAGGATCTGAGCAGTTTTTAAACATTGCATACTTGCGTGTTTCTTCTAGTATATAGACTAAGAGGGTCTCATCCCAAAATATTTCAAATATTTCAGTAGGGGTCATATTTTCAAAAGTTGAAAAATCGTAAGGTGGAAACGTATTTTCACTAGCAATAAGATCGCCCTTCAACCAAGAATAGGTTCTTTTAGGGAAAAAGTCTTCGCGGGACAATCTTTCATTTTCTTATGCATCACAATTTAACACTTGTTTTTCTTCTATTGTCACAGACGCCGTGTTATCTTCTTTTTCAGGATGGCTTAAATGGTTTTTCACAAGAACTTTAACTTCAGCGCGTAGCTGTCTACCCGACAAGTGGTCTAAATCTCCCTCCTCGTCCTCGTTACCCGACTCTTCATCCGTAAGCACATTTACCTCAGGAGGTTCAGTATAAATGGCATCAATATCATCTTCGTATGCGATTTGTAAGGCTTGTTTAAGAGTTAATCCACCACTAAAACAAAATTTATATTAAAATTATTTAATAAAACCATGATATAATAAGCAAACATATCACTTGAAAAAAAAAGTAAATATTTATTTTCTCAGTAGTGTATTATCCTAGCGTTACATATATGTAACGATGAGAAATAAACACCTGTCCAATCCAAATTTAGAAAAATATCGAATTTATACTCTACTATTTTATACTAATCAACATTATTTTAGATAAAAAACATGATTGTGCTAATATTATCAAGTAATAGGAATAATTATAATACTTACACTTACACTATCCTAGCGTTACATATATGTAACACTAGGATAATATGGGTTAATAAGCAAAGAGATATAATTGCATTAATAAAAGGCTAATTTTCTCATAGTAGTACTTAGTTTTGATCTTAAAAAAGCGTTTCCTATTTTACATATTTTTAAGCGATTTTTTTCTGAATTTTACACAGGCCTGCGGCGAAAGAACCAATAAATTTATAGACTGAACTAAAGTTTGAATTTACAGCTTTGTTTAATATCAATTATTATTGTCTGAGGAATTAAGCCTTTGTAAGCATCAATATTACCGTTCTAATATACAAAGAACGAATATTTATGAAATATATGATCTCTAAAATTTCATTAACTTTTTTCTTAGCTTTTTTATCACAATTGCAAATCAAATTAGTGTGATTATTAGGATGTTATTACAAAGAACAAAATAAATAAACTATGCAAATAATAAACAAAAATATATTACATCCTATTCTAAAAATGTTTTCTGTATACCGCCCAACTTTTTAGAGTAATATTCTATGATCAATTTACCTGAATACCTTGGATAGATTACAAAATATTGCTACAGTAATCTTACTACTATAAATCTTTAGAAATAGGCAGTTAAGAAATTTAAAAAAAGTATTATTACTGCTTTGACACCAAAATTCAATTTTTGATGCCATCAAAAGTAATGGTTCCTAAGAACTATGTATAAATTATATAAGATTCTATATCTTCTGGCTTGAATAAAGAAATAACTCTAAATACCGAGAGACTAATTTCAGATAATTAAAAAATAGCGGTTAATTGAAGATACCAAAGCAGGCAGTGTATAATATTAGGTAAATTAAATAAGCAGCGTAGTTTTCTCACTCTCACCAGAAATAATTTATTTTATTCTTCTTAACTACTAAAAATTACTATCTAAAAGTAAATAGGTCAAGTAAGTAACAAGAAAAATGGAATCTAAATATTAATAATTTTTGCAATTGACCGTAACGATTATCACTTAAGTCTCAAGTTTTATTAGTGAGGAAATTATAGTGTTAAAAAAAGATTTTCAGATTTAAAAAAACTGGAACAGTCGCACTTTATTAATTTTTATTTTCTGTTTTATATTTTACTATATGTTATTTATTTTTATTTTATACCTTAATATGTAATTTTAATTTCATGTTCTTTTTAAAAGCGCGACCTGCTGAGATTAAATTTATTAGCAAATAAATATTTAATAAAATACGTTTAGAAAGTTGTGATCTACATACTTAAAAATATATTATCCTATAAATGCTTTTTCTAAATTATTATTCGTCCTAAAATTATTTTTGTTTATAATAATAAAAACTATTTTTTTAAAATTATATTTCACTTTTATTATTGAATGTAAAATATTTTCGTTTTTATTAGTTAGATAATTAAATTTCCCGTTTAAAACATTTTAAAAACTACAAAAATAAATTTTCACACGCAAAAGATCAAAGAGATTTTAAATGCTCTGAATAATTTTCAAACTTATGACACGAAATTCTACACTACCTTTCTTTTAATAAATGCAGTTAAAAAATAACTTTAAATAGGCACTATCATAAAAAGTGCAATATCATATATAGTAAAATACAAAGTATTGTCTTCATGTAATTTATAAAAAATTAATTTACCTTAATTAAAATATACTCTGTGCTTAAAAAATTTCCATTCCTTTAAATAGAAGCAAAAAAAAATCAAAAATAACTTTAGTATTATTAGTTGAAAAATTTGTGTTTAAAGAAAATTAAAGCTCTCAAGACGTTATACTTCTGTGTTGAAAATATTACTCTTCGACATACTTTTGAAATACTACAAACTATGCTCTTTAATTCAATATCTTTAATTCATATCTGTAAAATTAATGTTATTTGTATTAAATAAAATCCATCATGAAATAATTTCGTTTCTGCATAATATTACTTGGTAACATCACAAAAAAGGTATCAGCTTTTTGCAAACAGTAACAATTTTAGAAATAATAATAATTTATTAAAAAGTTGGCCTATTGCTTAATTAAGTCATCACATTTTATCAAGGGTAACGACATGATAATTATGATTAGTTTTTATATAACTATGATAAATATATGTATCACTTTAATTATATTAAATAACTTTCCTTAAAAAAACAAACTAAACACGTTTATTTAGATATATCGGGGGATTTTTTCATTGCATTTTTTTTGCATTTAATAAGGTTCTGTTGATCACCTCTTTACTTTCAGCGAAACTTACTTTGATATCAAATGGTAAATCCCATGAGCTCTTTTGGAATTTTTTTTTAATAACTACGATACTTATCATTGTTTAAGGAACATAAGGGCACAGTCTAACAATGTTTTTAATAAGGGGCTCGTAGTAAGTAACGATGACAGCACAAATAAGAAATTTCGGTCTGAAAATCTGACCACAATTTTATAAAATCAAGAAAGAAGCAATGAGAATGTGAAATTTATTTTATTATATATTCCAAAAAAGTATTTGGCATTTTTTATATTAAAAAAAAAAGTTTTAATAAGTACCAAATTGCACAACTTTTCCTCCTATTAACAGACATCGTACGTGTTAGTTTTTGAGACGATGAGGCTCGAATTTGGGAGCCCCTGTACAATCAAATATTGAGCAAAAACGTGCGGTAGTAATCGATATTTCATCGACATTAAACTTTAATATGTCAATTATAATTATATTTTTCTTCATTAATGTTCACTAATTTTGAGAAGGATCCTGAAAAAAAATGTCGGGATATATCATTTGGCAATAGAAAACTGGTGATCTAAATTTGTCCATAACTTTGAAATAATAAGTAAGTTAAATAAACATCTTAAAATAAAATCACTTATAATTAAAATGTAGGTTAAAAAACTTAATATTATGTGCTAGTTAGATCTAACCTAGAAATCTGCACAAAATGTAAATTTACACCTGCCTGACTGAATACGTTTAAAATAATATTTTCGGCAAACAATGTATAATGATGTAATTTACATTCGCTCTTACAGAATCATTATAAATTCAAATATAAAAAAATATATTCCTTAATAAACATCTAGGAACAATTTTAATATAATGCATAGTTTCAAGCAGAAAGCAGTAGGAAAATAGGAAAACGAAATATGTGTCTGGTTTGAGCCCTTATATCGGCCCAGTGCACACACACACGATATAATAAGAATAATTCAGCTTACGGATGAAAAAGCTTGTGCAGCCCTGTGGCATTCGAAGTTCTTTTTGTCGTCCATTCGATGGTAAAGGTATTCAGAAAGCGCCCTATTCAAACATGGGTTTTCGGGCAGGTAAAAATCATTTCAGTGGCGGCGGCTAATAATAGAGTCAGTGCATTTATGTTAATAAAATTAAATATTAAGAACGTTACAAAGCACCTTAGGGTTTTTTATTGTGGGCATTTTATAAGCATTTAAGCAGCAGTGAAGTAGAAAATAGAAAAGGAAGTTGAAGGACATAAATCTGCAAAGATGGAATTATGTAGATGCACGGATAGAAATACATATATAAGTTTTGAAATTAATAACAGGTAATAAACTATTGGGCGATAACACGAGCATTAAGGCTAACGCCTACAATTCACCTAATAAGACAATATCGTGTAATTTTTAAATTACGGACGATAAACCGAAAAAACAATAAACTCAACAAGCTTTGCCTACTCAATGATTTTTTTTCAGTTAAGTAAAATAGCAAGAATTGCTGCTAAATGAAACGTATTTCCTCATCTTCATTAATGTCACCTAGTAAGTTATTTGCTAATACTTTACAAAATAATTAGGGAAATTACAGGTAAATATGCACATTTTTATACAGTAACTCTCTAGCTTTACAGAAACATGAATGTAATAGACTTAAAAAGAATAATAGATGTTAAATAGATGTTAATATGCAGGCCATACCGCCGACCGATGTCATTTCTTTTATTTCATAGATTAATTCACAAAGATCCGCCAATAGTAGTAGTAGTAGTAGCAAGGGTAGGGGAGCTACAGCTCGGTGCGTACGCCTAAAAGTATCTTTTTGCCAACCCCAGAATCACCCACTCCTACGCCTTTATTCCCAATGCACGTTCTTCACTAAGTCGCCCCGTCCTCTCAATAAGGCTTGCACGCTGCTCCAGTCCCGATCTTTAAGATTTTCCTCTTGGACTATCGTAGCTTCAAACATTTTTTCTCAGGCGACTGCATCTATTGCAAGTTCCTAATATGTGGTATGAAGTTTCCTTACTAACCGCAAATAGAATAGAGTAAACTTTCTCTTATACCATGAAGATGTAAATGCCTGTATAGGCAACTATGCCTAGTTAGGCTTTCCATCAAGCTTTTGATCTCTTGTCGGGTCTTTGTTAAAAGTCGCCTTACTTTAGAGCCATCATGATCTGGTTTGTTCTTTTGATGTCTAGACCTTTTCATCTTTTGTCGGGATTTCTACCCAAAAGCTTTTCTTTGATCTTAGTTTTCCACTCACTGTAGTACATCTGGATGTCAGAATTGGTATCCTGAGAGCAATCAACATAAGTCATTGTCCTAAGTAAACATTGCGCCATTCTCGGCTATCCTTCATCTTCCTCTGCGCCATTATGGCCTCCCTCTTATTCCAGACTAGGAGTTTCAGTAGCTCAAGAAGTCTGGTTATCCGGTCATAAGACTGCGGTATAAATCTACTGGACAACATGGGATTTGAGGCCCTATCTTGTTCTTCTACTTTGTCGCAATTGCCATATTAGGGTTGTTGCCGTATTTACTACCTGCTCTACGTGAGGTTTAAATGTGATTTTTTTTGTCTAAAGTTACTTCCAGGTTAACTTACTGCTTCAATGTTAGTCTAATTTATAGTGGAAGGTTTAAAGCCTGTCAAGTTTCACCTCTTAGTAAAGAGAATGAGCTTAGTCTTCTCTGGGTTGACCGACAGCCCTGCGTCCTGACACCACTGTTAAAGAAAAGAGGTTACAAATGCAAGCCGTGAAATGCATAGTCGATATCTCTGAAGATCCTAACTATAAATGTTGTCAAGCACTGCGCCAAAATCATAAATAAGCTATAAGCGATTCCAAAAAGTCAGATATTGCAGCTTCACACTTTAGTAATCATTTACATCAAAACTATGCCAAACCTGATGATGGACAAAAGTTTACCGAATAAAATTATTGAAAAAATTCCTTTTAACCATAAAACGTTTATGTTTTTACCATCATCATTCTATGATATCTACGATATGAATAATACTGAAGAATTATAGAAAGAATATACTGAAAAATATTGCCACGAAATTATACACCTCCTTAAATATTTAACTAATACGTTTCTAGAGGAGGCTAAGTTTCCACATTTTTTCAGGTTGTCCAGGGTGATTCCTATTTTCAAAAAAGGTGTCCTAAATTTGGTGTCGGACTATAAGCCTATAGGTGTAGTACCCATCTTAAGCAAAATCTTCGAAATCCTAATAAAAAATAGAATATCCGATTTTTTTGGAAAATATAATTTACTGGATACGTCATAGTTTGGTTTTCGTAAAGACCGTTGTACAATCCAGGCAGTAAGTAGGATCGTGGAGGGCCTTCAGGGAGCCGAGCATATGAACTTAATGTTATGGGATCTCTTCAAGGCCTTTGACTGTGTCTCGCTTTCTTCGTCTTCTTATAGAAAAACTTAATCGATACGGCATAAGAGGCACTTTCCTTTAATTGATCAAATGTCATCTTTTCCTTCAAAAACAGTGTATTAATCTCGGTGATACCGTCTCTCAGCTTGGTATAGTGGACAGCGAAGCTCCTCAGGGTTCTGTCCTGAGACCCCTGCCATTCATCATATATATTAATGGTTTGTTCAAATTTCTACCACCTAATAAGTGTAAAACATTTGCAGACCACAATTTATTTTCCTGCAAAAATAAAGCCAATAATTTACTTAAAAATTTAAGCTGCCAAGCCATGGATAACGCAGAAAAATGGTTTACTCAAAATTGTCTTAAATTAAACGGTGAAAAAACGCAAAACATTATTTTTTCAAGCAAACCTAACTCTGAATTGGAATTTAGAAGTGTTAAGATTATACTGGACAGTAACCTTAGCTGGACACGTCACATAGAGACACTAAAAATAAAACTTTTTCAAAAATAAACTAAAATATATTATTGACGATAAATCCTCCATGGATTCATATTACTCTCTATTTTATTAACATATTTCATATGGCGTTACGTTATGGCAAAACACTGCCAATTCAATTGACATTTTTCGTTTACAGAAAAAAATAATTAGGGTTATCTCTAATATTGGTTATCGCGGCCACTGTAAACCCTACTTTATTAAAGTTAAAATATTAACGCTACCGGCTCTCTAAATACTCTATCAGCTAGAAGAAATACATAAAAACAAAAATACTTTCAACATAAACTCAAATTTTCACAACTATTACACAAGATCAGCAAATTTACTAAGACCTCATTTTAAAAGGTTCCGGTCAATAATAAAAATCTCTCTAATACTAAATTTAAGCATCCTATTTAGGATTCACTAACAAAAAATGGAATAAACGGTGTTGAGGAATTTTTATGTTATAATTAACAATAACTATTTACTACAGGGTTATTATAAATACATTTGCAAAAATATCTGCTCCGATAAACCCTCCATCTCCCTCCAGGTCAGCTAGGACCTCGAAGATGCGGCAGCCATCATAGTATTAGTATTGTGTATATTTGTACATATTTATTAGTATTAGTTTAGTCCACTTTAGCATTTAAGTCCTATGTTAGTAGATACAATATGTTAAGTAGATATGAAAATGTATATTTTAACCTAGAAAAATAACTGTTAGTTTCAAAGTAATAGCAAAGATAAGTAGTGACAGGCGTCGTGTATGTTTCATAATTCTTCATATTTGTTAGTTTTAGATGTTTTGTGTAGATTGTGTAATTTATGTTTTCCTTTATGACTTTAGTAAATAGGCTACAATTGTACCTATTAACAAAACGTAGTCCATAAAATGATTCTGTACCAGAAGCTTTAGCGAGAAGAAGGCTTCTCTTATTCTCAATCCCCTAATGAAACCGAACTGCATCTTACTTTACTTCTTAGATCTATTACATATTTTAAAATGAATTATTCTGAGGAAAGCCTTAAGTAAGTACATGACTGATCAGGTTAGTAGTGTATATCCGATTGTTTTAGCTATTCTTTCATATATAAATAAATAAATGAATATGCCTTAATATTACGGAAATAAAAAATTACAATAACAATTATAAATGCGGCGAGATCTAGCCTATGGCTACTCTATCTAATCGCACACTTAAAAATAGTACTTCAAAATAATATATATATAAGTTCAAACTATAAATTAGTAACTATAATTATGCTTATAAAACAAAACGATCCTACACAGACATAATCATATCATACATTTTAATCAAGTAATATAGTTAACCAAAAAGTGAAAAAAGGATAAAAACATGATTTTCGTAAAATACTAAACTATAAACTACTATTAAAATGGAGACAGATCATGAGGCAACGCATTACAGATTTTAACTCCGGTATAGCTAAATGAGGCTTGAACTTTGGTAGTTCTATGCTTTGGGATACAAAAATTTTTAGAATGACGCATATCACGGCCATGAATGCTACTACAGCTTACCAGCTTCTCAAAGTACTGGGGACTCTACTGTGGACAGTTTTATAAATGAGACTAGCCATATAAACTTTGAATCGTTCTTCCAGCCTTAGCCATTAAGATTCGATAAATAATGGTGTTACATGGTCATATTTTTGCTTACAATAACTAAATTTTAGGCAAGCATTTTGTAATTTTTGCAAGCTATATTTTTTTCTTTGAGCAAGGGCTGACCAGTATAAATCGGTCCCATAACTGATTACTGAAAGGATTGAGTTAACTTTAAGTTAATGTTAGTTGATAAAATATCTTTAGACATGTACAAGACTTTTAGTTTATAGTAAGCTTTTTGTAAAATATTTGAAACATGATATTCAAAGTTAAGTTTATTATCGATAAATATACCAAATTTTTTTTCGCAGCTAGTTGACTGCAGATTAACTCCCTGGATGGAGACATTCACACCCAAATCATTCCACACAGTAGTCACAATAGCATCAAGATCAGAATCTATGTTCCCTATGGCGGTATTAATTTGATTAATTGAAATTGAGTGATAAAGTTAAACATCATCCGCGTATTGATGCGACTTGCATGTTTTAAGAAGCTCAAGAAAATTAGACGTGTAAACTGAAAACAAAAGTTGTCCCAAAATACTACCCTGCGGAACTCCCTGACCAATAACTATATATTGCGAAAATGCTGAGCCTAGACGTACTCTTTGCACTCTATTAGCCAAATAATCACAAAGAAGATACAAAGCTTAGTCGTGTAGGCCAAAATATTGGTCTACTAGAATGTATCTCATCAAGTCGTGGACTTTCATCGTTGTTCAACAGTCATATCAAAAGCATATCTACTATTCTTTTCATTGCAATAATCACATTTACAAAAAAAATCATCTTAAGTACGTCTGTCAATATTACATAAAAAAGCAGATTTTTCTGGGCCTACCACATTAAAATATACGTTAACGGAACCGATAAGTAAACAGAAAACATGTTTCTAGTACTTATCAATTATTTCAGCTTGACACGAGCCAAACATTTGCACATAACACCATCACAAACCCAAAAGTCGGCGTGCGCCCATGATAAGCCGGATGAAAACAGGGAAAAAAGTGAGAGGGGAGACTCCTCTCGCTTACAGCTCCCAGATAATAATAAGGGCTCAACACCTAGGTGCACTTCGGGCAGCTTCGGCAACTTACGGAAGTAACGGTCACCCGAAGAAAAGGTAGCGCGAGTTTTCATGGCATTTTACATTGCGCTGCCGTCGTGATCGTTTTGTCAACGTTTGCTCGGTACGGTAGTGGATCTAGTGCGCGTGTGCACAAAGTAACCGTTTTGGTGAACGTCCTTTTTAAAAAAAAAACTTGGATTTTTATACAAGAAAATACGAAAAGGATTAACTTGAAAGTGCAGTTTATTTTTTGGTGTAATATTGGTGACTTTCAACTTTTTGAAGGATAACTTTGATTGGCGGTTTTGGTGTGCAGCAGCTGTTAGACTGGTGCAACTGCAATTGATTAGACGGATTTTTTTTATTAATGTAAATGTAAGTGGATTGTTTGTTGTTGAGTATTTTCAAGTGTCTTGAAATATTGTAAAATGTTACAAAAGTTTTTGAATTATTATTCAATGATAGCTAAATTAACATTAAAAAAAACCTCTGAAACGAAACTATCCATCTGTTTCAAAGTCTCTAATTTATTAGCACTCTCTATTTTTTAATTCAAAGACGACATTCATTTAAAACGTCTGTTATGACAGATAGGAAATGCAACTTTAAAATTGTGTTCATTTTTAACGGTTGCATCTGTTTATACTTCGCGCCATTGTCGTCGTAAAACTGCTGTCGGCTAACAAAATAGAGCTTTTCCAACTTTTTGACAGCAAACGCAATTTATACGCTTCAACATTTGCAAAAGCGTCAAAGTTCAATTCGAAATCCGACTAAGAGCAGTTTGTATTTCAATATTTATCTTCCACTAAACTGTAAAGAAATGAGTTTTCTGGGTAGGTAGCTGGTGCAGGGTATTTATTGTAAATGTGAATGACTCTATAAGTTACAAAGAATGTTAAAAAAACAGCACTCAAATCTTATGATTTAATGACAAAATTATGTTTTATTTTCTGAATATCATCTCTGCAGCAATTCAAAATCTGATGAAGACCTAAGAACTTGAGAACAGGAACAATATAATGCAGCTTTAGATAATATAACTTTGGAAAGAAGGCACGTGTCGGTTGCTAAGTTAAACAGTCAAATACCCATATGCATTTAAATAGTATTTTGTTTATATAGATACTTGTTTTTATTCTTTGAGGTTACATTATAACTTTGATAATTTTAAAAGTCTAAAATCGTCTGCCTAAGTAAGGGTGAATTAATAAATATTATGGATTAAAATGTTTATTATAGAAAGAAGAGATCTAACTTAATAAAAAGTAAATGAAGCAAAGCCTTTTTTTATAATTTTTTCCATTATAGGGCTATTGTTGCTTTAGCTTTTATTTAAATGACTCATATGGCTTTGAATTATATAATTTATCATTATTTGAATTTTTTGTTTAATTTGTACTAATAAAGTCTGAAAAATAATAGAATGGAAAAAGTGACTAACAGTTATAACTTTTTGCCTATTTTCAACTTTTGCTTTACCATTATGTTGGGGACATCCAGTGATATTTGACAAGGCATATGTTAAGTGCAGAAACAATTCAAAATTTCATATAAATATTTTTATTTTATAATATATGTAGAAATTAAATTCAAATCTTAGCTTAACAAACTTAATTTATCAACGATTTAGTATCGACGCTTTAGTCCTTTATATATGCTATTTTATGAACAAAATAAATATCTAGTACTATAACCACATCGCCGTTGGCTAACGATAATATCGTGATGGTAATAATTGCAAATTGCATTATTATTATATAATTGACATTGAGATACATCTGAAACAATACTGCGTGACTATGATAAACAAAACATGTCATTAACAAAAGGAAAATGTGTTGCAAATAACCATAAATTATTGCCTGTATACAACGTCGATATAGAATTTTGCACCCATATAGGTATATATAATTTTTTTAAAAATAAAACCCATTAAACATAAAATCATCTATACCAATAAGATCTTCTTAACTTGCTTCCTGATTAACTTACCTTTAAGAACACTGAAAATCATGCTAATGATTCATATGCAAAACATTAAACATTTGCATAAAATAAAATCCTAACTCAAATCTATAATTTAAAGCTCTAAAGCCAGCATAGTAGAATGGCCTATAAGCAGCTTATACACAATACACTGTTGTAACGCATTTAGCGAGTTTATTTTTGTTTTGTTTTAAAACCAGATTTAGTGGAAAATAAGCCCCAATAAAAAGAGGCTCTATTATGTTTTTGGTAATAAAATATAAGCTTCTTATTACAATATAGATTACATATAATATCGATTTGTCTAGACCATGAAATCATAAAACATTGACCTTAACAATTTTTGCAATGGAAGTATATAAAATACATACGTAATCAGAAACTACTGCATACCTTGAAATGTTATTCATTTAGAATGTTTGCCGTATTACATACTTACCAAACACTTCATGGTAAAACTGGTTTATACGCCAACGTTTATTACTTCTAATCTAAATGTTACTACAACAATAGGAAATATGTAATAGTTATACAAAGTAAAAGATCAATTGATATTGGAATAGTTTTTTTTGCCTTGCCTTAAAAAATAATTTTCAATATAACTTAAGGTACTATACGTGCTACTAAGCTGAATGTTATTAGTTTTCTTACTACCTAAGTAAAAGAAGCTTGATTTATTAATGAGAAAATTTTTATTTAAATGATTTTTAATTTTTCTTATTAAAGTAGACTTTTTCCGCGTTTTATCAATATTAATTCTCTTCTTTAGCTTCCACTTTGCCTTTGTACACCACTATAAGAGTTGAGATCTTGTCATTAATATTATTATTATATCCATTTACCAATTTACAATTTCAGAAACTCTTTTTGCTAAACTTTATGATTAGGGAGATTAACCAATAATTTTTCTTTAAACTTTTCACTTATGTTATTTATAAAAATTAAGCTTTTCTCTCTACTTTATCTTTAAGCTATTTTAAAGAGTTGAAGTGTTCTATTTGCCTTGACACTAATTGGAAAAATTCTATTATTTTAATTAATAAACTTCCAATAATATTATTTGTCTTACTTTATTTGGTACAAACCTACTAACTTTTTATATTTATGAATTATTCAAGCTCAGTACAAACACTATTATGTTAGAAAATCGATTGGATTTTATCTAAAATATTAAATAAAGAAATCGATTCTTCATTTATTTTTAACCAATATGTATGATTATTATTAATCCAATTTCTAAGCGCTCGATACACCACTGTTCATTATTTATATCAACCCTATATATTCTTCTATAGTTGGGTATACACACAGATACTTAAGACCTTTTAATTTTATTATATCAAAAATTTCGTTTACTATTCTTATTGGAAGTAGTTCTGATACTAGTTCCATAGTTCTTCCAATTATTAATTCATATTTTGCTGTATGGTGGTGATCGACACATGATCTAGGAATGATAAAGAAGTGAAAATGAAACATCACTAAAATAACTTGAAAAAATCCTATTTAGACATCGAAACTAATTTTTTTCATAGGGATAGGTTTACTATTTTAGCTATTATAATTTAGTTAAAATATATAAAATAATGCTCGTTTATCGAAACTGGCATTAATTATGTTAAGATTTGTCTCATCTTAAGATTAACTCCACACTACTCACATAAAACTTTTCATACTTTTACTTTAAAATCATCAACTTAACCTAAGCTATTCAAAGAGCTAGTTTGACAACAAAGAAACCTAGCCAAGATTATAGCGACTAAAAGTTGCGAAATTCAGAAGATCGGGATGATCTGCATGGGTTTAATTTTAAGAAGTTACCATTTGTGTTATCTTTAGCCCCCTTTCTGAATAGAAATACTACTTTTCTGAATCCAAAATTGATTCTGAGAAATTTAATCGGTTTTGTGATGAAAATCCGATATTACAAAGGAAAAGGATATTGTAATTCCAGCATATTGTTCTTTAGAATTAAATAATATTTGATACCGGTAAAAATTTTAACAAAATGTCATATTAAGTTATTTGTATAATTTTGATCAACGAGTGTATATAATTGATATGAAAAAATCTCACTTATGTGAGTTTCAAAAATTCCATCCTAGACAATACCAAAAATAGGTGCGTTCCTCAACTAAGAAACTTGATTGAAACATGCAGAATTAATCACCAAACTGCCTTTGACAAAAAAGTCTTAGGTCTGTCATCTCTAAATATTATTTCCAAATGAATTTTATAAAATATTTTAAATAACAGCTACAACAAAGTAAAATCTCTACAAAATATCTTTTTTAATTTAATTGAGAGAACAGTGTAAGTAACGTATCAACATTTAGTTGAATTTAGTATCCTCTTTTTTGGCAAATTTATTATTAAGTATAAAGTTTAAGTATAAAATAGTCACAAACAAACATGTGAAATTAACAAATATTTAAAAATACTTTAAATAAACAAAAAGGTATTTATTTACAACTCGGATTAAAATGTCAAGCTATTAATTTTAAC
This sequence comes from Anthonomus grandis grandis, assembly GCF_022605725.1. Lineage (NCBI taxonomy): Eukaryota > Metazoa > Arthropoda > Insecta > Coleoptera > Curculionidae > Anthonomus > Anthonomus grandis. The sequence goes on along the minus strand of NC_065548.1, from coordinate 18,685,483 downwards.
ATCAAAACGTTTTGCCGTCAAAAAATAATAATTGAATGCTGCATGCAAGTTGTGATTTTTGTTGGTTTGTGTTCTGTTTCGAAAGTCATAATATTGTATTGGAAATTAAAATTGAAATTGCTTTTTCCGCTTTTCTGTTTTTGTTTATGCCTTTTAGTTTTTTTTCTATTTTTTCAGATGGGATTTCAAAGCCAGTTAAAAAACTTTTACTTAAAATAAATTCATTTAATATAATAATATACATTTTATATATTTTCTTATGCCAAACTACTAAATATTAATATTTTGAACAAAAAAAGAACCTAAAATTTCGGTATTTTAGACCCTTCTTTCGAACTTTTTTACCTGCATTTTTCCTACTTTTATTTAACTTCAACCAATATTTAACAATAGTCAGGTAATAGCAGGTGTGAAGGTTCTCTAGGTAAAATAACCTTTGTTAACCAAAAATCGGGTATATAGCATTTGCTTTGTTACCTGAGCGAAGTCTCCCACACAGCAAACGCTTCAAAAATCCATTATATTTTCTCATGTCATACTCATTACACGTCTTAAGTACCTCCATATGGATATTTATTTCCATGTGTAATAAAAACAATAAGCTCCATGGGAAACTATATTTGAAATACAAGACATGGCGGTTGTGTAACGCGAGAGGCCATGTTTCGTCAATTAGGTACAGTGGAGGAAATTACACACTCTTGTTAAGATTTTTTTTGTTTCTTACGAAAAGTAGTTAATTTGTACATACCTTCATGCTATACTAATTACCTGTGTGAACGGCATTATAATACTACCGTCGTTGGTGGCGACATTTCTCTTTGTTTGGAGTATAATTTGATTTGTTTTAAATTGCGTGTATAAGTCGATGTAAAGTAGTAACGAACTTATTTGGTAGGCTACCTAGTAGGTCATTACATCTATTTAATGGAGCAGAATCAATTTAACCCTGTAATTGATCTCCCTATAACAATTTGTTTATAGTACTGTTTTAACTTATTCCTTCTGATATCTTCCTAATGTAACTTTTCGACTTGGGCGCACTGTGAACATGCTTGAAATTAAAACTGGTAAACTTATGTCTCGATCTCTTTAGTTCTTCAATTCTATAATTAACCTCGTTATGGTTATAAATTATAGTATGTTTCTATTCCTTATCACACAATCATTATTACTTAATTATGTTCTTAATATCTTTTAATAATAGCAGAGAGTTGCATCCAAGCCCAAGTTCTTAAAACCTTAAGTCACCAAACTTCAAATACAATATAGATATGTTAAGATCTTAAGAAATGTTTGATATGGTAGAAGCCAGCTCTGCACGATAATCCTAAATTTCTCGTCGATTAATGAAAATCCTAATGAATAGTAAATTATCTGCTTATTCATCTGCGTTCTTGTTTTTCATACTTTATTTATAGCTAATTAGTGATATATTCTTCAATTTTGCCCAAGCTTTTGGCAGTGGCCTTGGACAATATTTTTAAATCACTAATCAATGTATGACATAAATATCAACGGTAAAAAACTGGCCCACCTGAGATTCAATAAGATTATCTTATTCTCTGAAACATCCGAGGAATTATAAACTAAGACCACACAGTAAAAAACAGCCGTAGACCAAGACATGGATAAATGAAATAATTAAAAGAATGCGATTTGCGTAATCAAAATTGGATACTCATTAATGCCAATCTGGAAAAAAAATCAAAGAATTATAAAAAGAGTAAAGCTGGAAAAAGTACGAATAATAACTCATTAAAAACAAGTTACTGGAGCAGAAGCAAAATTGAAGACCAAGATTAAAATCAAAGTTATATAATATCACTTTGTTAAAATAATATCACAGTTATATAATATCACAAAGCTTTTTATTTAATTTATTATATATTCTAGTTTCTTTTTCTAATTCGTTAACTTCGTACCGTTCAAATATCAATCCAAGAATTTACTCTATATGTGGCACTAAAATCTTTTTTTTTAATTATATTCCTTTTTCATCACTTCAAAACTCTTTGCTACAGTTAGATTGTTAACTAAAGTATAATTTACTCAACCCTTATTAAACAATTTACGCGAGGCACATGCACGTCTGAGCTCTTCAGTTAACCCTCGAATATTACAAGTGTTTTCATTATCGTCCCGAAGCAAACCATATTGCTAGATAGCTAAAGGGTTACAACGGTCACATCATTTTGGTTAACAACAAGTGGATGGGGGAATATTAGCAAGGTAGAGGATCCATAATTTAAATAAATTTATGATAAACTAGAGGCTTAAGGAGAAGGTTTTATTTACATAAAAAGAGTATTTCACTTTCTTTGTTTGGTTTTTCTTGTTTGCTTTATTGCAATGTCTGCTATTCAGCAATACTGACAGCCAAATCTATATTACCATGTAAGCAAACAGCCTTTTTTTAAATTTTATTTCTTTTAATGCTAATATATAAGTTCCCCTAGATATTTTAATATTAATGAAGTATTTGCAAAAAAAAGTGCTGATAAGGCCCGACCCTGTTTATTTTAAGATGACACATTGTTGTCAGAAGTGAGGGGCTGTCTCAAGTTTGTTTGGAGTACGGTAAAGTTATAAATAATTCGACCGCGTATTTTGTATCTATAGGGAATCTTAGGAGGAAAAGTTTTTTTTGTATTTTCTCAAATAAGATCTAACAAATTTTTTATATTATCAATTTTAAAACATGTAATTCTTGCCTCTGATTCCTTTACTCCGTAAGTCGTTGTATTGTAATTAATTGTAATTAAATAATTATTTTTTTTTGAAATAGCTTATTTAGCACATAAGTAACGTCTAATATTTACATATTAAATAGTTCTATATTTTGAATTCTAGCAATAGGTATGTTTATAATGCCAAATGTGGTGAAGGACTGCGAAATTCACTTTCAGATTAAATATTTTGATAGTCCTTATAAATAAAGGCAACTGTATGTATATTAGTCATAAGCAGAATTTACACTACCTATATAGAACCTTTCTGTTCGATTTACTATACACAAAATTTTATTTTGCATTTTTAATACTGATCACTTATATGGCGACAATACTTAAATAATGTACTATTTAAGCCAAAAAATGTAGCCAAAGCAAAACAGTAAATTGATATCCTAAATCACTTTATATAATATCTTAGGACCACCTTTTGAAAAAAAAATCGATTTGGCATAGGGAAACTGTTTCTAAACAACTAAATCTTAGTATAGGAGATTAACATTAAAAACTCAAAAACCTTTGATTTGAATATAAATACTAAATTCTTTTTTAAATTTAAAACAACTTGAATTAGACTGTATCAACCCTTTTCCATTGCCTTTTTTGATTCCGGAACTTTAATTAATGTTTTGAAGCATGTCTTGTAGATGGCACCATAGCTACATACCTATTCTGAAAAAAAAATACTAAATTAATATTATTTCTCCTATTTTTGCTTAACTGAAGTAAATTTAAGGGAGAATGAATTAAGATTGTGTTTCTTTGTTTACTTAAAAATATTACCACAGCTGCAAAGCAATACAAAAGTAATAATTTTGGAAGTCTTCATCAACTTCATCAATAATAAAAACAATTAGATCAAAATTGAAATATCATGAAATTAAACAGTGAAAAATTTTGGTCAAGAATTTTAAAAGACGTGAAATGTATAGGAGCTAAATATTCTAAAAATAACTTTTTACCATTATCAATAATAAGTAGCGCGGTAATTGATTCTTGCATCAAATACGATAGCAGGAAGGAATTAAAATAATAATTATCATTAGACGCAAATTAAAAAAAAAAGTGAAAAAACTTCGGATGAAGATATAGATCAAAAACTAGTTTAAAAAAATGAAATTTTAGGTTTAGTAAGATACTAAATTGACACAGATTCGCTTGCTTCAAAGACAGATGCATATATCTCGGGAAATTAGATAACTTAAATAAATAAATAAATAAATAATGTCTTTATTATACCAAAATGTACATAGGCGACGTCTAACCTAGGGCTAATCAATTTAACTTACCATTACAAAATGAAAATAATTACTAAGCGTTATATATAGCAACTATAAAAGCAAACTCCGTGAATTGGAAACCAAGTAATGGCAAACAATTAAAAAAATACACAAATTTATTCTTTAAATTATATTGAGGAAGTGCCATTTTGATTTTATTTTAAAGCGAACAATAAGTATGCAGTTAAGCAAATTCGGAAGTTTATTGTATTTTGAAATAGCGTTAAAAAGAAAATATGTGTGAAATAAGGCCGAACGATAACGAGGAGCCTATAATTTATTTATACATTTCACACTAACGACGCCGACGTGCAGTCAGTTTAAAGGAGTGTTTTGATCTAAACCTGAAATATAGACAATTTTGCAGTAAGTCATAATGGAGAACACCTTGCTTATACTTGCAAAATATATTTGTTACTTTTAAGTTAATATTATTGGCTTACAGTGGTTTGATCGTAAAATAGATTTTTTCATTTTGTTAGAGACATGCCATATTTACCATATATTTGCCATAATTTTCAGACTAGTATTTAATTTTAAATTATTACTCGACGAGAATGTTAAAACACTTAACAAATCTTTGTTTATTCTACTACAACCCCCAATACGTCAACAGCTTTAAAAAAATTATATATTTATGTATCATCTGCAAATTCTTGAATACTGCAATATTTAACAGTCTTATACTGTCTACTATGTACATTAAAAATAAGATAGGATCCAAGACGAATTATTGTGGCACACTAGAAATATATAAGAAGTATAATGAGTTATTTTCGGATCCATAATCAGGCAACTTTGCTGAAAGCAGGCTGTGATCCGACGTATCGAAGGCTTTGAAGAAGTAAAGCTATGCGAGTGATGTAGTATTACCCCTATTCAAAGCCGCAATGATTTCTTAAATAACTTTTAATAAGACGGATATTGTACTGCTGCTTTTGGAATCCAGGCTAACCCTCCGAAATTATGTTATTTGTTATCAAAAAATTATAAATTTGTTGTTGAATGAATACATTTTTCTTTCAAAAGTTTGAAATTACTGGAAAAATTGAAATCGGTCGCAGTATTCCTCTAGACCACTGACAACTGATCTGAGGCATTATAATAGTCTTCGAAACATCAGAAAAATAACCCTTTACAAACATCAGTTTATATTATGAGGCGCAAGACGTTGAATGCAATGTGGGAGCATATTCGCTCAAATATGGTTATTACCAACGGCATTAGATTTGAGGTCTAAAACTATTTTTAAAATTCCTGTTACAGTGGCGAAACGAAAAGAAGAGCTATCTGGAAATCTATAAACTGATAAGAAAATAATAAAGTACTTTAATAAAATAATTAACAGTAGAGTTCTTATTGAGAAAAAACTTTAAAACACAGCAATCTAAACCTTGTTGACTGCAGCTCTGAACAGTTAAACTTTTTAAACAGTTGCTTTCCACAAGTATTTCCCTGGATTATAAGTTGAAGAAGTGTGTACTTCTGTCTTCTCATGTTCAAAAGAATGTCAATTATACGAGCAAAAAAAGTTGCCTTGACCGTGTTGCATTTCCATTTCTTTTACTCAGCGATTTCCTTTATCTTTCTGTGCATGTGAAGGCTGTCAAATTTCTTTTCTGGTACTTCCACTTTCTGATAATGAACCCATAGATATTCTTCTTTTGCTTCCTTAATTTTTCTCTGTACCGTTTTATATGGTGTGCTGTATTTTTTGTTGCCTTAAATGAAAGTAGATGTTTTATATATTATTAATATATGTTACAAATTTGTTATTTAATATTATCCTTTAAATAATATTTTAATAAAAGTATTAAAAAAAAAGAATTTCCCAATTAAGGGAAACAAATTAAATACAGGTTCATATAAAAATCAGTCAGAATATAATAGTAAGTTCATAATATGTACCCTTATAAGAATGTTTTTTTTAATAATTTTAAAGTAAATTAAAGGTATTTTAAAGGTACAAATCTGGTGTTAATTACAAAACGGTTATATTAAACTAAAAAAAAAACTGTGGCAAAGCCAGTTTATGCAAAAAAGGAGAAAAACGAAGTGTGTATTTTTCACAGGCATCAAAATGAATACAAATATCCCGACACCTTTCGAGTTGTAAAATGTTTTCGGCTGTGCGGTCTTTTTTACATTTTTCCATGTCTGTGAGTCGGACAGCGCCGCGGGCCGTGCATTCTGCAGCCCCTTTTCCATTTTTCCCTTTGTGCATCTGCGAGAAGAGAAATAAACAGTGATACAATTGGAACGTGTTTTATGTGCCTCGGTTCTCCCGATATATTCACAGCAGTTTGTCGTTTGCATCGGAAGCTAGAACACTGCACTTTTTTATGTAGATTCAAGGTTTGTTACATAAATCGATCACAAAGGCTTGTTTAAAGCTGCATGTTATAGAAACTATTGTCATTTTAATATGGCTTAAAAAATGCTAATATTTGACATTGTTTTATTTATTTGAAGTTTCAAAAAGTTTGAAGCATTAACATTTAATATTAAAATATGACATATTATAACAAATATTTTATCAAGTACAAGTTAAAAAAAAATATATGTATTGAAATTTAGGCTTATAATTTTATTGCTCGTCCAACTTGTTGATGCCATTAAATGTTCAATTAGTTAATTATTTTGATAGTCAAATTAAATATATATAAAAAAAATTTAGTTGTCATCATAATCGGACTCTTCTAATCTATTCTGACCCAAGTAGTAAGCGATGGCCATTATAGCTACTTAAAATTCAAAATCTAATTCGATTCGGCTTTTATGAAGGTACAATTTAGCGGCCACATAATTGCAGTAAACATATTGTCCATTAAATTTTATCATGAATTTGTGGTTATTAAGTTAAATAATTTAATATTATTAAATTTAAAATAAATAAGTAAAATTGTGCTCCTCCATTTTTTTATCTATTTTTAATAACATATTAGCGTATCTCTCTATATATTTCTAAAGAAAATAGTGCTTGCCTTAACTCATAATATTTGTTTTTATATATAATAATAATAATAATAATAATTAATAATAATAATAATAGTAATAATAATAAATGTATTTTATTCAACATTTACAGATGTAGTTAACAATAATGACATTCTATAATTAAGTACCCGAGAAGCAGGGCGCGGTCTAGCTAAGACAGCTACTTTACTTAACCCTAATCAACGGTCATAAACTTAAGCTACAATATAAAGATTAACTGTATTAAATTTATTAAATACCCAAATAAAGAACAATATATAATTTAAATAAATATTAAGTAGCTAAATATAAAATTTTAAAAAATGCCAAAAATTAAATAATTAATTAACGGCCTAAATTACGGGTTAAAGGTTAAATGTAAAAGATATTTTTTAAACTTTGATTTAAATGATTTCTGATCTAAAGTTGACAATTCAGTTGGTAGGTTATTGTAGAGTTTAATGACATTGTACGTAAAAGGGCGTTAAAATATTGCAGTCGAATGACGAGGAAGTGTCATCCTCTCTGGAAATCGGATCACTTTTCTGTGAACGTTTAAACGAAGAACAAATTTGTTTCGTAAAGTGGAGGGAAGGGAGTGGTTTAATAAAACTTTTAATAAAAAATTACCTAAGTGTAACTCTCTGGGCCTATCCATCCTCAACCAGTTAAGCTCTTTAAATGTGTATGAAATGTGATCGTATATTCGTAATCAAAATATTAGCCGTGAGCAAATATTTTGAACTTTCTGAATACGATTTTTATCTGCAATGTCTAAGAAAGGACCATAAATAAAATCATAGTAGTTGAAGTTGGACAGGATTAGAGACCCACAAAGCATTTTCCTCAAATAAAAACTAAGAACCTGACGACTATTATATAGAATTTTCAACGATAAAAATGACTACTGAATTAATAAATTAACTAATATTCGCGAAACCTTAACTCAGTATCCAAGACAATGCCTAAATTTTTTGCACGATCCATCTTGGGAAGAGAAACATCGTTTAATAAGATATTTAAATTATTTTTAAGAAAATCTTTATTAGGTCCAAAAATCATAACATTTGATTTAAGATTATGGAAAGAAAAAAGCTGGTTAAGTAAGTTCAGGTCATGGTTTATTAAAGAAGATGACGAAGTGGTGGATCTTTCCAAAGCCTCTTTTCGTATATTGGAATAAGAGATATAAAATTTTTAAATAAGATCAATAGGTAAATTTCTACGTACGCCTCTTTGCCGTTGTTAACGTGGTCACATACGATGATTTCAAAAATTTTTAAAAATATATTTTTATTAGTAAGAAACAATGGTGCAGAACTAAAAAAATATACGTGAAATAATATTAAAAAAAAATTCTTTTAAAAATATTTTATTTCTGATTATTTTAGCCACGCTCAAGAAAATATAGATCACCTTAAATCAGCCCATTAGTTCATCAAGATATCAGAACTCAAAAAAATTCTTGAAAAAATTACTTTTCTAATCTTGCCATCTTATAACAAAATAAAATGCTTGATATTTATAATTTAAATTTATATAACAATTATTTTGATATGAAACATATTTGTATATGAAGCATTTTATTTTAAAGCCTCTTAAGATGCGCCCCTTTGATAAAGTAATTTGTCCAAAACATATTTCGAATGTATTTATGTATTAATAAAAAATACAGAATAAAAGTGGTAGCCAGTCAATATTCTTATCATTTCCACCCTAAATTATTACTGACTTTTTATTGCCACTTAATTTGATATATCTTTAATAGTTATTTTTGTAAATGTCGTTGTTCCTTGCTTTAATTTGTTTGTTTACAATAATATTTTCTTTAATAAGAAATATTGTAATAAAATAGTGGGTCGCAGTAGCATAAATTAGCAATCTGTGGTTGTTCATTTGCCTTTAAAGGTTATGTTTTACATTTTTCTGCTATAACTGTTAACCTTTTAGGTTTATATAAATAAAATTCACTTTTGCATTAAATAGCTTTTTAAAAATATTTATATGCAATTAAGCCAGCGATTGGATGTGGATTTTATTCACATTGGAAGCTATTTTACCAAAACTGCGATTTACTGAAGATATTTTTTCCAGCTTGCTTTATATGCCAAAAGCCTTCTGCAAGTTCTAGTTTTATAAGAATACTTTATTACTGCTTTATTGGTACTGTAGGCATATAGGAGCTTAGTATTTGGATCTGATTGAGATCCAAGGTGCCGAAGGCTACAAATGTATTTTATTTCTCAGGTTTCATTTGATCTTTTAATGTTTAATATACTTTGTCTTTAACACCTTTGATGACTCGCTCCTGTAGCAAAAACCACATCTGAATAACTTTCAGATCAGCAGAGCGTAAAATTTTTTATGTTAAAATTAAACAGAAGAAAGTTGCAGTTGATTATAAACTTTAAATAAATGCACTAGACTAGTGAAAACCATAAAAAAAAACTGAAATTACCTCGGAAATCGCATAAATTAACTTACGTGGGAACTGCTTAATATCAGTTAGGTATCGAATAGAAAAGTATATTAAACTTTAGCCAAATTATACGAATAATATCCGTTAAGTTATTAAATTATAAGTAATATAGGTCTTATGAATCACTAAATATAAACAATATATAAATTATAAAGTCAATTTCCGCTTAAAATAAGATATATAAAGTTAACTTGTTTATTCGTGCGGAAAGACAAAAGTAGGCCACCTTATTATGCAATTTGGTTGCAGCAAATCCGATATACATGACACCTAGATTTACCTATACCTTATGTTTTTAAAGTAGATTTTGGTATATTAAATTTACTTTAAAAACATAAAGAAGGTAGTAAACTAATTTTTTTTCTTAAAGCATTAAAGACCTTATAAGTTACCGCATTTAGCTAAACTATTACATATTTATTTGGTATTAACTATGGGAGTAAATTATCTTTTTCTCGCAACGTAAAACTAGTTTTGTTACATGAAAAAGTAATTTAGAGTCATTTTTCCACTCAGTTAACAAAAAAAACTCTCATTTTATAGAAAATGCAGCCAGTCTGCCAACTATTTTCGACCTTGTTTCCAGATATTCTCGCGCCTCGCAAAGATAAATCCCCTAAATATCTTATTCAAACCATTTTGCTCTACTTAAAAGTTGAAAACGTTCTCATTTTGCCTACTAAAAATACCGGGCTGCCTTATCCACCATTTGCTCGATTAAGCACACGGAGTACTTTAAACTAGACTCACTTCTTATTCATAATTTATTTTATCTTTGCAGAATTCAGACAGCTCAAGATGGGGTCCGCTCATAATATATGTCGTAGTTCCCACTACGTCTAAGTCTGTTTTAACTCAAGTCCTTGTTCAAGTTTTAGTCGTTTATTTTAATTTCGTTAGAGCTCCATTTCATTACGGATCTGTGTAACAATAAGATTTAATAAAAAAAATATATCTAGAAATAACTTCAAGTCTAGCTCTACACCCAAGCGAATTTTCGTATGCCGGTCATGCAGAAAAGAAATAAATTTAGATTTTTGGGGCCCTAGCGAAGGGTTGGTTTAGAAAGCGGATTAAGGAAATCATATAAATAACGTTGCGACATAAACTAACATAAAGCGAGCCAATATTTGTTGACATTGAGGTTATTTGTTAAATCTGATAAATTTTACCATATTTTTTTATTTTCTTAATAAATTTATTATATATGGCAATATAAAACGGTTTTGGCTATTATAAGTTTTAATTTTAAACTGACTAACCAATTTTTACAATAAATAAATGCTATTCTAAATACTATTTTATTTACTTTGTTTTTCTTTTTAAGGTGAAGATTGGATGGAAATGCCCGATGTGCTTTTAAAGAAGAGATAAACTTATACGAAGAAATAGGTAAGCTTAAACTTTTATATTTGAAAAACTGAATAGCCAAGAGGTTTTATCAACCACTTGATCTCACACCTCCTTATCCTTAAATAAACGTTTACATTAATATCTTTCAATAAAAGTGATTATTTAAATATTAGATAAAAATTGCATTATATTGCAATAAACACTGAATTTTTGAACAAGGCACTATAATCAAGAACTGAACAAAAGCAATCAATAAATTTAATCATACCAAGATAACAAAATATAACCAAATTTATACGTATTTATTTCCTGGTCATTTATCGTTTAATTAAGCGATTTATTAAAATTAATGCATAACTCAAATGGGTATGGACAATATTTTCTTAAGTGTGTATAAACCAGAATTTTAGTTATCATTAGATATTTAAATTTATAGAAGTGGCAAAAAAGTCGTTGAGTACGTTAGCTTTGACAACTTTTCTTTTGTTTTGCTCTTATGTGATTTTATTTAGTTTTACTCCTAATCTGCAACTAATACTTCTAACTACCCCTAAATACTCCTAACTATTCTGAGTTTTAATTACATAACAGAAAGCCATAAAGCATTACTTTTATTCTGGTATTAACGATACATTTTCTTGTGCAGTCTTTAGTTATGAGTTTGTGGTTAACAACGTTCTTTGAAGCGTATTTATGGCCTTTGAATTATTCACTATTTAAAAAAAACTCTTAAGTTTTATTAGTAAATATTCAAAGAATGGATATGGAAGCGATATATTCTTTTTATCCATTATTTATTACTTGAGATAATATAAAAGCTTTTAGCAAAAAAAGTATTAAGCACATTTTTCTACTTCTTTTGAAAAAAAAAACTTTTCTAACCTCAGGTTTCGTATAGATCTATTTTTAAGAAGGTCTTATGAACAGAAATAGAACAAATAGTTCAATTTTCAACATTTAGTTCCGATAACAAAAAAAAATAAACAAAAATAGTTTCAATATTTTTTAGAAGGTTCTCTATTCTTTTAGTAGGAAAAAGGACAACTGACAGAAATCTTCGTAGACACAAATGATATTACGATTTTTTCTTGCGCTATTTTACTTATGACCCGCTTTTCATCCTTTCTATACCTGCGTTCCGTTCACAGTTCGTTGTTTGTTTGATGTTTGTCAATGTTCATAAACCTGAACATTTCGAATAGAATAATAAACGGAATAGTTGTACTGACTAAAAGCATTCCGCTCCTCGGAATGTATAAAGTTTTACGTTTAAGACGTTTTATTAGAGAAGTAATTAATTTCAAAACTGTATTATAGAGTCTTAAATGTGAAAAATAAACCAAAATAAACCAAATAATAATTTAAAAGTTTAGTAAATAATAATACTTTTTCAATAAAAAATTACGTTTTGTCCAATTCAATTTTAATCTATACTCAAATGGATTTGTGATGCACGCTTTGCCATATGTGATTCAATAACGATTTTTCATACCAATGGGCTTAATTTTCTCGTAAAAATCCCTATAAAATTTTTTTAAACTCAGTCCTCGAACATTCGTGCTTTAAACGTTTTTGTAAAATTTTAAATATTTGATTAACTAAATGTAAAACTTTGTTGGAGGAAAAAATAGTTACATACTTAGATTGATGATCTATATTAAACTATAAAATATTAAAATGTTGCTTATTTATTATAGAAAGTTCAATATTCCTGGAATTTCAAATAATATAATACATGTCAGTTTGTTTTTGAAAGCGCATATACGACTAACAAAAAAAGAACAAGTCAGACGACCCTCGGGTTTTCTTTATTTCCGAAATGCCGAAAATTCCCTCGGTCTGAATTCCAGAAATAGTCTTAAATAAAATGTCCACGGTTTGTTATTTTTCCCCCGACTGATTCGGGCAATGAGCTAAAATTCAATTCAAGTCTCGTGATTAGGAATTGCGAAGCTCTAAAACTTCAAAAGCACGACTTCAAAAACTCAAGTGCACTCCCGTTAACTTTTGCATTCGCAACTAAATTGACAAAGAATTGACTTTTGACAAAGAGCAAACTTCGACTCGGCTATAAAATTAACGGTTATTGGACATGGGGATCGAAGTTTTAATAAAGTTCTTTATGTAATATTACGGCACTGGTTCTTTTTAAACCACTAGAAGAACTATAAAAGTTTTTTATAGCCATAATCAATATTTAAAGTGGTTTAATTTAATACAAAAAGAGATTCTTATTAGGAATAGGACGCATAAAGTGACTTCAATATAAAAACTTCTTATTGTATTAAGACACACTGTTTATAATTACTCTCTTGTACTCTAGAAAGTCCGTGATTTTTAAAACTAGGTCATTTCGGAATTTGACTTTTTCAAATATATATATATTACATTCAATGCAGTTTTACCTATAATATAAAATTCCACAAAATATAACCTTTCTAATTTTGTATAAACATGTTAAAAGAATAAGCCTGTAATGGCTTAAATAAATATTGTTATTGAATAATTATGAAAACTAAATATATTCCTGAGAGATAAAAATTACGATATGCCTTAACGATTTAGAATAATTTTTTTTTAGGTAACGCTCACAGAACTGACTTTATCAGCTGTCCTTTCTAAAATGTCTTTTACAATTTTATTTCCTAGAGACTTCGGGAAAATACATTTTTCAGAAAGGAGGAAATTGAATTTAGCTGATTTTGTACGATTAAAGCTGTTGGATTAAAAAAAAAGTAGCAGATGGATATGTTTCAAATAAAATCAAAAAGAAAAAAATGTTGCCGCATATCCATTAATAAGAAATATTATCTAATAATAACTTTAATTATAAATCGAGCTATTGAACAAAATGTAATATAATAATAATTGCGTTCTAAATAGAAAATATTATAAAAAATATAGGTTCACAGCCAATTTCTCCGACATCAGTAATCCATCTTTTGCTATATTCTATATCCTGTTAACTTCCGTTTGGTGACACACATGATGCCTTGCCTCGGTATTTCTTTGTCCATATGTGAAAAATTGACTCACAAATATTTTCTCAATTTATCTGCTTGTTGCCGACAAAATCGATGGTTCTTCTGACACTCAGACACTTGTGGAACACATGTTTTGTGTTAAGACTGCTTTTTTTTTCGCTTTTAATGAATGTTTAGAATAGGGATGAGCGGAAGATGGTGTAAAAGGGTTTAGAACTCAAGTTCTTTTTATATCTATATAATAAATTGCATACGTGAAAGATAATTCAAAAAATCTATTTAATTTATATGATGAGATGGTTATTGGACATCTGTAAATCATTTAGAAAATAGATAGTTTTACAATGGTTATTAAAAAATTTACAGGCATATTTTCTTTGGCTTGGGACAGAAGCTGTCGTATATATTATTCTCTTATATTATGCATTCTAAATTTTATAGAAGACGTAAGAATAAACTTTGAAACATCAGTTGTGTTAGTTACATATACAATATATATACATTACAATAGAGTTACTTGATTAGCATTTGCTTCATTTGTATACTGCTCATTGATTAATCCTATTTTATTTTATTAAATTCTTGTTCTTCTCCCACTTCTAATTTTTTTTGCATTAAAGTTTTTTCTTATTCTTTAAGAAGAACACTGCAAAGGTTATTTTCGCCCACCTATTAGAATTCTAGTTGCATTATCACATTTTTGGCGGTCTTTCTAATGGTCCTTAGCCAGGTTATCTGCCTTTGACAATGTAAACCAATATTTACTATGTTTGTAGTTGTACCAATATGACTTTCTTTTTCTTCCCCATCTAACTATATATCATATACTATTGTTATTGTGTCGTTGTTAGCGATGTTGTATTTTTTTTGCAGATCTGATAAAATTTTTGTGTTTGTTTTGAAAATTATCTTACAGTTCTGCTAGAACTAATGCATGGCGAGAGGGTGAAATTGGCAATAAAGACATTCCCCCCTTCAAATCTCCGGGCATGGATGGATTATATCCATGCCTTTTGCAAAACGGGTTAGAAGTACTAACCCCACACATAGTCAGACTATTCAGGACGTCCCTTGCTCTTTGGGACGTAGCCAAAGTTATGGCATCAAGTGAAAGTCGTCTTCATTCCAAAACCCGGAAAAAGCGATTTTACAGATCCCAAATCGTACCGACCTATCAGCCTTACCAGCTTTATGCTGAAGGAAATGGAGAGGCTGATTGATCGGTACCTTAAGGAAAGCATCCTGGTCAACAAACCACTGCATGTGCACCAATACGCCTATCAGCCGGGCAAATACACGGACCTGGCCCTACACCACCTCGTGAGGAAGGTAGTGGCAAGGCCTGTCTGGGTGCGTTTCTAGACATTGAAAGGGCGTTCGATAACACCCCTTTCGCATTAATCTGCCAAGCACTCGAGAGCCGCGGCTCAGAACCCTGTTTGGTTAGCTGGATAGAGGCCATGGTCTCAAAACGTCATGTATCCGCCCAGCTCAACAACGACATTGTCGAAACGTTGGCGGCTAGGGGCTGCCCGCAGGGAGGAGTATTATTCCCTACTTTGTGGTGCCTTGTGGTCGACAGCCTGATAAATCTTTTAAACAATGTTGGCCTATACACACAGGCCTACGCTGATGATCTGGTAATCCTTTGCCTAGGGAGAGACGCCGTCTCAATGCGGAGCCCTATGATGAGAGCCCTGCGTATGGTGGACAAATGGTGCCTCTCGGGGGGTCTCAGGATTAACCCCAAAAAAGCAGAGCTCCTACTATTCACGAGGAGACGTAAATTTGGCACGCCCTCTATTATATCTCTAGGTGGAGCGCAGCTGCATTACTCCAGGATAGTTCGATTTCTGGGAATCAAGTTAGATCCCAAACTCTTCTGGCACGATCATGCAGACACCAGAATGAAGAAGGCCACCTGCGCACTATGGGCCTGCAGGCGGGCTTTTGGCAATACCTGGAGTCTGTCTCCTAAGATCCTTCACTGGATCTACTCGCACATTGTGGGACCTCTTCTCACATACAGGGCTATCATTTGGTGGCCATGTACGGAGAAAGCGAAAATTCGAGCTCAACTGGACAGAGTCTAACGTCTTGCATGCCTCAGCATAACGGGTTCCATGCGGACGGCGCCAACTAGAGCGCTTCAGACTCTGCTGAACCTTCCGCCTCTGGACCTCGTTGTGCAATTCGAGGCAATGAGGACTGTGTACAGGCTATACGTCCTCGGCGAACTACGTGCTGGCGAGACCGGTCACGGAAAAATTTGGTCACGGGCGATACAGGATTGTACTCTCCTTCTGATGGGCAGTGACTGCATGGCTCTAGTGACTGTGGACTGCGAGGAATTCGTGACGCACATTGCAGGCAGAGAGGATTGGCAGCATTCCAACAGACCTGCATTGCTAAATAGAGGGACCATCTGGTACACATATGGCTCCAGAATAAATAACAGAGCTGAATCAGGGCTTTGTGGTGGGATCCCACATACCAGTAGGGCATACTCACTGGGGGAGCACGCAACTGTCTTCCAGGCCGAAGTATTCGCTGTATTAAAATGTGGACAGAAAATCCTAAGCTGCGGACACCGCAATACAGTCGTATCAATATGCTCGGACAGCAGAGCTACCATTAAGGCTATCACGGTCGCAAAGGTAAGCTCCAAGCTTGTACTAGAGTGCATAAAAGTCCTGAAAAAACTGGTACAGGTTGGCTGCAGGATCCAGCTCGTCTGGATACCTGGCCATGCAGGCCATGCAGGTAATGAGGAAGCGGACTCTCTTGCCAGACTGGGATCCGCGAATGTGCCGATGGGGCCTTAACCCATAGTTGGTATCGCCAAATACGTTGCGGTCGCGTCAATGAAGGGTCTGCTGGACAAGTGGACCCACCGAAGATGGACTGAGTCCCCTGGTATGAGACAGGCCAAAGCGCACATAGGTGGGCCCTCTGCCTGTCTCCCTAAAAATCTACTACGCCTAAAAATACGCGAAGTTCGGCTAGTGACAGGTCTTTTAACCGGTCACTGGCACTTAAGAAGCCATCTCCATACTATCGGTATTGCGGACAACCCGGAATGCCGATGGTGCTGGGAGGAGGATGAAACCGTTGACCATGTAGTCGGGGAGTGTCCAGCACTCACGCGCGACAGGTTCAAATACTTACCGAGTGACTTTAAGTCCCTCAGACCAGAGAGCCTTATGAGTTTCTCTAAGGCCGTTGGGCTCTGGTAAACCCCGGTGGGGCATGACGGGTCCATCAGGGGACCTATATGCAGAACTGCCTTGGCAGCCCACTGTTCGACAATTCAATTTAATTCAATGCATGGCTGTCACTTAATTAATTTTACCTATGAAAAGGATTAAAAAAGTTTAAACTGAGACTGTAATCTGGTCGTCTTGAACCGAGTTTCTATTTACCTATCTAATTGTTGATGGAATTTTTGTCTTTTAGAGTATCTTTAGAATATAAGATTTCTGCACCTAGCTAAATCCCCCCTTCGTTAGCGTACGCAGGATAACTAAATTCAATAGCAATCTCTAATCTTTGATCTGCTAGTATTAAAATCTTAGATAATTATTAATAATAAATTTTGTATCGGTCAAGCCTAATTCAAAATTACAAATGTAACTTAACTAAGCCAGCTTAAGTAATATAAATTAAAATCAAATATTTATTCGAGAACTTCGCAATAGCAAAGAGATATAATAATTATTGAGAAAAATATATAAGTAAAGGCTAGTCAAAACTTTTAGAAAAGTTTAAAAAGATACAAGGAAATTAGAAACTTTTAGCTCATTGCTTAGTATTTGGGGTCTGAGGTATAAATCAATGTATACAGTTTGTCCTGTGAAATAGTTTATAAAAAGCTTGTGTCGAGCGAGCATTGCGAGATAGTACATGTAAGGAGATTTGTGAACTAAGTTAAATTGGTCCCTTCCACTATAGACTATTTTAGTCTGTAGCTTAATGAACCAATTTATAAAGCAGTTTTCTGTCCTTTTCTTTTCTTCGACCTGGCATGGTTTAAAGTATTAAGCAGACATTTTTACTTCTACTAACTTCTTCTACTAACTCTTTTTAACCTAAATACGTGATATGTATGGTTTGGGCTCCAGAGAGAAGATACATACTCTGTATATTCTGACAAGGGCTAAATGTAATATTGTAAAGGTGTAAATATCATTAAAAAAATCATTAAGTACTGGTGCTACATTTAATATATTTTTTTCAGTCCCAAATACCTAATCTATCTCACAAACTTCGGCAGACAGTTGAATATTTTGTTCCGAAATAATAGATTTACATATCGAGATGTAAAGGTCCGATAGAGTGGACTAGAGTGGATTAGCAGACGGGTCTTATTTGGCCTTTACCAGGTCCTCTGCTAGACCTGGGTAAGGCCCCGAAGAAAGCACCATTTGGTAAGATGCGATGTTAATAATCCAGCCATTTTGGATTACACCAAGGAGCTAACTCCTCAGCTAGTTCAGCGTACAACTTAATCTGCTAAGACCATTAAGTCTATTTGAGTTATTTGATGGTTTACCCTGTTAAAGGCCTTGTGGAAGTCGGTGTATATGAGATCAACTTCCTGGCCCTTCTTTAAGGCACCCTGCAGTATATCCACACACACATAAATAAGGTCAGTTAAGTTGTTGAATTTTTCTTGAAATGACGAGGGATGGTATTCAGAATACATATGAGCCCCTTGAGATGAGAAAAGTAGAACACATTTTCCAAAAATTAAGAAATGATCAGTTTTTAGTAACTGATTCTTTATAAGTTGTAATGTTATAGACAAAATAAAGCAACGACTGTATGTGTGTCTTATTAGAGCTTGGCGTATTTTGAGAGTCATCATTTCGCAATCATGTATAAATACTGAAAATTTCAATGGAAATAACATGTTATGAGAATTCAATGTTTTAGGATGATCATATTTATTTGCTGTTGATTATTTTTTATATCACATTTGTTGATTCTATTTACAATACTTGTAAATAGTTTTAAAGTTTTCTTTTTTCGTTACAAAAAATTCTTGTTATTTTTTGTTTGTTTTTAATGAAACAAAATAAAATAAAACATTTTTAATGAACCTTCTATAGCTTGGCTGGACTTTAAAATAACATGTACGTTATCTTTTATTTCTCTTTTAGTTTTTTTTTAATAAATAACTGTTATTTAAATGTTTCCTTTACTTATTCATTATTAACAATAATATATTTCTATATGTTCACTTTTTGTAAAAAAAAATGGTTCTTTGGATCTTTAAAATTCTTTATTACTTTACTTTACAGTGATTCCGCTTATATTGGTAAAAAAGTTTGTGTGCACTTAAGAGATCTAGGTAATAACTTTTATGACTATAAGTTAAAATTAAATTCTAATGAATTTACTTACTTCTTTCATTCTTGGCTTTACATTCTAGAGATAATATGATTTTCATTATGAACTAAAATACCCTCATTAGTTTACATTCAACTTTTCATAATTTTGTTAATTACTTAAAGATACTTGACACCCTTTATCTGTATCTTTATTGTATCTAGAGAACAATAGAAAAATGTAGATCTATAAAAAACATTTTTGTTAACTTAAAATTGTTTTTATTAGACATGTCTTTCCGCTCACACTCGATCTACTGTAGGCTTAAGTTTTTATGAACTAACTTCAAAATTTCTATTAAAACTTTAGATGTTACCTCAACAGCGAAACAATCTTTAAGTAATTTTAGAATATCGATTTAATCCAACTTCTCTACTCTTGTCTCAAGGCTTGGGAAGATCAAATGTGTTTCGTCTTTGTTTCTGACGTGTGCATTGTATTCGAAAATAAACAAAGTTCCCAGCCAAGTCTGTTAATGATTATTTGTCTAAAGGTAAAATTGAAAACATGCTAATGAATATTTCGGAGGCAGTGACAATTTGTTTGTATTTTAGACAAATTTAAATATAAAAAGTCATTTTAATGGAACCGCATTTTAAGTAAACGAATAAATAAAGTCGGTTGGTTTCCTTTTAATATTTCATTTTGTTTACCGTTTTAGCTTTTGCAGTATAATTTTACCGAAATATTGCCGTGACCAATTATGTAAATAATTTCGGGCATTTCTTATAACCTTAGGAAAATTGTTAATAGTTTTCGTTTTTTTTTTATATATTAGAATTAGGATCCTTAGCAGTGATAGAAGTACTAAAAAGTAGGTTTAGGACAAAATAAAGGTCCTTCTTATTTAAAATAGTTGTCAACGTTTCGATCATACATTTTGGGTGCATGTAGTCATGCAAAAAAATTGTTACACATTTTACGTATAAAGTAAATATGTTTGTGAGATCTAGAGTCAATTATTACCAAAAGAATTGAAAAAAAGATTATAGAAAGTACCTTACAATTAATGTAGTCTTTAAGAAAAAAATTACTGGCTTCAAAAAAAAAATTCAAATTTAAAATATGATGTTGCCACGTCTAACAAATTTTCTGAAGAATATAATAAAATGAAAAATTTTAATTTGTTCTATTTAAAATATATAGTAGCAATCTGGTAGATCAGAGGGTAAACAATCAATATTGTCTTTATTGTTTATATTATGAATATTTAGTGAATTATTACTAGCCAAATTTTATAGCCAAATTTTACCTATTCTTTGTTAAGAAGTAATTTTTGTCAAAAAGCTAATGAAATTTAAATAACCCATAGAGCCGTGGAACGATATACATTTCAACTAATAATTAATTATTTGGTTATAATTTAGTTTAAAATTTACAAAACCAACAGTATAAAATACAACGCGGACAAGTCCGAGCAGAAACTTAAACATCGAATCTATGCATTTTTTTGTTTTACAAACTTGCATACATACAAATCTTATGTATAATTTATAGTAAGTAAATAGTAATAAAACTTAGTAAGTAATTAAAAACTTTAATAAAAAGATTTCTTCTTCAAAATATAATTTTGTAAACAAATATTAAACAAAATAGTGTAAATTTGATATTTTTGTAAAAGACTTCACCCGACTCTGTAAGTCATTAATTTATCTCTGGTGTCAATCTAATATTTGCCAAAGAATATGGGCTGCTCGCATATAGCACATTTTTGTATATCCCTAGATGATGATATGTTACCCGGGATTTTTTAGACGTGCCGGGAAAACACCTGTGATGTAGTTCCCAATACTCCGACTACAACGGTTATTATTTTGGTTTTGTTTCTAATATCAATGTACTGGTTATTTGCCATAATTGTCCTATCTGTATGAATATGCTATTTCTATAGGATGGTAATGGTAATATTATTATTCTTTTTAAAGACGTACACATCGTGTCATCAATATATCGGGTCATCAAAAAGTCACGGAACCGCAATCAAATGAAAACCTGAAATATGATTTTGAGGCTAACTTTTGAGTTTACATTCATAGTTTGTGTAGTTTAAGGTCATTTTTTATTTTTAAAATGGTTGTTGACATTATTTAATAAACTCAAACAAAGTCTAGATGGCTGATAAGCGAAACTCGAAATTTAGCTTCATTTACCATTCAGGTCATCGTCCAAAACTTCACATTCAAACATTTCTTCCAAAAACGCATATCTTTGCAGGTAGGAGAGAGTTAGTTGTTTTTGGACCCTAGACAGTACTATTAAATGGTTATACTGTGTATTATAAGGCAATTAAAAAATGTCGTTTTACTCATATCTTTCGAATAGTGCGCTTAATTTGTTTACCTCTTAAATTTTT
Source organism: Anthonomus grandis grandis (assembly GCF_022605725.1). NCBI lineage: Eukaryota > Metazoa > Arthropoda > Insecta > Coleoptera > Curculionidae > Anthonomus > Anthonomus grandis. The sequence goes on along the minus strand of NC_065548.1, from coordinate 18,663,935 downwards.
CTGTATTATAGATTTTTTATTAGATTTTGTTTTGCTTTTTTAATTTTTCGTTTAACCATTCAGAAACTAACTAGTCTTAAATATCTTTTATTAAATACAATCATGTTCGTTTTATCTATTAAAAAAATGTATATATTAAATGATTTGCTGTGTATTATAAGGCAGCTGAAAAAAGTCATTTTACTAATTTCTTGCAAATGCTGTGCTTAATTTTTCTAACGCTTAACTTTTTGATTAGTTACAAATTTTCTGTATTGAAGATTTTTTGTTGGATTTTATAACGTTTTTTAATTTTTGTAACGTGTTTAACCACCCATAAGCTAACCAATTATAAATGTAATTTATTATAGTCAGTCATGTTCACTTTATCTGTTAAAAGAAATTATAATAAAATATATCATTATCTCTAGCAAATAACCTAAAGGATTTAACCAAATCGTAGGAATTTTTTTAAGTAGTTGTATTTTATCCAAAATATGTTATTTGATACTTTTACTTTATTTAATCACTTTTATTTCTAAATTTTTTATAGTCAAAAGCTAAAAATGCTAATTTTTTAAATAATATTTTTTAAAGTCCTTGAAGGACAAAGGCATTCAGTTTTTATCCGGTTATTACAAATTGCCAAAAACTTTTTCAAACCAAATCATTTTCAAGTTTCATAAACAGTATTAAAACATTTTTACAATTATTATTTTATTATGATATTATGTCTGTACAATTTAAGTAAATGTGGCTTCTTGTGCTCAACATAGTAGCTTATATTAAAAAATTAATTATGTATGTAGTTTTCGTTCTTCAGCAAAATATTGAGACGATTTAAGAAAGCCAATGTTATTTTTATTAAAGCTCATTCGTAAATATTCATAGTATATATATAGTTTTACCTTTTGTTTTCACTAATACTCCACTATTATAAAAAAAACTATTTTTTTCTATCAACTATATTCCATAATGGTTTAAAGTGCATAGGCAACCATTTATCTTAATTATTTATACCTTACTTAAACCAAAGGGTATTAACTGATCTAGTTTCTGTCTGAGAAGCCCCGAGATTACATTTTTAATTTCGCTTCACCTAACTCGCCAGAACTGATTGTTAAATAAAAAATTTTAATTAGAAAAAGGTACGGTCTCAAGATATATTTATGAGGCTACAGCAAAGAAAAAAAGAGGCTCTTCTCGCATTAGTAAATCTCCGGATTCTTTGTTTGCATTCTATTTCTTCGCTGAAATTTCACTATCTTTAAAGGGTTTAATTTCTTTAGAAGTTGTCTCAGACAATACTCGGGATTTTAATCTCTAAACTTGCGCCTTTGTCTTTGAAGTTTGCGCGGCCTACGATTTTACTTCGCGAGAGTTCATTTATTTAATTAAATCATTTCCCTCAAATTACTTTTGTTCAGTAAACACCGGAATAAAAATTTGAGGAATTAAACAACACTCAACTTACATATATTATATTAATTTAGAAGGATATAGCAACCTTGGAGTATTTTTCTCTACTTCAGCCTTGTTCAGGTAGCCTGAATATTATTTAAAATATTATTCTGTAATTGATTATAATGCAAGTGTTAATTGAAAAGTGGTATTGAAAATAGTCTCTAGTTACATCATAAAAACTAAAGAAGAATCAACGATAATAGTTGAGAAATTGACGTCATTATAAACATTATTTTTAAAAAATGCAAAAATTATATGTGAGAATGAATAATGCTGAATTCGTGCAATAGAAAAATAATTATTTTTCAAAATTTCCAATGCAGGTCTTGCATTAAAAATATAAGGGTAATGCTGCAACTGCCTAATTTAAAGCGACCATTTATCATTTTTGTACAAGTGGTGAAAAGCAACAACATGGTTACGATAATAGCTCTCAACCTTTTAAAGCATTTTTCTTTATATTAAATTTTCAAGTTTTCTTTGTTTATCCTTGACAATTTATCTTGATCATGTTTTTTACGTTATTTTTGATATTTTATTGTTAATGCCTTTAAATGCCTAATTTTTTTATAATAATAAACAAAAGCCCCTTTTTCTTAGACCTCGAGAACAAAGTGGAAAAAAAAAAGAAAAGAAGCGAACGGCACAACGTTTGAATAAATTAGACGGGACCGTTGGTGGAAACAGGGGTAAAACGGAGGTTAATGGGGGTGTAAATTTTCGATAACAAGCGCGAATTGCCGCTTTTTCCGTTTTGTTCTTTTTTGTATCGCCCCGACTAAAGCGAAAATATTCATTTAATTGGAACTAGTGGGTAGTTTTAAAAGGCGTTTTGTCCGGCAAAATTTGTATACTCCATAGTGTCGCCGTATAAGTGCGAAAAAATTGAAATTTAGTCGCTGGTCTTGCTAGCTGTAGCCGTTATTAAGTTAATTATAAGAAATAAATGTTTATCTTTTTTTTTTGTTTTTGTTGTTTTAGGTAGCAAATTAACTTAGCATTGTACTCACAGTATTTTTTGTTATATTATCAATCTTATAGTGTGATAAAACTGTATTTAGTTTAGAGGGTTATCTTTAAAAATAAGTAGAGATCTTGGTGGTTGAATTAAAAATAAACTTTTAGTATATCTTTGCATGTATCTGCAAAAACTCTATTTTATATCTTTTTAATGATTTTTGGATACTCATAATATGAAAAGGAAATAACAAGGATAATTATAAATTTTATCTAATATAACTCTTTAGTTATATTAGATAAAATTTATACTTTAATATAAAAAGAATGATTATGATGATAATAATTATGATAACTTTTACAATCTAAAGCAAATAACTTATTATCAATAGACAAGAGGGAATAGAGCTTATTTGTTATCAATTATTCGTAGTTTTTTCAAAAGTTTATTGAAAATTGGGATTGCGGTTGTTCTTTAATAATCATATATGAATAAATTTACTGCATTAGTAAAGACAAAAAAAAGATCGGTGATAGTAGCTGAGAAATTTACAACACTCATTGTTAATTCAATTTTAATTTTAAAAATACAAAATAGGCTCGAAATTATAAAGACAGATGAACATGCTGATTATAAAATTAAGATCATAATTCTACATAAAGTTTCTGTCAAAAGTCCTAGTAATTAAAGTTTTATTTAATTTATATATAAGTAAAATTAAAGAAAAATTTAAAATTAAAAGTAGAGTACTAGAATTCGAGCAAATCTTGTTGTTATGTTGTGTTTGTTAAACTGTTGTGATAATTATCAAATTGTTAAATTCGCACAATACTGGAAAATAAAATTATAATTTATATTTATTTAACGCATTGTAAATAAATTCAATAAATATTTAAATTGTTTTATTTTTGTGTGCAATAATTAGACCAAACATTTTAAATATTTCACGAGAGCAAATTGGTTACGCTTATTATTAGTACAATAAACGAGTGAAAAATAAAGCATTAAATATTCTACATTTTTATTAAATAAATTTAGAATAGAAACAATTTTTACAATTAATCTAGTAAACAAATTCAATCGAACAATAAGGCAGAACTATAAAAATTACTACATTATTTTAAAAAACAATCTTTAACATCAAAAAGCTGGCTCAAATATCAAACTTAACAAATACAAAACAAGCTGGCGTATATTTATACGTCAATTTCCGGTTGAACTTTTTCGCGGACATTACATTCGTTTAAGAGAACGCTTTTTACTTTAAGAAACCTCCTATGCGATAATAACGTCGTTTTATTGGTAACGTTAAATGTCACGTATTTTGAGCACTTTGTACTTTTAAAATTTAAAGTTTTTTAGGTGTATTAAATTCTGAAAACTTTAGTAGAAAATTTAATATTTTATGTTAGTAAACGTTTTACTTATCACATTAGATATGCCAGATTATTTAGATATTTAGATTGATTGCATTTAAATTTATAGTTAATTAGATAATGTTGTACCATTACACCAATTACAATAACGTTGAATTTGCTATTACAATTGAAATCAAATAATTTATCTCCATACGATTTATGTGAGACTACATTTCAGTCACAGACTAGCGTATTTGTCGAACTTTTGCATCTGGGTTAGACTAACTTGTTATATTATATTAGATTATATTATAGTAGGACTTTGTTGCATTAAATTTTTTATCGATCTTTAATCTCTATTTAAGGTGGTCTGCTATTTCGAGAAACAGTTTTAGATCGTTTAAGAAGATTCTTTTCTATTTTCTATGTATTATTTGTAACTTTTATAAGTTATAGCGATAAAGGTTAGTATCAGTGGTAGTTACACGATCCACTTTCTTATCTTTCTAGTGCAGATGAGAATTTACACAGTTTTTTTCTTTACGCGAATAGTATTACCTGAGCTTCGCAGTACGATTAGGGAAATCAAAAATAAGAGCTCTTCTGGAACTGATGGACTCACGTTGAACATGTTTCTAAACCTACCAGAGTGTACATTTAACCATCTTACAAATTTAATCAACCTGTCTTTTCAAAAAGGAGTTTTTCCCAACTGCCTTAAGAGGGCAATAATATACCCTCTACATAAAGAAAGAGATAAAGATCAGTCTTCCAACCATCGCTCAATTGCTCTTCTTCCCACACTATCAAAAATTATTAAAAGATTAGTGAAAAAAAGGCTCCTATCATTTCTACTGCAATTTAAAATACTCACTCCTCAACAATTTGGATTTTTAAATAACAAATGCACAAACGATGCTATGTTTTCCCTTTTTAATAATGTATACTGTAGCTTAAACAACCAACATCCTACGGCAACAATCTTCTGTGATTTTTCTAAAGCTTTTGATTGCGTATACCTACCTATATCTTAATAAAAAGTTGCAACACTACGGGTTTAGAGGTATGCCCCTCGAATGGTTTAAGACATATCTCAATAACAGGAGTCAGCTTGTGAGGATTGATACTACGATGTCTTCTTGCAAGCCAATAGAATGTGGAGTGCCAAGGTTCAGTGCTTGGCCCTATTTTGTTTCTCATATTTATCATTGCTGAATATTTATATATCGCTAGCCTGAATATTAAAGGAAGAACCTGCCTATTTGCGGATGATACTAGTTTTACCTGGAGCCATCCGGATATTGCCGAACATCATAAAATCATATGAAGTGACTTAACTTCTATCAAAGCATGGTTCGACTCTAATCTTTTATGCCTTAACATCTCCAAAACTAAATTTTCGTCCTATAAAAATAATTTGCAACCTCTGTTTGTACTGGATAACGCACCCATTGACGAAGCCGACTCAGTGAAATTTTTTAGGGGCTTACTGTTGCCAAGTTGTTAAAATGGGACATGCACATTAACCCTTTAACAAGAAAATTAAGCTTCGCTTGTTTTGCGCTAAGATCAATTTCCAAGGAGCTTAGCCTCTCAACCTCTATAAGAGTGTATTTTTCCCTCTTTGAATCACACCTTTGTTACGCCCTTCCTTTTTGGGGTGTGTGTAGTGTCACTCAATTTGACAAAATGTTCAGACTTCAAAAGAGAGCTTTGCGTTATACCCTTAGACTTAATTATAGAGCTCATTGCCAGGATTTCTTTGAAAATTTAATATCCTAACTTTGCCGTCACTACTTATATATGAGTCCGTTTGTCTAATTCGCAAGCACGTTTCATCAAATTCAGATAGGCCATCTCATAATTATCATTTCAGAAATGCGGAGTATGATTTATATCTGCCTACTCCACATTCAAAATTGGTAAACAACTATATATTGTACAAAGCAAAAAATGCACAATCATTTGCTATTGAACATCAAGTCCATCACATCTTTTCCTACTTTCCGTAAGGCATTAAAATCATTACTACTGGAGAGAGCCTTTTACTCGATCAACGATTTTTTTAATACTTAATTTTAACTTCACACACACAGACTGATTTTATTGTTTTTATATGTACTATTTTATGTAGCTAGTAGCTATGTAGTGTTTTGTCTATTTGTTTATTTATTCATACTTACTATAAGTTTGTATATTTGTTTTATTAGTTTTATTTTTATGTTTGTGTGTTTTGTTTGTTTTTGTGTTTTACTTTATTTATCAGCTTTGTCTACAAATTGTAAAATTTTTTGACAATAAAGCGATGATTCATTCAAGGGTAATATCTTATTAACGTGTCTTATAACTATCAAATATTTCGTTTTTTAACGAATAACACTTGCTATTCTAGTTGCTTTCAGTTATTCTAAATATATTTTGATATAAGTGCCCTCTTGAAGATTGCATCTCTACTATTTCGAAAATTTAGTTGAAACCAGGTTCGTCTTGTATTTTGTCTTTGTATTGTTGATTTGTTGGAGCCCATGGTAAAAAATATGTACCATTAAAGTATCCTTTCTATTGTTTAAAAAGTATTAAAAAAACTTTTAATATAATAACATGGTGAGGTTCACCATCAAGATACTATTAGCTTAACTAAAGTACATGCGTTTGGGTGAAACTTTCGCATTACACGTGAAGTATTTACCAATAATTTATTACCCCGCAAACACCTATATTACGTAGGGGACATATGTGCTTTTAAATGTACTGATGTAGTTTAAATTACCAAATAATTAACGTAGCTCTTGATTATACTTAGAAACTGACAACTTGCCTTTTAAAAATTAATCTAGCCAAATCAGCAGTGATTCTATTTTTGTGATATAATATACCGATTGACACAGACAAAAGGGAACACTCAATAACCTTTTTACTTTTCAAGATAAACAAATTTGGTATAGCTATAGAATAGTTATAAAAGCCTCTTTTGACATATTCTATTATCTTCCATCACTTCCAGTTTAATAGGAAGTGACACTAACTTTCTTATTTTTAATGGGACACTTGGTATATTTTTAAGTATTTCGATAAAAAATAATATTCTAAAAACAATAGTACTGTATTTTCCACTTTTTGTTTTATACTTATAGAAAAAATCACTTTTTTAAATTTTAAAATAGGGTGCCATAAATGCGTTGAAACTTTGAATTTTTAATTAAGTAATCACGGAAAAATAGTTTTCGTTACATTTTATAACTTAAATCTTTCACACGCCTATTTAAACCATCAAATTTGGCATTTACTTAATTTTTTTTAAATAGCGCATTATTGGGGACAACCACTTTTAAAATGCGGTTTCTTTTTTCCAATAATTTGATATGATTATTTTTTAAATCGGTTAATAAATAAGCCCATAAGAAGAAAAAAACTAAGTCACATAAATAAACGCATTTACTCAATAAAAATAGCATAGAATAGCATAAAAATAGCTTAAATAGGCTGCGTTTTAACTCGTTCTTCAATATTTTTTTAATTGACATAATACATGACATCTTGTCAAGCGCGATTATTATTTGTTACATAAATAAATTTGCTAATATTTGAAATGTTTAACAATGAAGAAAAAGTTGATATGCCGCACGCTATATTCCCGCGCATACGTACTTTCATTAGACAAGAAGGTGGTCGTTTCAAATATGTTATAATAAAATAATTTGTAAACCTCATATTTTGTCTGTTTGTTTACCGTTTGTGTATACCTATGTTATGTTAGGTAAAATATGTCGTATTAAAATACTGAAAAAAATATTGCATTAAAAAATTACGTGTCACTACAATAATTCCTGTTTGTTCATTTTTGTAGATTAGTTTTTTTCTTCTTATGGGCTTATTTATCAACCGATATAAAAAATAATTATATTAAATTATTGGGAAAAAAAAATCGCATTTGAAAAGTGGTTGTTCCCAATAATGTGCTATTTAAAAAAATTTTGTAAATACCAAAATTAATGGTTTGGACATTTTAAATAGGCGTGTAAAAGATTTAAGTCATAAAATGCAAAGAAAACTATTTTTCCATGATTACTTGATTAAAAATTAAAACTTTCAACGTATTTATGGCACCCTATTTTAAAATTTTAAAAAATTATTTTTTCTATGAGTATAAAGCAAGAGGTAGCAAATATAGTATCAATGTTTTTAGTATATTATTTTCTATCGAAATACGTAAAGAATATGTCAAAAGATGCTCTTCTAACTATTTTATCAATATACCAAATTTCATTTGTTTATCTTGAAAAGTAAAAAAGTTATTAAGTGTTCCCTTTTTTCTGTGTCACCCGGTATATGCATATTACAATATACACATAGTATTTACAAGTTTTAATTCAAGTAGAATTACAAAACTCCCAAATTCTTATCTTAAGGATTAAATTGGGACTAAAAGAATGAAAATATAAATGTACCGAGTTTAAATATTTGTAATATAATGCAGGATGATTAAGTATTTAGTACTAAGAGGATTTGTTTGTTTTTTATTTAAAATTGTTGAACGTTATACGGTTTTTCTTAAAGATAATAGGACACAAGCACTTTTCCTGACTACTTATGGATTCTTTATTACCGTTGGTGATTTTCCTGCTGATTTTTTGTAACTTTTTCTTTAGACATCTTAAGTTTTGTAATATTGTACAATAACTCAGACACTATTTAACTTATTACTAATTCAATTTTAAAGCTTTAATTTTTTTTTGATAAATAAATAAAGTAAATCTTTAAATACTAGAACTTTTTACAAAAACTTTATGTTAATTATTATATGTTTAATGTTATAATCAGCATGTTAATCTCTCATTATTATTTCAATTCTATTTTCTAATTTAAAAATAAGATTTACGATGAAAGATGCACACTTCTTAGCTACTATCGCTAATCTTTCTTTTGTTTTTATTAATGCAGTAAATTTATTTATACAAGATTATTAGAGGACAATTGCAATACCAATTTTCAATAAAATTTTGGGCCTAAAATACACATAAGTAATCTAAATACATACTACTAGTTATCATACCGAAATCAAAAGTTTAGTGAATAGAGTTGTAATACACCTGCCAGATGGAGTTATTATATTTAAGTATTTTTTAAATGTAAACGATATGTTAGATATAATCATACTAATTGCTGCTTTTGCAATTTGAGCTACTAAAAGCCATGACTTTTTGAGGTTTTTACTATAAATTATAGTTTTTGGAGACCTCCGCGTGATTCCTTGCAAATGTTTACATTTAAATCTTATACATTTTTAAAAATACTTATTGACTTAGTTTCTTATTTAGTCGTTTGAACAGGTTTAGTTATTGTCATTTATATTAAAGATTTGTAAAAACTGTTGCTGACTTTGTTAATTTAAAAGAATTATAAATGGTAATCATATTTTCCTTTTGCTTATAATTTTTTATTTAAATCTGTTTAACGATATCTCTATTTCTTTCGTAAACTCATCTTTGAATACTTATAATGCATTATATTCCAAATCTTGAATATTAATTAGTTCAATTACACTCATTTAATGACATATATAAAACAAAATTCCCTTTCTTAAACTATTTTTAGCAGCTTACCTAATTTAAAAACTACATCAAACAAATGTAAAAGAAAACTTTCTAAGTAAAGATTCTGAAAAAAACTTTAGACACTTTATCCAAACAAAATCAGCAACTGAAAGTTTAATTAGGTGTTTTACCCGAAACGAAAAGTTTTAAAGGCCAACTTTAAGAAAACAACTTTTTAGATTTTACATTTTCGAAATCTCTTAAAGGTTATTTAATCATGGAAAATCTATGTTGATGTGAGCACTATTTCAAACTATTTGGTATATTAAAAAAGCTGAAACGATATAGTAATCATCCCACTGTCCAATAAAGAAGCAAACATATCGAATACCCTTTGTCGATTAAAATGAATTTCGACGATTGCGGGTTGGAATGCACACAATAGGAAGCAGTCCGACCTGAAAACCTCTTACACTCGAGTGTGCAGTCTATATATATACCCCGCAGCTTTCTGAAACTCTATCTTTATTTGTGACATTGCGATTTATATCAAGAAAATGTGTAAACGTGAAGTGTATATTCGATATGGCGGATCGGGTGCCAAAACTAACCTTATTTTCGCTGCATCAGCTACAGAAATATTCTTTTCGCTTCTCTTCGTGCGGTTTTCGTTTTAGTTTAAACTTAATAGGAGAATATTTTTATTCTACTTTAAAATCAAATTATGCATTTTAAATTTTCTTATTTTTGTTTCGGAATACAAAGAAGAACTTGAAGTTGTTTTGAAAAGGGTTACTTCCTTGGACCTTGCAAGATCTGGTGAGCCAAAGTTAAGTCGGTTTTTTGTGCATATTGATGATCTTGCTCTACTTTAATTGCTAACCGGATACTAAATAAATGAGATTTGGAATATAGAGAAAATTCTGTCTTATCATTTTATCAAATAAAATTATAATGAGAAGAAGGTTTTAGATGTTTGACAATAGGTGAAATTTATCGATGTGTTTCTTTTTGAAGTGTTACATAACGCTGTATTATAAGATACTTTTCTATAGATTTTTCTGTTGCCAGTCCGACTTAAACTTCATTGAAGTCTAATTTTATAATTTTTTGTTGTTTGATCAAACTAAATGAATTAAGAATAAAACCAACCATTTTTTAGTAAGTGATTAAAACTTGTCCAAGAAACTTTGCAAGTGAATTTATTGGAAATATAACCTTAGAGTGAAAGTTATATTGGAATTGTGGATCTTTGGAAGACTATAAAGATCTTGGCATTGGCTTGCCTCTTAATATCATCAGGTAAAGAAGATACCTATATTGATGAATTATATTTTATTAAAAACTTTAATTGCCTTTAGTAGTTTCTTATATCTGCCAGTTTGTGACTAACAAATATGGTTATTATTAATATCTGGATGAATAGACTGATTAAAATTAATGTTGATTATTTTATTTTTAGCTAATATTTTTATTCATATTTGTTACACAAGTAAAAATTAAAATAGTTTCTACTTTTGTCAATTAATAAACACATCCATTCCACCGAACAGAATTAAAGAAAATTACAAAGAACCTAAAAATTTAGTCTTTAATTATGTGGATCTTGAAATATTTTCAGCTGTTATCTTCTGTTAATAAGAAAAGAAATTAATTGTATATAATTAATTTATCCAAAATAATAGGCTACGTGGTAAGAAACTTTCCGCCTTTTTAATTATAAAAGGGCGGGTATTTAGGCAATTTTTTGCTCGGCTGTATCTGTTTTAATAAATGGGCGTTGCCAGACTCATTCTCATTTTTAATACATCATTAGTAGTTTTTTACAAATATTTAATATAAATACTAATAAAGGTAGTTTAATTTACAGTACACCCAAGTATATTAAGATACCTCATTATTCTCAATAGAACAATGATGAAACCATACGTGGAATTTATGTAACTATAAATTTACTTTGTTAATAAAATAGCTATTTTAAAATACTTACGCTATCAGTGGTGATTAAATTTAATAGAAAAAGAATTTTGAAAAATAATTTAATAAATTTAAAAAATTTTGACATACATACAGGAAAATACTTAAAAAGATATACAAATAAAATTTGGGAAAACCAATAATTATCAATGTTTAAAAACTGCGTTTTAAAGGAATTTAGTTAATGTTAATATCAGGGTCCCACGTAGTGTCAAGATCACGGCATCGCGCAAAAAGTGTTTCTTAATTTCGTATTTTTAAATAAGGTTTTACGGCATTTTACTTGATTTCTAATAAATTTAAGAAGGAAGGGTATACATGATTATATTTTTGAATGTTAGCTGACGAACGTATTTCTGGAAAATCAGTTATTCTAAATTAACAATTTTATAAATGAATTTTTGTTACCCAATATATTAGTTATTCTAGGTTGAAAGTAAATAAGATTATAAATTCATTTTAAAGTTCATATTTTGTGAATTTTCGGCTAAATAAAATATTTTGGCAGGAAGTGATAGAAAACTTTAAATATGAAACTGGTTCTCCAGGAAGATCAACTACAAAGAAATTACTATAAATTATGCATAAATATACATATGAATGGTGCTAAAGGTTTTAGTTCAGTCGTGTGGTCTCAAGCGCACTATTTTTTTAAGGAGAACGAATATTGATATAAATAAATTGATGACCGTGTTTATTCAATAGGAAAAAAGGTATTAGTTAAGTTCGTGTTCACCGAATAATTTTAGGATGAAAACCTATTCTTATATAAAATTTGTTTCAAGATCACTCAAAAAAATCACCACTCAAAGTTTAACCTTGTACTTAACGAATCATTTTGTTAAGGTTTTGGTATAAAATATATTCACCGCAATTTCCTTCATTAAAAAAAAATATCTGCAAACACAAAGATTGTAAAATATATAAATGACATAAACCCATTTATTGCAGTAGTCATTACATTAAATTGTATCACTAATTTACACATGCTACAAGGTACCTATTTCTTTGACCATCGACCGTTTGAACTCTACATTATTTTCTTTGTCTTAAAAACTATGTCACTAAGTTGCAGTGTGTCAAAGGATTTTTTAAAATCAAATGCTTTTTTGAAATTAAAGTCTTATTATAAATGAAATAGGAGAACCTAGATCATGTTGATTGAAAATTATATGTTTTATTTTCTTATCTAAATTTCCAAAAAAAAAAACATATAAGAAATACATGATAATAGCATCTTCTGAAACAATAGACCAGACAATAGAAAGTGAAACCAAAATACATTAGTATATAAATCATCAGCTTTCACAATCGTTATCACTGCATTATATCAAAAACTTTTAAACCGATATAATCTCCTGCTCATGCATTACAAATCAATCAAGATAATAATAGAACCAAAAACCTAAGATACAGCTGAATTGCTTTCATAATATGTACAATCAAGCACGATAATACACCCACGATACAAAAGGAAATAAGTGCTGTAAAGTATAGGACACCCATTACACTCTCGAGACGTGGACGTGGTTAGAAGAAACGAAGGGTTCGGCGCCTTGTTACCAGCGTGGGTGTGGCCACTCTGTCGACTTACTTACGAAGACCATGCTGGTCTCTGTCCTCGTTTCAGGAAGACAATATCAAGACAAAGGTTTGCTTGGGTGTGGTTGTAAATTTTGTGTGGTTATACTAATTAAAACTTCTTTGAACTATCAATCTTCAGAAAAATAATTAAGCTGAGTTTGCTTGAAGCAGAGATCATTAGAAGCCATTGACAGAAATTTAAATTATTTTTAATTAAGATAACTGCTCCAGTTAAATGAAGCAAGACGTCAAGAGAGCAATTTTTCATTTGCTCAAAGGAGTCTGCAAAGTAGAAAATTGGCTAAAAGTATTAAATTGTTTGATGTACTGAGGCTTTAGTGATTCTTATTGTATCTTAAGTATCTTACTATCGTAAAGCTAAATTTATTGATCCTTTTTTTTAAAACAAATTCTGTTCGGCTTTCAAAATCTTCTTTTAGCTTTCAAGTATTTTCCTTTTAGATTTATGTCTAAGTTTTCTATCTATTCCCATGACTTTTCTGTTGTCATCGCATAAATCCCGTTCGCATCGACATTTCTCGAGGATTCACAGTGAAAATTCGCCTCTGCAAAACTTGTGGAAACTGTATTTAATGTCCGCTTTTGCTGAATTGCATCGGCGGAACCGTCAGATTTCTATTGTTTGTCGTAGCCGCACCGATCGGCCAGAAAACGAAACAACTTTCAGCGGGATCAAGAGAAATTACTATTAAATATCGGCAAGCTGTCGAAATCTAATAATGTTTTAAGGGGGCCGGCAGTAAACATCATTTATTGCTCTACTTCGACCCCACCGAGTTCTAATTTGATTTTCATTGGACTGCTGTTTTGATTGCATGCTTTTATTTTTATCCTGTAACGTTTCTATTTTAGTATTAAAATTTTATCTGGATATTTTTTATACAGTATTTGGCTAAAAAAGTGTCTATATAAACTTACTGTTGAAAATCTGAGAATATATTAATGGGCAGCAGCATCTATAATATACGTTAAAACCCAAAACAACTTCTAATCTTGAACAGAAATTAATTTGGTATAGTTTCGTTTCAGTAAAATATATAAGAAAACCTAAAATTTAAAATGGCACTTTTTTAATAATCATTTGATTAATCGCATAATTTTGAAATACTCTTAAAAGAAACCATGGCCCTTTATATCTACATGCAATATATTATACGTAACTAGTAATATTCATTAATTAATTATTTTATAGGAAAAAATTATCTGGGCATAACTTAAATGGGTACGATTGCATATTTGCTTAAAAACTTTTATTATTTAGTATTTTCTAACTTTTAAGCAATCATCTTATTCTAATAATATAAATTATAAATATATACTAAAATATAAATTAAAATAAAATCATTAAAAAACCTTCGAATCTGATTGAATAATTAAAAAAAATTCTAAAAAATTCCCAAATTTTCACTAAGCTTATGTGTACAGGCTTTGTCCTGTTCCTGTATATATACACACATATTAAATTTGTTTTTGTTCACCGGGCTAAAGTAGAATATTACATATTTTTTAATTTACTGATATCTTGCTACATTTTAAAATAAATGTAGTAAAATATAAAATGCTCATTATTTGTACTCTTAATGGAAAATATACGCTTGACCTTTATATCCGGTTATATTTACGTGTATTTTTAGTTTCTATAAAATATACAAGCATATTTGGTCTAAAATCCTTATGTTATTGAATCCATAATTATTAATATTTGCCTAATTTAAACTACTTTTTTCTGTTTAAAGAAATATTTAGGAATTTTAATATTAGGAATGTAAGGTAATATTTTATAAACATTTTCTTACACCATTAATTTACTAAAAAACTAAGTGGCAATAAAGATATTTTCTAGTGTAGCTTATCATTTTTGACTTTGACGTAATAAAAAAGTTACTTATTACTAAAACCTGGATAAAATTTTATGAAATATGCATGTTTTTTTTTTGGTGTGTTGTTATAATATTAATTGTATTAGTTACATAAATTTAACAAAGCCTTTTTAGAATAAATCGTGTTTTTAATACAGCTTTAAAATGTAACGTTTATAATAAAGTTTTAACTATTCCTAAATAAATCTTCCAGTGAAAATTTCCTACCCGTTTATACGAAATGCATTTTAAACTAAAAATAATAAAATTAACACTGCTGCAGTAAAGAGCCACTAAACCAACTAGATTTAATTTAAGCTATTTTCAAAGTTTTATGAGTGGCCATAAGATTCTTTTAGTATATACTATTAATTTAGCAATAATCAAAACATCAGATAAAAGAGTTTTCATTAATTCTAAGAGGCTATGCCATAGTAAATAAGTTTCAGAGTTATCTTACCGGATCGATCTCTGTCGTACTTTCTATTTTATTTTCAAATAAAATTCCATTAGGATCTGAGCTGAAAGTAGTATTTATTTTGTTTTTAAAACTTATCATCTGTGTGACAGTTTAAATGGACAAAAATAGTTAACTTCCGAGTGTATGTGCCTGCTGGGGGTTCAGATATAGAAAACGAAAGTTTTATATTGAGAAAAGCATTATAGAAAAGTCAGAAAATATTTTATGATTCGCAGGATTAGCTTAAAAGACTTAGAAGTTGACATTTTTCTATTTAGTTAGAAATATAGGAGATAAGAAAGACATAAATATTTACTACTGGCTTTAAAAGTTCTCTTAGACATATATTTGACGAAGCTGAAAAAAATTGTCTATAATCTTTTTATCGCCAAAATTTATGATATTATCTATATATCTCTAATTCTCATAATGCATTAACCATCATTGTTATTAGTGAATATTTTTGCCATTGTTTACTTATATCCAATTGAATTTAATCCATAAATATGTTGTTAAAAATAAGAATAAATGAATATTTTACTTACATATTATTTTTTTGTTTCAGGTAAGTTTATTATACTTCTCTTCAAGTAAAGTGCCGTTTAAGTAATGCCGAAGGTAAGACTATATTTATATAATAATTCAAAATCTCTACTATACCTTAAGTAAAAATATACTTTGAAAAAAACAACAGCGCCATATTGTCACAAAGAGCTCGTCCTGGGCTTCCATTAGAAGTAATGGCTAGAACAAATGAATATCGCTGCTTTGCATTCTATTCGGCTGTTTCCTTGGCCACTTTTCGAGGAGAAGGATCCATTATGAAGAGACAGATGGAAATGGAAAACTCGGAATTAAAATTTGAATAACTTGTTCACCGCCGGGCGAATGGTTCTTCTGTACCTGTTATTATATTCTTAACAGGTAAATTAGCTCAAGCTCCTCAACATTATGCTTAGATGCAATTTTGAAATATGGAAAAGTTTTGGTATTATTTTCGTGATGCTTGTTTAAATTAGCCATTTGCGGGCGATAGAGGAAGAAAGTTTTAAAAGGGTATTTTCGACGAATTATATATAATTTTTTAATTTTGTATGAAAACAGTCGGTCTAGAGGGTCGAGGGTTGTGCATAAATCCTTACATCCTGAAATACCCAAACTGCATAGATTGGCATGTCTAGACATCTCCATAGCCTTATATTAGGAGAGGCTCTAAATGTCATTATGAAGCTGCCAAACAGATAAATAGAGTTATGGTAAAGATAAAGTCAACATAAAGGCTGAAAATAAGACAATCTACTCCATATAAACTGTAGGACAAAAGAGGTGGCAGTCAAATGGCAGAAGATATTATTTTATTTATATTAGGAATTTTTTTTAATGTTGCGCGTCGAATTAGAAAGCATTCACCTGACTCGCATTGACTGTCTACTTTTAATTTTTTCCAAAATACACAACAAAATCTAATTAAATGTCAAGAAACATAATCGTCCTAATTACCTATGGAACAATTCGGAGAAGCTTCTAAATTGTTCTGAACAATGGAGACCAATAATTTCAATTGATCACTAAGAGCCAAAGCAATAAGCAAGTACATAAAATCTAAAAAAAAATAAACAAAAGCAAGTAAATAAATCTATAAATTTATCTGAAAAATACGTTATCGTAGTCTATTATTTTTTGATTATTAAGTCTTTGTCTTTTATTATTATTAAAACTTGGGAAAGTATAGAGTTCATACATAAAATAAAATGACACTTAGAATATTTACCCATAGGGAAATTTTATTGATACTCTCCTAATGCTAGGTTATTTTCAATACTGTAAATATTGATGATTCTTTTAAGACCCATTTATTATTGCGACCTAATGAAGACTAAGTGATAATTTTTCATAACATGCAACCTGGATATAAATCAGAAAGATAAGACATGAAATACCCCCATAGGAATTTCTCGGCAGTCGAAACATAAAATTTTTTGATTAAGATTATGTATTTTAATACTACTAAAAGAATATTAGGGTTATAGGATAACATATAGAGTAATTTTTTTTAAATAACAAAAAAGCTGTGCGTTCTACTATACCTAAATTTACGTTATCGATCTCATTTTGTCTCAGAAGCCATAATCAGATTGTTTAGCCGCATCAAGGGAACATCGAAACTTTATCCAATTACTGTCCGATACCATGTTCAAGTATAGGTGAGGTAAAGTTAATGGAAAGTTTGAGGTCTGGCACTAACTTCTGTCAGATACAACGTAACAAGAATCCGGTCTATGACAAAACCAAACATTATGAGCTTGATGGCTTGTTTGATTTTCAAAAAATGTTTTAAGCTTAAAACTTTCTTTTGCTTAAAGGTCGTCTGGCCTAGAAAGTTTTACATAATATGCATAATAGCATTTGCAAATTTTCATTTTTATATTTCTTTAAAAGACGTTTCTTTAAACGACGTGGTTTTCTTAAAATATTTCTTATTTATCTTTTTAGAATGATCACTTTCCACAAAAAATATTAAAATTGTTTGAAAATTACTTCTTTGTAAATAATTATAAATGAAGGAATAATTAGAGTCAGTTAAAAATTTTTGCATAATTTCTTACTACCGGTTTTTTAATAAAGGCAAGTTTTTAATTATAACTTGAATCTAAAATAATTTCAGATCCTTAGAGAAGATATTAAAGTTTCTAAAGTAGTCTACTTATAAATATTTATATCGTTAAATTTATTTCCTAAAAATTATAAAATTTTGGATATAAAAAAAAAATAATAAAAAATTAAATTGTAAGTAAGTTTTATCTTAGCGTTCATCTACCAACTATCCATTATCTGGCGTTTCCTTTATTTATAATTGTTTCTTTTTTAGTGTATATAAGTAATATTAATTGTTATATTATTTTAGGCAGCATGTTTTTAGCACGTATAGGTCTTTTTTTTTCTGGTAAATTTGGATTGATATTTCACGTTTTAAAAACTAAATTTTAATATTGAAACGAATCTTGACTAATTTAACGATATTCATCTATAGATTTTTTAGACAAGCTAAACCGGAAACTACTTAAAATTTGCAAATTTAAACGTAAAGTCTACCCACTCTCGTTCTCCAAGTCCAATTATCATTTTCATATTTACTCTTGTTAGAGAAACAGACCAATTTTTTCTGTTTATTAGAAAGGAAAAATGAGCCCCGATCCTTTTAAGAACCTTGTATATCTTATTTTAATCAAAAATTCAGGATCATTAAGCATGCCAATAAAACATCAAAATATTTATCTCTTTATATTGCGTCTGTTCTCATTTGATTGAGAGAATACTACGTTTTACATCATTAACGGTAAATAATGTAATGATAAAGCGTGGATAGTCCTTGCAAAGAAAATAAACGGCATTTTCCTTTTAGTCTGTAACATGGCGGTGAATTTCATGATTAAAGAGGGAAGTACGCGCTAACCAGGTAGCCGGAGGCTTTCTGCGCTAGATCTCTTAGAAATTTTATCCATGCTTTACTCATTCTCTGTTACTAATTATTTCCATATAAAAGAACGTAAAAGTTTCCTTTTTAGCAGAAAATGCTAATTAATAATTAGACAGTGGCTAATGGCCAACTAAATTGGCTTAGTTTTAAACCCGGTTAGATTTTTTTTAAAGCTTAGGAAATAATCCAGCTAACTTAAAATAAATAAATTGCAAATTAGACGTGGTTTTTTATGGATCTATTATTAAAGTGCTAGAAGCTATTTTTTTGCCAACGTTTCAAATTATGTTAAGTTTATCCTTATGGCTTTAGGATAAAAAGGGGTTTAGTTTTTTTCATAAATAAATACTACATCTGATTTCTATAATAATATTTGTGAGTTATTTCCTATCAAATTTTCCTTTACTAAGTTACTTAGCGCTTTTTTAACCTAAAATTCTTCATTTTGGCTTACAGCAATGAGCAGCAATTATTTAAAGACTATCAAGGAAAAGCTATATTTCAAGTTTACAAAACACCAAAAATGTAAACTCATAAATATTAAGTATTAAAGCAACACTGCTTCTAGCCAAAGAACAATAAAACTAAATAATATTATGGCTTAAAATAAAATTGGAGACGCTCCAATATCAATATCATCATAAAATATTTGGAAGCGGGTAACTTAATATACCAAAGGCGGATTATTTCAAAATTAGTTATGGTATATAAGAGAGAGATTTCAAGTGCAATTAAATAATAAAACTCTAGTTGTTTTTTTCATAATTTAGTGCATACTTTTCGTGAATAAGCAATATAATTTTCTTATGATTTTTAGGAGTAACTATTAATAAATATATTACAATAAGTGTTTTTTAGTACCACTAGACCATAGCAGTTCTAGTGATGGAAAAATAATATAAAATTTAATGAATAATTTGCTTTTATTGCTATGAAAGAAAGAAGAAACCGCTGGATTAGTAGAACATCGCAAATAGTATTAGTTTATACTTTTTAAGCACAATTTTTTGGGCAAATACTTTACGAAGGGATCTTATTTGAAAAATCTTACATATGTCTCAGATTCTTTAATTAGGTTTATCAATTCTTGTTCTGTCGGTATATAAAAAATACAAACAAGCAAAATTACAAAGTTGATTAAAAAAATGTTTAGTATCTCTCACAACTCCGGCCGAAGATTGCATGTTTTAAAATATGTAAAACATTTGTCATATATTATGCTTAATCAAGCATAAAAGTCTTTCAAAAGTATTTCAAATTTTTTACAAGAGACGTGATTTCCATGTTTTACCTTGAGTCTGCTGACCATTTTCTAATATTTTCATTAAATTCATAAAAAAATATAATGCAGTACTAATTCGAGTTCCTTTAATAAATTCGTTGTTGTTCCCCACCATTTTTTCTGGTTTAAGTGAATAATGAAATGCAACTTCTGTTCCATCCGATATTCATGTCTAAATGTAAATATTAATACACCAAACGTAAACAGCCTTATTTACAAAATTTGGAATACTTTTCTCATTGCTTGCTTTTTTACGGCCTTTTAATTGCAGCAATAATGTTCTTAATTTTTATTCTTTTAAGATTCATCTTCTTAACCTTAAATGGTTATATTAATAAAAAGTTCAAATGACAAAACTAAGACCCTATTGATTCAAATTTTAATAAAAATATAAAAGTCTGTCATCACGTATGAAACAGTAGAATGCCACACGATACATGAATTCCTTCGAGAAAGCTAAGGAGTAAAATGAATACAAATTTCATCACGTTACTCCCATAGGGATTTTCGGGGCCATTAAATATGAAAACGGTGCGGTTTAGACCTTCGCAGGCCTGAATGTTTGGTTTACCAGGCCGTTAACCAAATCCTGAACATTTATCTTAACACAAACAAATGGAGTGTAACGTTAAACTTAATGAGCAAAATTGTTGCAGTTGTATGAAAACCAGACTGAATATGTTATTATGTTTGGTAAGGTCCTGCCAGTAAAAGATGAATATGAACGAGATACAAGTCCAATTATACGGCTTTAAATTGGCGTATATAATCTCACCTATGTTTGAGTTAAAACTTTTTTAAGAACAAAGGGATATGATTAACAAGATATAAATAGTTTCAATGATTGATCGCTTTTTATCTAATAATCGTAACGTAAAAATAAACTTCTTAAACAATTTATTTTTAAGCCTTGTTGTTTTAAAGCAAAAACCTTGGAAGTTTTCTTCTAGCTAGAGACTAGTACTTAATAGTGACTATTTAATGTCAGTAATCCTCGTATATGTTAACTAACCTGTTTTTTTTATTTCTCTGAAAGGTCCCACAGAAAGTCTGAAGACCCGTAGAAAGTCTGAATTTAAAAAACTTCGGAAATATACAATCTATAATCACCACTTCCTATAAACTTGTACCTGTAAAAACCTTCTTTGTGCTATCACTTTGTGCTAACATTTTATTTGGGCAGAAAGCTTTAAAGTTTCCCGCCAAAGACCTATAAAAAGATCCAATTAAAAAAAGTTATTTGTCGACAATTTGTTTAGAAAAGCTGCATTATTGTTACAAGCTAACTGAGATACATTCGGATCTCAGCTAAATCGTTCCTAACAACCATTATACCCACTCAATTCCCATAAGTTGGCTGCATTTATATTGCCATAACTATACACACGATGCAGCAACTTCGACCAGCAATAACTCATGTACCCACAAAGTATTAAAGTTACATTTGCGTGTTGGCTATCGATCCACATGTACAAAACCTCCACTTTCCTATAAGCCCCAGACACGCACGTGCATCCTCATAATTTTGGCGCTTTTGGCTCTCGCTTTGAATAATGTGAACTTCCGATGATATAGAGGCCCCCTTCAGTTGTACGTTTACCAGCGAGTATGTGTGTTTGCTGTCTTGTTTTCGTTTTCTACGATAACACTGATATAAAATATTTTGAGGGGCTTTAGAAAAGTATCAGATAAAACAAGAAAGATGAATGGAATGTCTAGGCATGTGAAGTGCAAAAAGGAAAATCGATTGCTCATAAATCAAATTATTTATTTTGGCAGTATAAAATTCATATGAAGAAATTTATATTTTGAGACATGGTTAGCTATCAATAACAAAAATAGTAAAGTAAAAACAGTTAGTAATAATAATAATAATAATAATAAATGTCTTTATATTACCTAACAAATTTATATATAAATCGATATCAAGGTACGGCGACAAATGCGACGCAACTGACTGTATAGATTTGAGGTTATTAGAAAATGCATTATAAATTTTAACTGCGTTATAACTAAAGGAGCCTTGGAAATTTGGCAGTTTTATTATGTTTTGGTAACATACATTTCTGAGACGTAATTGACGACATTATCATACAAATATCTAGGAAGTCTGGTGTAGATAACTTTATACACCAGAGTAGCCGTATTTATTTTAAATCGTTTATCCAAGTTTAGCAACCGAGATTCCAGAAATAATGGAGTAACGTGGTCAATTTTTTTTTGTCGTAATAAAACTTAAGGCATGCATTTTGTAGTTTCTGTAAACTTGATTTCTCCCTTTAAGCAAGGGCTGGCCAAAATAGTATATTTCTGTAACTTAGAAAGGATAAGTCTAAAGAGTCAGTAAGTTTTAGCTAAGAGTAGTTAGTTAGTAGCTATAAAGAAATGAGGTTATAGATTCGTCAAACAGATTTAATTGCCTTGTCAAAAATATTTCTTAAAGCATAGTTGATTCAAGATTCATTATTTTACAACAAGTTTCTTTTACTTGGCACTTGACAATCTTTAAATTAAAAGGCATGTTACTACTAATGGCTTTACTCTAATAATTGACCTTAGTGCATTGAACGGTTTTAAAATAATTTTCAAAACTCATTTTTCGAAATTCAATTAAACAGATAAATGAGTAGAATAATATATTAATCAATAAAAGACCAATTAATAGATGGAGATTCTAAGTTTAACACCCGCGTTCTTACCAGACAATATACAAATATCGGTTTTTTCCTAAGAAAGCTTTAATAGCTTAATTCTTTTCAGTAGTCGTAAATATAATGTATATACTTCTAATTATTACTATTATAACTAATTCATGGAACAAATCTAGTGATTCGAATCATTCTAAAAAAAGAGGTGCTATTAATTATACAATTGTATGAAAATTAAAACATTTCGATATATTTAAATAATCGGTCTTAAACTCTACTATTCTTTATTTTAAGTCATTCGACATTTTGTCGTGCGCCGAGAAGATAAATTGCTATCTGACCGCCCACACCTTCACATAAATTACTTTTTCTAGTACCACAGCTTTGAAAACTTAAAATACATTAAGAAAAATTTTAAACTATTAGATACAATACAAGGTTCGGCTATTATTTAGAGAAACTATTTGTTTTACATTTTTGTCAGCAAGCGAGTGCCTGTCGTTAGATAAAATATAAATTATTAAATATACTATCAGCTCAAAGCACGCGTAATCAATAAAAAGTCCACATTCAATTTTCAGTCTATAAAAGCTCTTTAACTGTCTGTGCATTGCTGATATAGTATATAGAGTTATTAATATGTGTTAATTAATTTTGTCTGGATTAAGGTTTGCAAACTCTATGTGAAATGTAGGACGTGCCATACAATAAGCTAATATTACTATGGATAAATGTATTCCCACACCAAGTATATTACAAACCACAAATTCAATCCATATGGTTGAATAATTTATTTTGATTGCTAGGTGCACTACTCATAATATTATAGACTAAATGCATACATGGCTATAATGGTACCCTTTATATTTAATGCTGCTATAACACAAAATTAACACTAATTACTTGATTTAAAAATTGCCTTTCTAGTTTTGTATTGAAAGTGTATTTGGGGTATGTGTATAAATATAATATAATATAGTTTATATGTTAAATTTGATTTGAATTGCATTCATGTTTATTTTTGCTTTAGGGCTTTTTAAAACCAAAAAAATTTAGTGAAATTAAACCAAAACACTTTTTTGCTGCTACGTCTGGCATAACGTGTAAATTTCTTCTGCAGAGAATTGTTGAAAAGCTATCGAAACACTGAAATTAATTTCAATTAGATGGTTACTAAATAAGTTAACACTTAAGTCTTGTAAAAAGTAATATATTGATGTTTACTTAAGATCAGTATCATTTCTGTTTAATAAATCTTATTAAAGTTTTATAGAATAATTTTTTAGTTCCCTGAAATTAGTCAAATATTTGTGTTTTTTCAAATCAAAATGTCTTCCTAGGTAATGGTAGAATTCACAAACATAACGAGTTGTTAAAGCTCATATTATATGGTCTGTTCATTATTTTACTTGTTGATTAGCATCTTAGTGATAAGTGATCGCTTTCTCACAGTAAAATATCTTTCATATCTATATTCATTAATACTCGTTGTCACTTTTCTATCAAAAATGTTTTCAAACACTTAAAAGCTCCTGGGAATATCTGAGTTATAGTATAATATAACAAAACCAGAGTATCTCAAGCCTTTTTCAAGAAAGTTGAAAATATCACTGCTATTATTTTTCTAATAAGAAATCAATAACTTTCTATTAGCAATTATTATAAACATCTTACCTAAGAAGTAATGTAATGAAATAATACATAAATTTCAAAGTGAAAATAAGAAATACGTTGATTCTTTACTTGAAAATAAACAAAATCTTCACCAAATGCAAAACGTTTAAAAAAAATTAATATATGTCAAAATAAAACTAATTCAATGCCAATTTACCTTTCAGTCCAAATAATATTGGTCAGTTCTTTGGTTCTTTTTCCCAACATAATGCAGAATGCACTTTATGTTACACCCAAATTTCTATATTGATTATAACATGTAGATGAGATTAACTCAATTTTAAATCATATAAAGACAAATACCGTGGGACCTGATTATATTTCGCCATTAAGGTATTGTAGTCCTCTTATTGAGTCAAATTTATTTAATAGACCAATCGAAAATGTCAATGGGTAAGCTTCTTCCTGAAATTAATACTGCATCCACATTTAACGAGCCTATAATAAGTATTTTAGCTGGAATGTTCAAGATTTTTGAGCGAAAACTTTAAAATCAAATATATAGAGATTTTACCCTGATGAATGATAGCGGCTTTAGAAAAAATTTTAATACTTTAGTCGGATTGTTTAATGTATCAGGTGACATAATTAGAGTTTGGAATAAGAATGTAGATAGTATTCTGGTATTCTATCAAGCGTAATTTGTCACTGGCTAAACTCAAATATTACGGACTTAACAATGATTATGTTGTTCTTTCGCAATCATATTTCACCAAGTCAGTGCATATTCGTAGATAATAGATATTTAGATCAAATAAATATTACTTGTGATGTCCCTCAAGGTTGAATATTCGATTCTTTGCTTTTTATAGTGTATACATCTGATATACTAATATCTTTGATATACTGTAAAATGCAGGCATTTGCTGATGACACTTAAATTTATTTTACTGTTCAGGCAAAGGATTTCAGGGAGGCTTAGTTCTACATTAATCAAGAGTTAAATAATTTATATAAAAATTCAATGCACAAAAGTCACAACTTATGATCTTTGGAAATAATAATCAAAAAGAATTTCCAAAATCTAATATTGATATTTATATTTATGGTACAAATTTGGCATGCTAAGAATTTGGGAATCACTTTGGATGATCATTAGGATTAAAAGAAGATTTTTCGAAAAACTTTTTTGGTACTTAAGACTTTAAAATATTAGACACATACTAAACGTTAAGTTGAGAAAATGAGTTAACTTACGGAGTATATCTTGAACATAAATGACGAATTCAAAAAGTTCTGCTTGTCTACGTTTTGTGTATGGTTTAAGAAACTTCGGCCCTATATCTCACTTATATCAACGTATTAGGTGGTTTTGAATGGATTTTCGAACTAAGGTTAAATCATGTTCAATGGTACTTTTCCTAACTCTGAAGGTATTATATAGGTATACTCTATTAGCGTGAATTTTTATGGTTATTAAGGGTATTTTAATGTTTGTATATTGTATTTTGCTTAGTTTTGATATCCTAAAAATACATTGAGTCTTCAAACCTAAGTTTATTAAAGCTATTTCTTTATAATAATTATCAAACTCTTATGTGGTGCTCTGCTGCACTAAACCCTTATTAAATCTACTGCTATAGTGGTTTTCCAAGAGTCCAAATTACCATTAGTAATGGAATATCTATTCCGCTACTAAGTATTTGGATCAATTAATATTAAAACTTTAGATTTTTTATTTTTAATAAAGTTGATATGAATGAGAAAGAATTTTAAGTTTAAGGAAGTTACGGTTAGTTTAAGTAGGTTACTCAGTTTATCTAAATGGAAAATTTTATTCAGTTTAACTGAAAATACTTGATTAATAATTTTGCCTCAAAGTCTTCCTTCTTAATAACTTATATCTTTCGTAATGTATTAATAACAAAAATCTTGGTTCTTCACATACATAGAACAGAAATAACTTTGAATTGAATTGACCCTTCGATGTATGTCTTCTCATTGGAAATCATGTTCTTCATCGTATTCTTTACTACCGAGAACGTACTATAAAACCGTGGCTGTTGCCTGCAGTCATCGACCATCTGGTTTGAAAGCCAAGATGGCCGACGACCAGCTACTACCAATCAAGGTTGAGAGCGATGACCCGTTCACTTCTTCGTCTTGGTTGCATCGCGACGTTGTCACATTTACTATCGTCGTTATTTATTTTATGTTGACCGTGAAAGGTAAACTCGTTATTTTTTCAATACTTTAGTATTTGCTTTCCAGCATGTTGACTTCTTTTTTTACTTTGACTTGCATGTTGTTACGCTTCAGTGGATATTTCGATCATGTAGGGCAAATAACGTTAGTTGATTATCTATGACTAAAAAAAGATTAGATATGTAAGTTAAAACAGCAATTTGCGATATGGCACAGGTGAAACAAAGTAATGAGCTAGAAGCCTGAGACCATGGGATGTACATGATATATTTATGTATCTTTTATTAAAACTTCTTTGTTCTAAAAACTACTTGTCTTATAGCAAACGAAAGGCAAAATTATATTCGGATGTAACAAGCTCTTGGCACAATATTAATTGCCTATTAGAACTGAAACAATTCCTGTAATGTGGTTTATCAATTAACACTGCTACTGAAAATGTATATGCTATTTCTAAAGCACTATGCATAAACTAGATACCAAAACAATTCAGAGTTAGTTAAATTGATTCGGAGTATGCATGTCTTATTTGATAATAAAGGCCTCAAATGATATATACGCGTTATTCGATACTACCTTAAACCGCTTATATTTTATCTTAAAATCAGCACCTTATTTTTAAGTTTAAGAATGGCCATTATATTTTATTTATTAGTATTCAATATGCTACTGTCTTGGTTTTATGGTTACTAATAAGAAAAACGATTATTATTGCATAACGAGGCTTATGTTTTGCTTATTAGTATACCGCAAGCATATAGACTTGCTTTTGCGGTATGCATTTTAAAGTCCTTTAACTATTAATATACGTGTATAAAATAATATTCTCTTTATCAATTGACCACAACTATTAACTTTTGTATTTTCTGTATTAGTAAATATGTGTACCTTTTAATAAAAACCACTTTCACAGTTGTTGGTGGTAAAATTTGGATGTTGGTTGGCATTGGTTTTTATTGCAAGTTAAAAAAAGTAAAAAATTGACGTGAAATTAGATACTATTCATAAACAA
This sequence comes from Anthonomus grandis grandis, assembly GCF_022605725.1. NCBI lineage: Eukaryota > Metazoa > Arthropoda > Insecta > Coleoptera > Curculionidae > Anthonomus > Anthonomus grandis. The sequence continues at coordinate 18,636,502 of NC_065548.1, read as the reverse complement.
GAGCAGGTGCACGAAACAAAATAACCAGTTTTATGTGTATCAAGCTTAAAAACCAAAGTAACCAGTTTTCTTATTTAAGACCCCATGTAAATTGATATTTCACATTTTATAAATTTATCGTTTTTCACGTTTGACGATGCTATGTTCTCAATATTTTTGAGTAACTGGTTGCAATAAACGTGCTTAAAATAGACTTAAATATATTATGCAATGTCATTCAAATGCTTTCTTTATAAATTTTCTTAATAACCATGACATTGAACCAGTAAACTTGAATGGTCTGATGGGCCCATTTCCCGCTGTGACGAATCTCGAAGCGTAAAATAATTACTAATACAAACAATTTAAATCCGACAGGAATCTGTCTATCATCACATAAAAAAATCAATTATAACGAAGTGCACACCGCAGAAAGTGAGCCTCACTTAAAAAAAATACGTAAATAAGCGGTGATCTTGATTGTATTTGATAAAAAAGGGGAAAATTGGACTAATTTTGTTACAGTTGAATGCCTATGTGCTTTTATTGTGTTTAAATGGCTTTTTAGTTATCTGTTCTAGAATACCGGTTAAAAAAACTATTGAATTTTAGAAATTAATTTTTTTTATGTTTCCTATGTAAAAAAAATTTAAAATGATTATTTTTTTAAATAAACAAAATCAAATTATATTTTGTGTTTCAGACCTACCTAGTGATGAAATGATTGAAAATCAAAAATACAAAAATTGGATTTTTACTGATGACATGTCTGTTATGACTCCACGGATACAACACAGCAAATATGTTTTTGATTAAATACCGTGCCTAAAATGCAATGTTATAATTTTTATCATGTGTTTTATAAAAAAAGCAATTTTATAGCTTTTTAATATGAATGTTAGTAAAGAATCTGTTTTTCTATGAGTGGATAATTTCTGAAATGTTTTTAAGTAGTTAAAATTAACTTGTCTTTTCAGTCAAATAATTACAGAAGAGATGAGGACAATTGGTTAAAAGAAAAAAATATTTTAAACTACCTAAAAACAAGTTATAAATTTTATTTAACTAAAAAAGTAATATAATGAAACAAGGCGCGAAAGGTGGTGATTTCTGACGAGAGTATCCCAGGCCAAATAAGAATGTATAAAAAGATATTATAGGTTTTTTTACATAAAAAAGGTAAACTGTTTTGTATTACAAACGAAGTGGAAATTTTCGTCTTTTAAAAAATATTAAAATAATACTAAATTGTTACCCTCATTGATCACAATTAGGATTGTTTTTTATTGGCGAAAGTTTACGTAAATGAAATTTTAAATTTAATAAAGTTGATTCGTTGACAAGCCTTAGGTAAGTCTGAATATCAAAAATCTTACTTTACTTGTTATAAGTAAAAGATAAACCAATAAGCTAAATTTTTCGATATAACGATATAACTAATAGCTATACTAAAAACATATAAAAACCCTATAAATATCCAATTTATACACTTCCTTTCTGAAAAGTCAAGCTATTATATTCTGAAGCATGTTATTTATAAGTATGTGTTCTATAAGATATATATTAAAAAAAAGAATCAAATAAAGTTATCAAAAGAAATCTTGCAAAAACTTTCTTTGCATGTAAATTTATAATTATAATCAAAAAGGTCTGACAGAATAATATAACTTAATACCATTCGAAGGGTACTAATAATAACGGTGTTTTTCTTCAAACTAAAAGAAACCTGAAAATTATCATACATTACTTATTCATTAACAAGTCAAATGCAACAGGTGTCTTTATGAAAGGCAAAATTAACACATTTTAGCATTTTTCCCACCACGTGCAACGACTTTACTTCCGGGCAACCCTGAGGGCAAAACAACGTTAATTTTTCATACAGTTTATACTTATAAAATAGTTTTCTTAGTTATACAGTTAAACATTACGAGCGGAAAAACGATAGCCGTATGCTGTTTCTAAGCTTGACAAATCAAATCGCTTTGCATAGCTAGTAGATATTTACGTATATTTTTTTAACAACCCATATATTTTCGCAAAGGTCATTCGTAGGGCGAATAAAGTTATTTTTGGAAAAATGTATTTATGTGTCAGAATAAATTATTAATATTCATCAGATTATTTGCTAAATTTAAAGCTTCGATGAACTGTAATTATCAATCTTTTAAAAATGAGTCTTTGGTCATTTTTAATTTTTAATAATTATTTTTACTAATGCGGTATTGTAATTTCTCTTTGGTATTTTATGTTTTATATTATATATTTTACATTGGGCTATATAATGTGCTTTAACATAGTTTACCGGTTTTCAGTTAATATAGTTTTAAAATAAAAAATTACTTTTCCAGACCAATACATAACCGTAATTTTTTCCAAAACAGTTGGTTTATATCATATTATTTAAAGTGAAAATTAAGCGTAAATTTGTGTAAATATGTCTATTCCAAAATTTAATAGTTTCCGAAATATTGACAGTTGTATATAAATATGTATAATATATTTAAAATATATTAGTAAATATATTATAGTATTTTAATTATACGATGTATAATATATCGTATACCTAATTAAAAGCCGTTTTCAAAAGAAATATTCGTACCTTGAATTATCGTTGCCAATTTGTCAAAAATGTTCAATACCTAATTTCAGAGATACATCCATCGCAGCATATGTATGTTTATGTAGTATAAATTCCATCTAGCGAAGAGGCATATATGTGAATAAATTTAATTCTGTTTTTATATAGTGTGTCTCATTAGCCATATTCCAAACTCAATAAGGTTATGCAACAAGTTATTTCTGATTTTAAAAAAAGTTCATAGAGATGCAATTCTTCAGCCTTTTGAAATAAGTTTGATTTTTCTAATGTCAGATCGTTATCTAAAGATAAAATTAGATTTCTTTATATCCTAAGAAACTTCAGATATATTCTGTTTTTATTAGAAATTACCTCCCCAGTTTAAGCCATGACATGATGCGTAAAGACTAGATTTAAAGGAACTTATATGTTTTACATACAATGCTTTCATTTCGAAATCAATCACAGAATCACCCTTAACTTTAAGAAGTTATTAAAGTAATTTAATAACTTCTTAAAAAAAACACGTCAAGCTAGATATACAGGGGAGGGGGCGTATAATTTCATATTTGACGAAGCTCTGGCAATAACCTTCTTACCTTCAGCTATCCTCATATTTATATTTCAAACGGCAACCCCCATCATTTGACACACCATTCTAAGCAGCATTAAAATATGTATTCAACAGTTAAAAAAAAATTAAATCGGTTGACGTACCAGCGAATAGTGAAATGTCTGGGTATAATAGATATTTTATCGACCTCAAACTGTATTTCAAATGGTTGCCTTATAATGTCACACATTATTTTATAAACAATTTTCCATTTTTATTCATGAAAAAAATGAATGCAAATTGAAGCAATTTACCAGTAAAATATAAAGTAATAACCAGTTCGTTGAGTCTAAATATTCTTGTGTGGATGAAATTGGTGGTAGGAAACTAAACAAAAATAATTTGTTTTTCTAACAAGATGAAGCTCCATCACACTGCGTGACAGTTTCGGTCAATGAAGAGTTGGGGATGTGGATTGGTGGGCGTGGTGCAATTGAATGGCCCGCACGGTCGCCAGACCTAACACCATTAGATTTTTTCGTTTGGGATATTTAAAAAGCAAAGTTATTAAAAGCCCATGTGAAAATTTTTATGTTTTAAAGGATTAAATTATCATACCACTTGCAATGTTTGTAAGGAATTTCAAAATAGTTCTTTATTATTATCTCGCGATTAACGAAGCACATTTTGAGCACTTAATATATTCTGTGAATAAATTCTGTGAACTTAAGTTAGCTGGAGGTGAGGAGATGATTAACAGAACTTTGTCAAATATAAACTTAACAAAATTGACGTTTTTTTTTAATAGGGTGGTTTGTTTTGAAAGGAAAGTATTGTAAAGTACTGAAAATCTATCATATTTTTGTACACAACACCTGCAAGCAGCATATAAAACTTTTTAGCAACAATACATTTTAACATACATATGAAAGCATGTTTTGCCATTCTATCAATAATAATTAAGGAATTAAAAGCAATTCAGCTAGTAATTAATTGCTCTTTTCAAAGTCAAAGAGAATGTAACTTAAAATAATCATCTTACTTCTGGAAAAATTGAAAAGAAAATTGCAGAAAAATGAGAAAATGTTTTATGTCTCTACACCAGATGCCCGCAAATAAACGTGAAAATTAAACCTTAAGATATATCTTTAATGTTGCGCCGATACAATCATGTGAAGTTCAGCGTTACTTCTTTTACTTTTATGCTGCGACCACAATATTTATTAATTTAGTTGCAAAAGCTTCCTTACTGACCAACAATTTATTAGTCTAGTATTATTATGTAAGTAGTATTTTGTTTTAAATAAAAAATCATTGTTAAAGATTTTTGTTTTTTTGCTATATTTAAAATCCAAATTTTGTCCTGTTTTGCCAGCACAAAAAATTTGTCATTTATTGTTGCCGAAATAAATCCGGACCTTACTTACGAGACATTCCGTATGCATATTATTATTAATAAAGTAAATATTGCAAAAGATGAGAAAGTTAAATTACATATAAATTCATATCTAAAGCATATGAGGTGAAGAAAAGCTACTTTAACTAATAGAGTTACAGAGAATATACTTTATAGAATCTAATACTTGAAAGAATGACTTAAACCATTTTAGACTTATTATATAAACATCCTTTTATATAAGTAGCCCAGGCTACTTCTCATGAAAGTTTCCCACTATCTTGGTATTTATTTGCTGTTGCGTCCTGACATGCATTGCCTAATAAAGCTTAAATATTCACTTATAGAATATTTTCATGTTTGCAGATGCAAAACGTTGGTGCGTGCATAGCCCCTAATGTATAGGCTCTTTAAGGTAGTCAATATTCTAAATCAAAAAAATATATGGTTCTGTAAAAATACAGGTAATAATATGTATTATATTATATTTTTTTTAAAGATTTAACGCTGGACTAATAATAACTTGCAGGTTAATCGGCCTATTAAAAACATTTAAATTTTATTCTTTCACCTTACCTGGTAATTAAACCATAAAAGGTATTAATAAGCATATTTACATTGGAATAAAGAGAGCTTAAAACAGATTATTTATATCGGGACTCAACAGGTGTTGCATTATTTAACAGTTGTTTAAATACAAATTTTAACACCATATGCTAAAATGTTTTTTATTTTGATTTTTAGCAGCTGTCAATTTAAAAATAATATTTTTAAAAATACTATTATATTTATTTTTAAATACAATAAGTTATATAATTAACATTTAGTCCAGCATCATGGATATGTTTATTGTTATCTAATTAGTTAACGTGTGCTAGCACTTTCATTATGTAATAATACCAGTAAATTATTCAAGTCAACAAAAGCTTTAGTAGGTATTAAGGGATAACAACATTAACCAAAATTATACATGTTTATTATAGAAAAATTAAATATTAATCACGTAGATTGTTCTTCTAGTATAAACAAATGGTTTAGTTACACTTCTTGATAATATATAGCCTGTAATTCAACATGTTCAAGGGTAATTCGAATTGTTAAGTTTCTTTTTATGTTTGTCCAACCAATGTTAAAATTATTCTTTTTATGAATGAATATTGAGTCATTACTTTCAGGTATTCAAAGCTATAAAAGGTTTCTTATTACTTCTAAAATTTTAACTTTTCTGCACTTTTTCTGTTCTTGGTCAATCTCAATATTGTCTTTTTTATATAGTTTCTGACATAAGAAATTTAATTCAAGTGTATGCACTCGATCAAGGGATAACGAAAACAGAAGACAGGCGTCTGAATGAAAAGATTAGTGAAGAAAAATAACATTTCCAAAAGACTGTTTTATAAAATATGTGCACTTAAAGGGTTTTTTTTATTAAATCTTACTAAATATACACTTCATGTGTAGCACTTTTTTTTTTAAAGTTGGTTTTTATTATCGTATTATTATCGTAAATTTTGCATAACTAGAAGACCTGTATTAACCTGAACTAAAGACAGTTTTTTAAGAAAATTCAATGTATCTATAGGTTGATTTCGTTAAAATTTAAAGTAAACAAAACATACTTGTTTAATATAAAAAGCGAAATTTATGGTTGGGTTAGACGGGGCAGCCCTTTATATTCAAAACAACAAATCTTTTTTATCGGTCTGCGAGACGAGAAACGCCGCAGTGTTTTAAACATTTAGAAACCCATTTTTATTTCATTATTTAGTGCGACCTTGTGTTTGATGAGGATACTATTCATCCTTTGTTTCCCCAAGTAAAAAAGGTTTCATTATTTTTCCAAACGGCGAAGCGGTTAAATTTATCTACAAAATGAGATGGGGTGTTTATAGAAGGTAATTATTTTTTAATATTTATCTTTTGGAGTCTATGAAATTTTTAAATGCTGTGCAAATACAGTATTTTATAACGAGTGTTTTTTCGCTGCCAAGATTCAAACTTGTCTGTATAAATATGTAAGACTTCTGGTTTAGATGAATATTGTTATCTCATCTAAATACTTGGAATTAATCAGTCGTTTAACTAAATCGATTTACCTCTGCTCAGAATTGTAAATAGATTCACATGGTCCCTTTGTATATCCATTATCTTTATTCCAACGTGTCTTAAATAAACATATATTAGGTGCTTACGTATATGCATAACCTAAATGTACACTATTTCGATTAATATACTGACTAAGCTTAAAGCTATGTTTATTGAAAATGAATATTTTTTTATTTTGTTCAACTTTTTATAGATAAGTTAAATATATTTACGTATATCTAGCTTCTTTAAATAAAATAATTTAAGTAAGGGCTTAGTGACAAAATAAAGATAAAGCTTTTAAATATAAGATTTTAGTTCAGTATATCGGTATATCTGCTTTATTATCTCCCAGAAATTCTTTAATGTTTGGAAGAAATTTGAAGAAAATTCTTTGAAATTTTTGGAATAAAACGCTGAATAAAACTTTTCAAAACTATGAATATTTTAAGTTATGCTTTCTAAACCTTGTGGTAGCATACTAGTTCGGGCAATTTTTTTAATTACTAGTGAAGTGCATTATAGAGAAACAAATAATTTAATTAATAATTATTGACTAAAACCCTATTTTTAAATTAATGTATTTTCAAGCTTAAATTAAATTTTATATAGGAAATAGTTTAAAACTACAATTAAACCCATTTGCAAATGATTACACTTTTAAGATATTTATTAGATCAGTGCATTATTTCCTATACAATAAACCACTATACAAAATTCGTGAACTTCATTGGAAACTCGTAAAGTTCGCATTATATTGAAACATAGCCCGCAACTATTAATAGAACAAATATATGTTTCATTTGAGCGTTATGATTTCCGTATCAATAGTTTTAATGTGTTCCAGTATTAATTTCCAAAAGATATTCATAATTTAGTTCGGCGCTATTTTTGGAAAAAAAATAAACGCCTCTTTAAAAATAGATACATCAATGGAACGTAGTACATTAAATTTGACTGCTAGAAGTAAACAAAGAAGATGGTTTAGTGTATTGGCTTTCAGCTTAAAATAACTTGGAAAAGTTAAATCAGCTTGTAAAACGTCTTTATTAGAGAATTAAATTTGTAGCTAAATTAAGAAACTTTATTAAATATTTAATAGCTGATTTATCTCTAAGCCACCATCTATAAAAAACACACTTAGATTATAAATGAATAAATTAAGTAAAAAAGGTATCAAATTTTTATTAGTCTAGTTTTAAATCGGAAATGATCAAAACATTAGAAGTGCATTAATGTCATTCTCTGCTTTTTTAAATAGAATCGGCTTGGCAATAATCATATTTGATTTTAAAAGCTTTATCTCGTAGTTCATGAACATGGCAAGTCAATTATCTACTGGTAAATACACAAATGGGTTTAATTAAAATTTAGCTCTGGTGATTATTAAATTGGGATTAATCTGGAGTTAATCGAATTATTCCTCTTTCGAACAGATTTCGATAACGAACAAGTCAATGCTGTCTCTATTGTTTAGTAGTATTGTGATGTGCCCGTATGAAAATACATGCATCATTAAAGCCAGAAATAGCTAAAATGTAGAACTAAATTTCTACGCATTTCGGTGAAAATTTAAGTAGTTTCTTTCCTCAATAATACATACATTTAGCGGTTTTTTTTCTCATCAAAGGTGCCGCTGGCAAAGCCTTTCATAAACCTCAACATAGAATATGAGTGAGGGAGACGTAAAACCCGGCATTCTGAGCTTCTTAACCTTGGACAATCCAGAAATTGTTTAACAGGAATATGTCACATCTCATGTTACTATAAATGCAGCTCTGGTAGAACGGTTGTCTCCTGTTCCGGTTAAACTTCCAGGCAAATGCGGGATTCCGTACGGTTTGCCGGCAATTCCCTGAAATTTCGGTGAGATTATGGCCTGCTTTCTAGGGATTCCACAGATCTTGCTGTTTGGAAGCACCGGTTTACCTCCGAGGAAAAGATAGATAACATATGAGACAGACACGTATTTAGGCCAGGGTGAGAACATTAAAATAGAATTTGCATTAAAACAAAGTTAGTTGTTTCAGAAAATTTATGTTTAGTATTAATTATGAAATAAGTAAGAAAAAAACTTTGTATTAGCCTTTATCGAAATTATTCTATAAGGGTTTAAATAAAACAATTTAAACTTTAATATAATAAAGCTTTTTGAATATTATACACCTGTTTAACCTAAGGTTGTACAAATTATTGATTTTGTTTATTTAAAAGTATTTCTCAGATAAGATTTTTTTTCTGTTTTCATAACCTGATATAGAGCAGGTGCGGCTCGATAGTTTGACCCGAAGAAATCCGGCAACATCGGTCCTGAAACCGGTTGGTGGGTCGCCTCGTCTCCGGTTCTTCGGTCTTGTGCTTCTTTCTTGATTGTTTGTTGCCGTTGTTTATAAAGAGTTTAAAGGGACTTTTAATGCACTTAATTATACATTCTACGGTTTAAACGAAGGGTAATTTATGGGTCTATGCATAGCCAATCGTACGTTTTTAATACAGGTTGCTTAGGGCTCTAAACATAAAATTAGCTTTGGCCTTAAGCATAAATTATTTTATAACCGTATTATTTATAAGCTTTTTATAATTTCTACAACTTTCTGTGGAATAAGATTATATATTGCGTCAGTATTTTAGGTTTATGTATATGAATACTTCGTCCAGTAAATGCATAACTTAAATGGAAACGATTTCGAAAATGAAAAACAGACTAATACTACTAATTTTGAAGTAATATTTATTGAAACTAGATATTGTTTTGTTTATCTTTTTTATTACTTAGGTTATGACAAATTATATTATTGTGTCGATAATTTTGAATTATTTTTAGGCCAAGATACTTAAAAATTAATGAATATAATTTTTTTATATAATTACAGTTATTTAACTCAATATCTAGTGACAAAATTAAAATAACTTTTGTGCAACTTAACACTTATTTAAAATGTTTAAGGCAATTTGGAATCTCTGGTGTTCAGATTGAATATTTGTTCGGCAAATTTTCTTACAATTTAGTTTAAATGTTTTTGAATCTGTATCTTTCTTATTAAAAAATGTCTCTAATCTCTTTAAAAATTCTTTATTATATTAGAACTTTTACTTATTATTGTAGTAAATTAATTTTGTTTGTAATATATAGGTTTTCTGCAAAAAAATATCTTATCGCTTAGAAATAAAATATATGGCTTTATATATATTCGATTTACTTACCTTACCTTATACCTTTAAAGAAGATGGAATAGAAAGTTTGTGGCTACGGAAAGTTTGTGACCGTCTCATCCTTGTTAGCCTTTTAAAAAGAAATTTAGTTTTATACTGAGAAAGCTTTTTTTCATTTTATGGCGAAGTTTATAAGGTAGGAATATTTCAAAACAGTTTTTAACTTTATGTCGGAACTTTAAGCTACTATTTGTTCGGAAATTATTTTGTTTAATAGGATATTCTTAAGGATATTCATATAGATAGTTACTTGACAGCCCCATAAAAAAATTAATTAAGCTTAATTTATAAAACCTGTACAAGATAAATACTATTACTCTAACGAATCAAAAAAAAAAACAAATCTTTTTTTAGATAGAGCCGTCTTCTTTTAATTTCATCGCATTTACGCTCAATTAGAGAAAACTCGCAATTAAATCCGTGGGACCCGTTTCGGGCCATTTCACTAATTTTGCCGTCATCTTCCACCTCGGGAGAGCAAGACGGAGTACGCTCATTTTCTCTTTATTAACTGACCTCGGAGAAAAATGCCGGCCATTTTTACTCCAGTTTCGGACGGCTGGAATATACGGCGCCTATCTGGTACAAGATGGTGAGTAAATAAATAATTTATTTTCCTAAATACCAGATTAGTTTTTTCGCTTTTGTTTGACAAAAACAAATTTATTAAAACGAGGCTTTACGCAAGTCATTTATTTTTGCTTCATAGAGAAATGTTTTAGTCCTGAACCTTTATACTTCCCAGAAACTATAAAACCGCCAGTTAGTAGAAATGTTATATTATATTACCATCAGAAACGAGTTCATATTCAAACCAGTTTACTATTTTTGCCATATAGGAAAGACCATTCCCGCGGTTTATGACTTCAGAGCGTTCATCACCCCCTAATTTCTATTACATGGATAACTCTTTTGCTTTAAAAGATATTTTAATGAGATCTTCACTAGTATTTTTTAAATATTTAGCAGAAGAAGCGAAGTTATTTGTTTATTATTTTTTTTTAAATATTGATATTTTTCTTTTTAATAAAAAAAAAATATAAAAAAATAAATAAGTTCGCCTCTAGTAAATGCGTTTTTAAGAAATTAACCCTAATAACATTTTATGAAATTTTTAATAATAAACCTAGCAAACGTGTAATAGCAAAATATGGCAATTTTCATCAAATTTTAGAATATTTACTACGTCTCGGCATACTTGGCAGCATTGCTTTATGCTTTATCGATCCAAGATCTACTGGCGAGCGTCGTTCCCGTGTCACCCCAATGTTAAAAAATATTAATATATAGTAATGTAATAAATTATGTAGGTTGAATATTAACAAATACGAAAAGTTTGGACTACCTGATTTTAGTTATTTTTCGAACTTTTGCCCACAATCCTTTTTGGTTTGTGATGTAGCGTTGATGTGTTTATAAATTTGCCGTACGCTGCAATATTATTAATAATTGTTATTAGTAGGCAACTAATAACAATTAATAATATTAGGTACTTAGGTTAGATTAGTAGGATATTTAGTAAATTTTGTTTTTTTTTGTTTGAATTTTTAAGTCTGTCTGCAAGCGACTGTCGCCGCGCCATCGCGTCGCCTCGGTGCCGCCTTACCCCATTGTTAAACAATAATGTTATATTATACACAGGTAGAATAATGAGAAAAACGAAAATTTTAGACTGGGTACCTGAATAACTGTAACTTTTTACGTACCCTAACACTTTTTAGTTTGTGATGTGCCGTTGCATGTATATGGAAGTCTGTCGTGTGCTATTTTTGTGAAAACTGTGAACTTTACTGTTATAGTGTTTTTGTTTTTATTGTGCAAGAGCAGTTATTTTTTGAAAAAATGGGAAAACGTAAAGACGGTAAATCCAAGGTTTACTATTCGCGCCGGAAATCAAGGAAACACAAAAAGAGTTATTATCTAACTAATACCAAAAAGTAAGTATGGATTTTAACAATTTTTTTTTCATCAAGTAGATTTATTAAAAACAATTAGATAAACAGTAGATAAATATTTCCAAAAATTATTTTATTATTTTGTCTCATTGTAAACATAAAAATATAATGTATTAGCATCTTACTGGAAATAAGATTTTAAAAATAGGTTCTTTTCAAAGATAAAATCTTACTATTTTTAAAAATTATCAAATGTCTTAAAATCTGTACATACATTTAACATTTTTTTTAATTTAATTTTTTTTTGTATTATTGTATTAATCTCTATCCAAATCTATATTTTAGATTTGGCCATTGCAAAAACATACTAATTTTTTGTCATTTATTTTAGTACTTTCCGTACTTCTGCTACTGAAAGTATGCCAATTCATAACACATCTGAAGAGGAAATAGAAGTTGAAAGACAAAGGTTAGTGCTTTATAATTATCTATTATTTTATGCATCGTAACTGGAAAATTCAAACATAATATCTATTTTATTTTTTAACGTGTTTTTGGCGCTTTTTATTTCATACAGAGTGAGCCAAATGAAAAATGCATTTTTTGATAGCGTTTGAGGTTTAATAGTACGTCAACTAAAACTGATTTTAGTTGATGCTTTTAATTAATTTTATTAAGTTACCTATATTAAAAGTATTAATACATTAAATTCCTAAACCAACATATAATGCTATAAAATAATATAATGTATAAATTCAAATTTCATGCAATGCTTTTTTGAAGATAGTCGTAGGGTTTTACTAAAATATTATACGTAATGAAAAAGCACTTATATATTTTTATAATAAGTTTTTCAAAACTTGATATGTTATTACTTATATTAGGTACATACTTAAACCAAAAACACAAAATACCGGATTTCGATAAATTGCTACCCAGCATATAAATAATATTCCCTAATGATTTCACTAAAATTTATGATTTTTTAATTTTTAGCAGGAATACTTCAGTATACAGATGATACTTCAAATTTCTTGGAATTTTATGTAAAATCTAAAAATCAAATAATATATAGGGTGTGTAATTTAAAATAAGAAAGTTGACATCTACTTCCGGTATAACCAGACGTGATATCGTAATGCGGTTTTCACCGGCTAGTAAGGCTTTGTTCCCTGCTTTAAATGACGTAAGAAAATATATATAGTTGTATTTGACTTTCTTTAAATAATCCATCAGAAAGGGTAAATCACAAGTAAACGCCCTCTAGCGTATTTTAGGGAAAGTAATTTGACAATTTTTTTTGGTAGAAAAAATAAAGCAACAAAGGACTTTTAAACAAAATTTGTTGAAAAAAAATCGGTTCAGTCAGTGCCGATTTTCAGCTGTTTTTATATTTCAAGATAAAAACTCCCCCCACCACTTTATTTGACATTTGACAGAAATTTTTGTAAAAACTTTTTTGTGAGAAAATTCTTCTAGAATAGTAATATAATATTTTGAGGTGTAGGTTGTTAGAGATTTTTTTGGCAAAAATGCAATTTTAAGATTCAAAGAAGCTGTAGCGCCCTCTAGCGGCCGACCAATGAACTTCAAAATAATTTCCGGCTTTTTTTTTGGGCCACTTTTATAACATTTTTTTTTCAAGGCAATACGATTATTAGGGCCTGAGATATAGCCGGTGAACATTCTTATTTGCCCACCCGGTACATAATATGTACCCAATTGGCCCATATTTCTTATTTTCTAATGATTTGTTTAAAAAGTGAATATGGAATGGTTTGTAACAAATTATTTTTAAAAAATTCGATGAAAAGCGTAATACCTAAACTCGTGATAAAAACTAAACTTTCATTTTGGCCATATTTTTTTTTATTATTTTTTAATTAGTTGAGTTTTTTAATTATTTATTTTTTATTAGTTTTCATATCAAAATATTACTTTTAGAACATCTCCTGATACCATAACTGACTACGTTATAGAAGGAAGGAGAATCGTAGATATTCAGAAGCTTTTTAAAGAAATCCAGAATTTATCCAGACACCCTCCATTTAATTGCACAATTGCAGATATGAACATTTTGACGGAAAATAGAAAAGGCTTAAAAAGTTCAATTTTACTAAAGTGCAAAATGTGCAATTTAGAAAAATACCTCAATCTGTTTACTCAAGATGAGTCTGAAACATCCATGGACATAAATGCCGCAGCAGCCTTAGCAACCATTTCAACGGGTATTGGATTTACTGCCGCGGAAGAATTTATGGCCATACTGGATGTCCCTTTTATGTCTCCAAATACATATCAGCAGCACCATGAGTTTGTGGGAGAAAAGATAAGGGAAACGGCTTGGAAAGCAATGGAGGAAGCCGCACAAGAAGAGAGTTTATTGGCCAAAGAATTAGGAGAAGTAGACCAATATAATCGCCCCTGTATCACTGTTGTGGCTGATGGTGCTTGGAGCAAAAGGTCTTATAATGTTAATTATGATGCTGCTTCAGGAGTTGTAAGTTTACTATGATTTAGTTAAATACTTAATTTTGTTTGATTTTTTTTGTATTTTAGGCTTGTATAATTGGACAGAGGACCGGAAAACTTTTATTTCTTGGAATCCGAAATAAATACTGCAGCTTTTGTGCATACGCCAGTGCCAAAAACATGGAAGTCATTCCAGATCATACATGTTATAAGAACTGGTCAAATACATCCACAAGTATGGAATCCGACATAATTGTGGAAGGATTTCGAAAAAGTATTGACATGTATAATATTATTTATAAAAGACTTGTTGGGGATGGTGACAGTAGCGTCTATAAAAAACTGATCGAGGCTCGCCCATATGGAAGTTTACATGTGGAGAAAATTGAGTGCAGGAATCATTTATTAAGAAATTTTTGCTCCAAATTGCGTGAAATATCTAGTAAGTTTATTCATCATTAGCATTAATTTTTGAAAAAGCTATTAATTGTTCTTTATTTATTTTAGGTAAAAAAAGAAGCAACAGTACAAATAATCCGGTTTCACCATACCTGCGCAAACATATTTTGAACAATATACGAAGGATGAGAACTGCTGTTGCAATGGCTGTTACTCAAAGAAATAAAGAAGATAAAAGCTTTAGTATTAAAATAGAAAATCTTACTAAAGATTTAAAAAATATACCATCCCACGTATTTGGAGAGCATCTAAACTGTACAGCCATAGGATATTTTAGATGTGATAAAAAGTTTGGAGAAAAAAATTATATTGAAGAAATGAAGGCATGTGGGGTTTTGCAAGACATTGAAGTTTGTCTAAATAGACTCATATTGCATGCTTCCAGTTTGTTAAGAAATATGGACAATAATGTAGCTGAACATTATAACTCTGTGGTATGCAAGTTTATTGGCGGAAAGCGCATCAATTTTTCAAAAAGAGGGTCTTATCAAATACGGTGTGAAGCTGCAGCCCTATCTTATAATCTTGGAAGCGGAGAATACCACAGACAAATTTTTAAATCAATTGCTGAAAAAAGTCCTTCTGGTCATACAAAAAAATTTATTAATAGAGTTAAACAAAGACGTATTAATACTCTTAAAATAAGACCAAAAACCCTATTTAAAAAACGAAATAAATCAATTGCGCTTCCTGATAAAGATTATGGGGATCAGGAGGCAGATAATAGCATACAGCCAGACATGGAAGAAAATTTATTTGAAGAAAAAAAAAAGGAATTTTTAGAAGAACTCGAAAAAAATGAAAATGAGATTAAGGATTTAGAGATTAGTACCAGAGGACAAGGAGGAAATCCAAAGTGGTATCAAGAAAGGAGTTTAAGGCTTACAGCATCAAATTTTGGAAATATTTGCAAAATGCTAGAAAAAACAAATTGCAAAAATAAAGTAAAAGCAATTCTTTATTCCAAGTTTCGGGGCAATAAACACACTAAGTATGGCACCGAAAAAGAACCATTTGCTATTCAACAATTTGAGGAAACCTACAATTTAAAAGTTGAAATGTGTGGTCTTTTTATTGATTCCGAATGTTGTGCTTTGGCTGCTAGCCCTGATGGGCTAGTTGGCTCAAGAGGATTAGTAGAAGTAAAGTGCCCATCAACAGCTTCAGCAATCAGCCCTACAGAAGCTATCAATAAAAAAATAATCAAGTTTGCCACCCTTGATGAAAATGGACAGATGCATTTAAAACAGAACCATGATTATTTTTATCAAATCCAAGGCCAGCTTCATATCACAAAAAGAGATTTTTGTTATTTTATTTTATGGACACCTATGGGGATGCTGGTAGAACAGGTAAGCTTTTTGTTTTAAGTAGTAAGATATTTGGTATAACGAATTTATTATTTCAGATTTGGCGGCAGGACTCATTCTGGAATGACAAAATGATAGGAAAATTAAAAAGTTTCTATTACAATTGTTTATTACCGGAAATTATCGACCCGCGATATAGTAGAGGACTGGAAATAAGAAATCCATCGAGAAAATAACAACATTTTAATTTTAAAATAGGTATATTAATAGATTTTTGCAAATATAAAACTGTACTTTTTAAAATAAAATTTAAAATATAAGTATGTATATAATTGTTTTTTCAATAAGATTAGGGTAAAATGTATAACAGTTCAAAAAAAATGTTTAAAAAAAAACAATTATACATAGATTTTGTATAAAAAATGTATATTTTTTTAAAAATGCCTCTTAAAAACTCCCCCGTACATCATTAACAAAAAGTCTCGCAAAAAGTTTAATAATAATTGTAGCAAAAAAAAATTATATGAAATAGGATCGAGCACCCCATTTCAAAGAAAAATTTTGCCAATAATCGACAATCGTAATGTCTCATTATTCAAGTTTCATAATTCCCCGCGCCATGCTATGCCATCCTCACCAGATTTATATGACACGCGAGAACCTATCGGTTTGGTCGCCGCTTTGAAATGACCCCTTCCCTTCATCCTTCCGCTGAGTGTTGCCATATGTTGGGTGAGCCAAAAAATCGCCTATATTTTGAAATCCGAGTTGGTCACGTGCTGATGGATGCTCTTCACGAGTATACGTTGACCTTATATCAAGCGCGCCTAGTTATTTTAAGTCGTAATATATAACACTAGTTTGATATTTTATTATTTTCATACAAGGCGATTTAATTTTACTAACGGGTTATATATTTCATAGAAGATTAAATTTAAATGCATACCCATGTTGATAGCAAACACATAAACAGCACATAAATACCAGTTAGTTATGTCTTATAAGTACCTTTTAGTTTTTTGCAATTTTAATTAAAAAAAATATTAAAGAAGACCTCATGTCCAGAAATAAAATTCCTTGTATGAACTATGATGACTATGAAAAGGCCTTACTAAATGACTTTTTTTGAAACAATGTTGAGTTTTTTGACTAAGGACACTAAATCTGCCGAGATTTAGTGGCATAAGATGTGTGGTTTTAACTGTGGTATTTAAAGTTGTGAATTCTAAATACATAATATAATGGAGCATTGTTATAGTAAAAGAAACATATATTGGCAAAATGGATGTTCCAGAGCATTATAATTGTAAAATAAAAAAATTTGCAAAAATTTTACATGGGACTACTTTGGGATTTGGTTCTTATCCAAAAATGAACAATGAGTAAATAATTTATTTGGCATTAAATCTAGTAAAAAAAAATGTATGTAGTATCAACTTTGCGATATATTTTTTCTCAAACAAGAGTGGGTAAAAAGTGTATTACAGTGCGCAAAGTATTATTATAAGAAAAGAGCTATTTGTTGGGTGCAATTTTCGTAGCTAAGAAATTGGATAGGTTTATTTCTTTTCAAAGGAAAAAATAGGCAAATATTGGATACATCATTATTAATGAATCAAAGGTTTCATCAAAGTTCAACGCCATTCTAGACACAAAGAAGTAAATGCTTGGTATGTTATGCTTCAGTATCAGCTTATTTTTTTTTAATCATACCTAACTTTGTTAACCTATTAAATTGTCATGCTTGTCTTAATTTCATAAACCAAAGATACACTGTAATATTTATATATTTTACTCTTATAATTTATTAAAAACAAAACAAAGGTAAGAACACAATGTCACGGTCTCATCAAATCCATATAATTTTTTTTTCAAAGCTTTGAAAAAATTATATGATTTTGATGAGACCGTGACTGTGTGTTCTTACCTTTGTTTTGTTTTTGTTTGGTCTCTTAGAGAAAAATGGATTATACGTTTCTATTATTTATTAAAAAGTTCTGTAACTAACTTGAATGGCTTTTTTTTCTTGGTAAACTAGGTTAATAACTCAGATTAAAACTCCCCAAAATAGTTTTATGGTTTTTATTTATCTTTTGTGTAGTAAAATAAAATTTCCTATTTTGGTAAATAGTTCAGTACTAAGTAAAAGTTTTGTTGAATTGTAATTACCCCAAAAAGTAAAAAAAAAATGTTTTTAAGTACTTCTTTACGTGCGTTATCTTTCTAAATTTTTTTTGATAAAATTTTTAATTTTCTGGGAAACCTTGGAAGTTAATAATAATAAGCTATATAATTAGACTAAGTAATAACAGTAAATCTAAACTCATTTATTATTCAGCTAGATATATATAATTTTTTATATTTCATTATTACATATCTAATATTTTTATCACTTAGTTTAGAGATATTTTAATATGCACATAGTTTTACTACACAGTCAAAAAGTTATTACTAGAAAATATGTGCATATTGCGAATATCATTACAGTTAAACATGGTAGTAAAATAAGATTTTTATGTGTTGCTAGGAAATGATGTTGAATTATAAATATCAATTTCCAGACTCTTAATAAACCCTTTTAAAAATCTACGAGTCTACGAGGCCAAGGTTAGTTTCAGTTTATTATTTTAAACTCTTTTCATACATTTTTAAAGTAACGCAATATGGGGTAGCATAAACGGTTTTTTATTTATGTTTTATGGGTTAGGCTCAACTAATGTTAACTTTATTAACGATTTTTTCATGAATACTTTTTCTTGGTTTTTTTTTTTAAAGTTGAATACATGTATCTTTGTATGTATTCAATTATTTTTAGAATTATTGCAAAACCAAATCTTGAGTTTTAAAGTGCTTTAGTGATGCCATGAACTATTTAATGTTTTATTTTAAGTTAATAGTTTTCACGTTACTGGAGCAGAAAAAGTTTAACTTTTTAAAGAGATTTGACATCCTATGTAAATTATTTCATCTATTTATTAGTACTCATGTTTATACTAACGCACAAAGAAGATTATTTAGGTTATGGCTGCTGTCAAACTGCAGTAGGTATGTACATACCCCAGCAGTAAGTAGCTTTGGCATACAGAGAAGTAGAGGATAATAAGAATAAGGGTAACTAAGCTGATATTACCTGATTGGCTAAGATTCATTTCTGGAATTAAGAATTTGGAAAAGTGTACTCAATCAAATAGGGTACTTATCGAAAAGGGAAGTGATTTAGCAAGAACAGATAATTTAAAAATATGCTTTAATTACTCACGGGATAAAAAAAAACTTGAAAGGTAAATACTCAAAAGAATCTAGTTAAGAATAAAGTATTGATAAGTTATGCAATGAGTGTATATATCCTTGGTGAATAATAATATTTTATAAGTTGTATGCTGGACAGTTGTGAAATATTTAATTTTATATATCTGAATTTCGTTTATTGATTTTGAAACAGCCACAGCTTAATTCTTATTTTAAATTAAAATAGCAGCTTATCTTATATAGATAGGCTTCAATAGGCAACCTAAATTGAAGTAACATAATTGAAATCCAAAAAGACTACTGCTACTATTTAAATGGAATTCAATATTAAACATATTATTTATTTTAAACTATCGATATTCGTATAGCAGCAGACAGTGGTGGCTCTAACTTATAAAATATTTCCTGGAATATGCTGACTTAGCCCTTTCCTTGCTTTAAACCTATTTTCATAAGTTTTTAATGAAATTCAAATTGGGTGAGCGTGCAGGCCAATTTAAAATGCCAATTCTTTTTATTTCAAAACATTTTCGAGTCACTATGCTGATATGTCCTTGCTAACTTCTAAATCAAACTGATGTACCTTTCACTGGTTAACGTGTACACAAAAGGTATCAATGTGGTTTTAGTCCAGGTCATCTTTCCAAAGCCAAAATCTGGTCTCATGGAGTTTTGTTGTTGATTTTGCTTTGACTTTACATCTATTTAATAAATAAATAAATAAATAAATAGAGCCTTTATTAAATGTTCAATATACATACTTTAACAAAAAAAATTAAGCAGGGAATATTTTATGGTGAAATCTAGTCATAGACTACTCTACTTAAACACAAACAAATCTAAAAATCATAAGCAAAAAAGCACACAGTTAATAAATAAGTAACCAAGTACAAGCTTGAAGATCACAATTGAAATCAACTATAAAACAACTATTGATTGACAACTTGTTTCTATTGGGCTTTTAAGCATACACTTAAGCTAAAAATTAATGGTATTAATGTTACAAGGGCAGACTTATATAATCTTTTAAATTGGGTTGCACTAAGAGATCAGAATTTTACAGGAATAAAGTTATAAATTTTTATATCGTTATAGACAAATTATAAATGACCGTTTAAACAAGGCCGTTTTGTATCGCGCGAGTGTTTAAATGACGTTACAAGTAGTATAAATATTAAAAAAAGTATTTTATGATACTCATAATAGTTAATAATTTTAATATGGAACCTGAATTAAAATAATAAACTTCAAAGTCTAGTTGAAACAGTGTCCATAATATTATTTATAGTGAACTATCGACATTAATATTAATAGCAGAGAGTGCGGTTTTAACTTGGTAAATTTCGTGTTGCTTTACCTGTATACAGTTGGACAGGACCAGGCCTTTATACCATCCACAAAGTTTCGTTATTATATTGCTGCCAATACGGTTACTATACCGGATTTGACCGAAAGTTTCCCAATCTAATTATATGCAAAATACGATCAAAACTGCTGCACCGTTGTTTGAGTTATGGTTATTGTTTCCGACTTTGTTCAGGAGTTTGCGGCCGGGCAGTGTGATTTCCATGTTATTGAGTTTACAAAGGAAATGGAAAAATTTTATATGATTAATTTTGATCTCTGGTTGGCAAATTGATAAACTTTGAAATTATAATAGCTGCCTTTCGAGATGCGTTTAAATTTAATTGCCTTTTATAAATATATGCAAAGAGATAATATTTCTTTTTAAAATGTTTATAAATATATAAGACCTTTAAGTTGCCTTAATAAAAATATAAACGACAAATAATCTGATTCTTAAAATCTTGACAGCAAAAACCTTAAGTAACATTCCAAATGCAAATTACAAAATAGCGCCAAAATATCCAGGTTTTGCGAGTTCCACACACTCCCTTTTCGTGTTTCGGCTTCCAGTACAACATCCAATTACCCCATTACCCGTATTAAGGCCACGGTCGACCGGAGAAATTTCACTTGAGGGTTTAGGTCTTAAGAATCTTAGGCGGCTTGATAACGACATTAAAACTTTCTGGTATACTTTAAAAGATAACTTAAATTGACAAGGAATCAAAGGGACTAATCTAGCCTAAGTGAAGCGAGGAGTGTTATGACCGGAATTAAAAAGCAAAATTAAAGCAAAGACTCTAATATATTTTCGAAGTTATTTTATAAATTAAGGCGAACGCAGAAAATTCGTTTCCGGAAAGTTTCTTGGTTTATAATGGATCGCTAATCTTCCAGCGCTATAAAGGGATTTGTCTGAGTAAGCATTTGATTCCTTAAACTTTAGGCAAAATCATGGCGCGAACATTTTGTTGGCGACTAATTTTTGCTTTTAATTTAGAAGCTAAAGCTTAGGATTTAAACTGTTGGTAACTTGTTTTAGCAGTTGGTTTAATTTAATTAGATTTAACATTTTGTTGATTCTATAATTTGTTATAACTGTTAGGCCTGTCCATTTTTATATTAAAATTGATCACGTCCGAAATATCTTACTAGTATTATAGTAAAGTAAACATTTTGTACAGAAAAAAATTATTATATTTATTTTTGTTTCAGGTATGTACACACCGTAGCATCTACAACTAAGTAATTTGGTAACGTATTATCAGTGACATACATTATTATATTTGTTTATTTCCTTCTCCTCGTCCCTTGAATTCCTTTTGATCCTCATAAAAAATTAGTGGTATTTATGAAATCTGATGTAACTCTGAAGACATATAATTAACTTTACAAAGGTACAAATGATAAGCACTAATAGAGTTAATATAAATTAAGAAGGACACTTATAACAAAAAAATGGAAATATGTTTGTATTTCCACATCTTTGGGTCATAAGAGAACCTCAGTTATGTTCAAATATTAAAAAAATCAGTTAGTAGAACATGCAAATAGAGTACCAAGTGCTTAAACTATGTAATCGACCTTCCAAATATTAATTGATACAGTTGTTAGATCAGAGAACAATGAAATAGCCTAATGTTTACTAATAAATCCAGCTTTCTTTTTATTTTTATTGGTACAGATCAGAAAAAACCAACAATGGATCCAACTTATTTTAAATTACAAGAAATACAGACTTTTGAAGGTGAACCAATTACGTCATTCACCATAACTTTTAAACAATACGCAACTGAACACATTTAGAAAGAACTTTAATTAGAATGTATTAAGGCTTCTAGAAACATATTAGTAATATTTTTTATTAGTTCTAACATGTAGTGAGTATTTAATTTAATTATAAAATTTTTAACAATGCGTTTAAATTTACTGCAGACTTTTAATATAATATTAAAAATTTTAGGGGTTATAAAAACAAACAGACCCGAACAAACATTTTTAAAACTGCGAGTTTTATTTTACGTGAACGGGAATATATTTTTTTGAGGGATATATTTATTTTAGCACGATAAACATACAAGGCATATATTTTGTCCAGTAATTAAAAATTTCAGGTTTTATAATATTTTGAGAGTAAATGAGGTTTTTAGCTATGTGCTTATATGAAATATGAGTTTTAATATTTTATACTTGTGAGCATATTATATATTTATAGAGTAGTTTTAGTTAGAATGGAACTCGCAGTGCAGCCTACAATTTTTATTCGTTTTCATAAACCTATTGAAATTTTTTGAATAAATGTGGTTAAAGCAACATAAAATCAAAAAAATAGTTTTTTCTTTCAATACCAGTTCTCCAAATACCAATCATTCTTTTTTATAATCCTATCTAATTAGGATTGAAAATGTTAATGGAATTTTTGATTTTTTCCCCCAAAAACACTATTTTCTTTTCTAATATATTCATTTTTATTTACTTGAATAGCTTTCCTTAGCTCAAAATTTCATCTATGTAGTTCTAAATCATGTAAAAGTCTAGCTCAGCAAGTTATAGAAAATTCAAAGATCCTTTAAACAAGTTAAGGTAATTTATTAATTATAAATTAGTACAAATACATAAAGCGTTCAAGTTTAGTGAGCATTATATATATATATATATATATATATATATATATATATATATATAAAACAATGTATATATATATAAATATTTTTTTTATAGCAAAAGGTGTTACCCTACAATTATACAAAACGGATAGCGCGAAATACTACTAAATTATTAGTAATTTCATTTAAAATTTAAATTAAGGGTAGGGCTGCTATGCAATGCTATGAGAAATCCGAATTAGTGAACAGATCACTAATTCATAATTTTTGAATTTATGATAGTTTAAGATTTTTATAAAGGTAATTCCACATTTGTACACCTACGGCAGAGAAAGATCGATGCATGTAACTATTTTGTAGTTTTTTGTTAGAAATATCAAATATGATACTGTCAGAACTATATCGCCGTAATCAACTAGAGAAAGAATAGGATGGCTACATAACAAGTGCTTATTAGGTATTAATTTAAATAAATCTGTTAGTCTTATATGTGCTTCTGGTATTTTATTTACTATATGATTTCCATCCAAATAGAGGTTGAGAATCAAATATTTGGCCTAAAATTTTAATTTTAACTATATGAGGTATTATATTGATATTGATTTTAATACTAAAATAATTTTTCATAGACCATGGACAATAATAAATAATACATTTTCACGCAAGTATAACAAATTTAATTATGACCCACAAGAATTATGACATGATCTCTTCGTAACAAATATAGAAACTAGGCAACGAAATACCTGTATGTGCAAAGCCCTGGCAATTTTAATTCTGCAAAGAAGTATTAAAGATATATTACTTCAAATAATTACAAAAAAGGAAAAATTTCATTGATTAATACTAAATGAAAATAGACAATTGAAGGAAAATTTATCCAGAAAAAATATTTTTACATCGACTTTCATGAATTCTCATAATATATATTATTCCACGTTTAATACTAAATTTATGTAATTTATTTACTTGTCGTATG
Source organism: Anthonomus grandis grandis (assembly GCF_022605725.1). Classification (NCBI taxonomy): domain Eukaryota; kingdom Metazoa; phylum Arthropoda; class Insecta; order Coleoptera; family Curculionidae; genus Anthonomus; species Anthonomus grandis. The sequence continues at coordinate 18,612,378 of NC_065548.1, read as the reverse complement.
TAGATGTGTAGTAGAAAGTTATATAACTTAAGGGCAGCATTAGAAAATGATAATTTTCTTTGTAGTAGAAGCAGCAAGTGTAACCAAGTTTCTATTTACATTTATTATGCATAGCTTGTGATTTATATATATATTTGTACATACATATTTTTATAGCTTTCATTGAGCCTCGATTTACTGTTTTTCAAAGTAAAAGCCCGTCTTCGAATTAATGACGAAATTAAGTCGAAATTTTGACTTTATTGAGAAACTCAGTTCCCATGTACGTTATTATAGCGGTATTATAATTAGTAGTAAAAATCTAATTACTGTATTTTTGCATATATTATTGTTACCAATTTATTTATTTTATTTCGCAATTAACTTTTACACATTACACATATACGAGGAAACCTATGTGATAGATAGCTTAAAAGCAATCTGATGTTAGTAGTTCATCTGCCAATAAACAGAGGTAATGTTGCAAGTAACGTGAGCCGTCATAAAAAAAATGTCATATATACTCGGAAAGCAATAAACATAGTTTAAAACAGGAATACTATTTTGAGTAAGGGTGGGTTTAGAGTTTTACTCTCGAAAATTTTACTTGCAGATTTTAGATCGTATTAGATTTTATGAAACATCATAAAGCGCTTGAAGAGAGCGTAAAATGCCTTCTAGTCTAGCCATTAAAGGAGCCTATATAATCCTCAATTCTATGCTAAATTTATTATAAATTTCCGTTTAAAGTATTTTTTATTTTGTAGCTTAAATTAAAAGACATTAAACAACCGTATTTTGTTTCCGTTATTGAATTTTTAAATATACATGAAATGCCTTTTAAAACTGTTTAATATATTATTTCAATTATCTTTTATGTACTTTGTCCAACGCACAATTTACTCATATATAGAAAAACGTTATTGTTTAAAAATTTGCATTTTATAATTAACTATCCTTAGAACTCGACAATAATAAATTTTGGTTATTTAAAACCGAATAAATTTTGAACCAAGCGAGTATCAATATATTAAATTTGTGAAAATTAATACGGCTCAAAATAACACACATATTGAATAATCGCTTCAAAAGTTTCCGTCTGCCCAAATAAACAATTTATTCGTGACTGTTGATTATTTTTAACAATATTCGCGTAAGCAATAACTTTGCAAAAATAAAATAGCACCTTTGTTATTTTTAATTAATGAAAGCGAATGGTATTATCGGCTTTTAATAATTTTTATTAAAAAGAAATTATTATTTGTTTTTTAGGAATATTATATTCAAATAACTGAAGTCAAATAACTCGTAAATCATTAAAAGACGTTGAAAGTCAACTGATACCTTTTCTGGAGCTAAACCCAACCAGTATGTAAAGTTTTTAATTTTTATTATACACCATTCTTACGTATGTCACTATAAACATTAATATGGTGATAGGCAGATATGACTTAATTAAGATATTATAAAACATTAATTGACCTGAAATTAATTGACGAATAAACTATACAATCACCATGACTTACACTAGATTAGATTTGTTAATTGGAGTAGTATAATAGCTCCTTCAAACTGTATATAGAGCTGTTTGTTTAAGCCAATATTAACCAGAACCTACCAAAGGCATGTCACCAACTCCTGCTACACCTGCATAATGCTTCACAATTGCACAATTATCAAAGGTTTGTTTCACCTCTTGGTATAACCTACAAAGACTTTTTATCGTCAGGTTCTTGTTTAGCTTATAGTCTCTTGTTTATCTTACAGTACGTGTCTGGAGTTACCAAATATAAGATTGTCTTTTAACCCAATTTTTAAATCTTGATTTAAACAGTCATTTTACAATATTACAGTGAATGGCTTAGGACCTATTAATTTCTACCTTTTCTTCCTAGTTTATTCGCTTCTTTAAGTGACTTGATACTCTGACTAAAATTAACTTATCTGACAGAGCCTTTGATTATGGACTCTCCTGCTAATCAAGAACTTAAATTTATACAGTCGTGGTCTCATTGTAGGTTGTGTGTTGTTTAAACTAAAGTGAGTATTAGCTCTTCTGAGTTTACTAGTTGCAACGGTGCAATCTCTAGTTTCCGCATTTTAAAAATGTGCACTGTTGGAACTAATTTAAAATATATTAAAAATTCTGGTTTCTTATCGGTCTGTATATCTCATAATGAGCAATGCCTCAATGAGCATTGATTGGCTTTTTAAAACAGAGATCAAGGTGAGATATATACAGAGCTTTATTATTATTTCTAAAATTTAAAACATGGAGACGTGGGTATATTTGCCTATGAATCAGCAAAGTGTAAACCTTTGGAAGTTGTGTGCGAGTTAAACTTTAAGGCTGCTGGGCCTTAGGTACGGCCAGTCTTTGATATGCCTTTCCTTTCCAAAATACTGTTTGACGTATTTGGCTGTGACTGACCTAATTAGATTTGGTTATTATGCAATGACATATACTTATGCTCAGGTGCGTCAAGTGATTGATTTTATGGAACAATAATTAAAGTAAGGGTCCATTTGATTTTAATACACGACACATTAAAAACCATAAAAACTTACAAAACAGTTTTACCACTAACCAAAAATCTTTATTTTACTCTCGACACGTGTTTGAATAACAATGTTAACATCTTCAGGAGAATATACTAATAATGTAATTAGTATTTAAAGATATTTGTAAGTAGTTTTAGTTTAGATTTAATCTTCTCCTGAAAATGCTAAAGTCGTTAGCGAAATACCTATCTAGAGTGAAATAAAGAGTCTTGGTTAGTGTTAAAACTATCTCGTAATTTGAGTGTCACACCAACCGTAGGGCCATAAAAACTTGATTATTGTTCCATTAACAAAATTGATTTACTTATCTACCACAAAGGGCATTTTGCTCGAGTGTCTTAAAGTTTCAAAAATCATACTGATACCTAAAAATGGTGATGTGGACTTCGAAAATTATCGGTTAATTTCTGTAGTCGCAACTATTGTTAAAATCTTTGAGATCTTTTTGAAGAGTCAAATAAAAAGCTGTGAGCAAAATTCATGTTAGGCAACACAGATTTAGACAAAACTTAACGGATACAGCTTTTAGGGACCTGTGTGATAAGACTGGAGGGTTAAGTTTTCACCCTGATGCAACATTTTACAATTTGTCAAAAGCTTTCAATTGTTTTAAGCATAGACTACTTCTATAAAAGCTCGTCTATTATAATTTTTTTAATTTAAGTATTCACTTTCTTTAGACCTACTTAACAGGCAGGAGTCAATATTTTATTGGGAGTGGTCGGTAGGTCCCAGAGTTTACTGATAACATCCACAGTAACCTGGGATAGTGGGTAATATCAAATCGATTAAACTTAAATCAGAACAAAACCATTTTTTTTTTCTATTTAGTCCAGTTTTTCTTGATTTGATTTTAAATTATAGTATTTAGTTTCTATTAGTATAAATTTTATTACTAATTTAATTACTTTTAGTTTTTATATAGCTTTAAACGGTCGATTCACAGTCAGCAAATACGTGTATAGCGGTGTGCTATCGGTTTAAAAATAAAAAGATACTTTTTGCCTGTAAGTTAAATTTTTTAAATAGTTTAGGCAAAATTGTAATTTTAATTTTGGCAAAAAAATTATTTCGAATTGAATTGAATTGAGTTAAAAAAAAAAAGTTTTTTTCAGTTTCGGCTTACATGCTCAGGGCTGTATATTTTGGATACTTTATTACCTGATGTATTATTTGTTTAATTGAAGTCGCTCTTCCCATATGTTCAAAAAATTTGCCTTTATGGTATTATCATTATGGCACATCTTTCTTTGGAGTACAGTTTTTCAATGCGTTGGTTTCCTTGGAGAATCTGCCCATTTCTGCATTTAAAACCAACATTAAGGAGTACCTAATTAAAAATGCATTTTACTCATTTGAAAAGTACCTTTAGTCCAACTTTGCTAACCTCCTGTGATGTAACTGTTTTATACATTGTATTGTGTGTTACTTTTAGTTGCATTGTTAGTTTTGAGTAATCTTAAACATAAAAAAGTGTATTATTAAGATACATGCGTTTGTATTCATATTATATTTTTTGTCTTGTGGAAGAGTGCTTGGCTTATTAGCATTAATACATTTGCTATAATTAAATATTTATAGTATAAATAATTTGTTTATAGTAAAAAAATAGTGGACACGTTATTTAAAATTCTAGTTTTTTTTTAGTTCATATTCATAAAACTTAATATATTTAAACGTTATATTAAGCTATTCTTACGATAAATCTTTATTTTACAGCTCTATTTGTATTTTTGTATAAGTCTAAAAACAGATACATAAATATTAATAATTTAACAAACTTCATCGAAAATTCAGCCGTCTTTCCCCAAATGACGATAGGAACTTCGTGATACGATTCGGAGGCATTGCATTTTCCGGAAAGTTGGTTTTCAAAAGGACGGCCGGGAGTGTGGAGTTGACACACTCCCGAGATTACGGAAAATATAATTTGGGGAGTTTCGGCCCCAGATCGCTGGCTGGTGCGGGTCGCGGAATTCTGATGGCGCTACGGTATTTAGAAAACGACGTCAAAAAGACGCCTTAGATTTTATAAACTGCCGCCGCCATCGCCTAAAAGCAAAAGTAAAAAGAGGCATAAGAGGATTAAAAAGGTAGCGTCGTAGTTTATTCAGTTTTATTGAGTTCTTTGAGTAAATAGAATAGTAAATAAGATAACTTATAACAATAAACAAAACATTTTTTATTTTAAATATTTAAAAAGAAAATCTCTAATTTTGTGCATTTATTAAAAAACTTAAATAAAAATACTTACCGGACAAATAACATAACGAACACTCATGAGTACCAAAATTTCTAAATAAAAAAAAATATATGTGCATTAAGCTTAAACTTACAGAATACTAATAGTTTACCTCACAAGATCTAATGCAGTTTGCGAGCGAGACATCTAAAATACACTCAGAATAACACATAGTCATATTGTAACCAATATTTATTAGATTTTTGCTTTTACTAAAAATTGAATCATGTTGAAAGTCTTTATAGAGTGGCACATATATGCTAATGACAGTTATTAATCTTATTTTAAATGAACTATTGCTTATCAAGCGACGCCCATCTATTTAAACACAGAAAACTTAATTAATTTCACGGAAAACGGTCTTCTTGAAAATCTGGGTTAAACAACAGTGCCTAATCTTTAGACTAACCCCACGATTTGTATATTTTAAATGCAAGAATATCACACCACCGGACAGAAAAGCTAAAGACCTAGCAAAGAAAACTTGGCTAAAAAAAGAAATTAAAGAACATTATCGATAACTCAACAACAAATAAACTGAAATATGTATGTTTTACTCTTCTATCTTTTACTGGATTACTTATTGGATTACTTATTGGATTGATTTCGATCATAGATTCCGAGATGAGGTTCAAAATATTGATTCAATTATTTTTTTCCAGATTACGTAACTCAATTTGAAATAAAGAGAAAGACTTATTAATTATCATTCAAGATTACAGTTTATTAGATATTAATTCTCATATTTCTCACGAAAGATTTTTAAATTTAACCAACATTTTTTTTTCTAAATCGGAACAATACTTACTCAATAAGAATTTAAAATTCAAACATTGCTAATAAAAATATTAAAAATATTGAAAGCTAAAGTTTGATACGCTTAATGTCAAATTTTAACCTGAAACATCATAATTTTTTTCTCCTACCGTGCGTAAAGTACTCATTTTACACACTTCCCAGGGTGTGAATTGATATTTTGTAGTACAAAGTATTTTGTATGTTACACGTGTATAAAATCACCTTTTCTTATTTATGGGAAATCTCAATTGACAATTGAAATGCGACAATTCGACAATGCGAATGTAGGCGTAGCCAAAACCATTTTACACACTTGTTACATAAATAACTATTTAAGTTCTAATTGCAACCAGGTTTTATAGACTATAAAAAAGAAAATGAACATCACCTTATTTTCACAAATACGGACAAGGGTTCTTGGTAGAGAGGGGCAGATATATGTCTGAGGTCGTGGACTTTTTAAAGGGCGAAGATTTTGAGACTTTAAATAAAGACCTGACCAATGATTTATTTGGACTTTACAAAAATCTCTAGATTTTCTATTTTACCCATCGAATATTTCAAGCAAAATAAATATAACTTAAGTCCCAGGAATTCAAAAATTCCAGTTTTATATGGTTTTTTGGATTTATGGATTGTAAGGCTTTTGAAAAATTGTCAACTCTCGCCACAATAAATTTGAATTAAAATGGAAAACAACGGTTCTTTCACTTTTCCAGACCTCTTTTTAAAAATTAAATCAAAATTTTAATTTAAATCAAATTAAAATTTAAATCAAGTCTTAAATATACAAAAAGGAGTTTTCTACTGACAATGTCATAAACTTCAATTCCAATACATATATCCACAAATTTTCCAACTGTAATTCGTTATTTATAAAATATTTAACATCATTACTTAACATAAAAGCAATTTCATATTAAAGCAATTGTTGAGAATTATTTCTTTTCTATAAAATCCATTAATTATGTCTACTATCATACATTTGGATAAACCAATTAGTACCACGTCATATTTTGGCAGCATTTCATTGCAGCTCGCAAGAATCTTTGACATTATTTATGCTTTCTCAATAACAAAAACCTTAAACTAGTAAAAATTAAACATAAAGTGAGCCCTTTGCTACCTTCCGAGGCATATAAAATTAAATGCCCATGTTGCAATGCAGTTTATGTAGATCGATCAGGAAAAAAATGTCTCAATGCTTCAAGGAGCACAAACATCAATTAGTAAAACTGAACAATAGCGATTTAATAACATCAAAATCGGCTTCCGCTAATCATCTGCGTAGTGAAAAACATTACTTTTTACCGGAAGATGGCATTAGATTATTGCATGCCTGCGACAAGAGTAAAAAATTGGATCTTTAAAAAACTCTTGAAGTTAGTAAATCTTTAAAAAGAGCGGATGGTACATGCGTAAATGACCAAGAACTTTTTAGCGCACATTTATTTTTTAACAACCTAGTCGAGTAAACTTCTGTTCACACCTTATATTTTATTTCATTTTATTTTTCTCCTGCTAATTTTTAACATGATTAACTATGATTCTGTTTTTTTTACAAGTATATTATAGATGTCTCTCTCGCAAACTGTACTAGATATTGCTTATCTTGGGAGCTAAATTGCTAGTATTATGTAGTTTGTTTAAGCGTTATGCGGTGTTAGTCTATGTATGTTTTGTTAAATGTTATCAATAATACTATTTGTTTAAACTTAAATATATTTTTTTTATTTACATATTTTGATAGTCATAAGTGTTTGTGGTGATATATTTAGATGTGTTTTTATTTATTTTTTTATATGGATTTTACAGCCATTTATAAAATATGAATTAATAGTTTATTTTTAAGTTACATGAGTTATTAAATTAATTAAGTATTTTTTGTTATTTGTTGCAGCATGGCTCTTAAACAATTTGCATAGAAAATAACGGAAAATAATTCAAGTGTATTTGTGCATTAAAATAAATGCATTATGCTTAAAAAAAGTATTTTCGATAAAACTTTAATTTTTGATCGTATTATGCCTTTTATAAAATTAAATTTGTACATAATTAAAGTGAATTTACGATATTGCTATCTTAAATATAGATAGTACATTACCAATTAGTAGGAATACGTAAAAAATCAGTAAAATTAATATAAATCTATACATCACCATATCCTATATTATTGAGTCTATTTATGCCTAAATAAGTTACTTGATGCCTGTTATACATCTGCTGTAAACAATAGAATAAAGTTAATTTATATTAAATCAAACCATTATTTATTTATTTAATATATATATTTTATTACTATTTTCTTATATTACGACCATAATAGTACAACTTAGTTATATACGTGTACTTAGAAAAACCCTAACAAAGACAACTTGGCAAAGCAAGAAAAAAAGTCGCTGTGCTGTTAAAAATGTATGCGTTAGAGGAACGCTACCCCTGGAAAAAGTACGGAAACAAAAGTTTTCCGGTTTTCTTTTGTCAGTTGCAGAGTAAAAAGCAACATGGTAAGCATTCTTAAATGAAGCGCAGCATGTTTTATTTTCTACAGAGAAAATTGCCGCATTGAATAAGGATAAAAAATTCTTTTTTTTTTTGGACTGGGAAACCACTTGAGGCAATACGGTTTCATCTTTTTAACGTAAAAGAAATAATGACAAAGATATTTCGTCTGAAAGGCTCTTAAGATAACGAGCGTTTTATGCATATTGGTTTTACACATTACAATGCTAAGTAGATGATATTTGTTTTTGTAATTATTGTAATTATTGAGTATTTGTTTTATTTGATTTTTTTGGGTCCAAAATAAATTATAATAAAAGCGAAGAAAGTAAAATATTTAGGTATCTTCTAATTTTAGAAAAGTATGGTTTGTTAGCTCAACGTCATGAGTTATTTTATTAATGAATTATTATTATGGGGACAATTTTAAACGGTTTTTTGGTAAATTACTAGGACAAATAAAATGAATATAAATATTAATAAATATATATTTGAAATATACAGAGGGTATTGATATTACGGAACATTTATGAGGATAACAATAGTATAGAAATAGAATTATACGGGGAGTTTTAAGGTTGAGAATATAAATAAGGAAAATACTATTTATCCTAATAGTAATCGGAATATACCGGAAGTTTTAAGGTTTTAGGGCATTTATAGGGAAAATATTATTTATAATAATAGTAATAATAATCTACAGATTTAAGACTTTTTTATTCACTAATATCCAAATTTCCTTCTTAGTAAATATGTATTCTGTGACTAAAGGTATTAATATAATATTTATTAAAATTGTATCACGTTACTCATACAGTGCGGCTCTTAATTGCTTCCCTCCAATCCTATCTTTTAAATGCTTTTATATACAAATTTGAAATTTGGCACACATCATTAGCAACCTAAATACTACTTTTTTCGATAAATAAAATTATATAGAAAGAGAGATGGGTCATGCAATACATCGTTCGAAAGTTACCACTGAATGCTTCATGGTCTTAGAATATTAAGTCATTATTACTACCCATAGCAAAATGACTGAGCCTTTCAAAATTCTATTTTTCGCATTTATATTTCCATTTAAAATAATTAAACTTTAGGTAACACAGACATATTTGACTACAAAAGATGTTGAAAATGTGCACCATTAACTTCAAGATAGTAAAATATTCTGTTGAAGTACTCTTCACGAACATTTCGGAAAGTTTTAGTATCAATATTGCAACATGCATCCATTATTCTTTGACGAAGATCCGTAGACGTAGACCTTTTGTTTCAAGTAGTCCTATAAAAAAAGTCCAAAGGTGTAAGATCAGGCAATCTGGCTGGCTACTCGGTAGGCCCTCAACGACCAATTTACCGTTTAGGATAAGTATTGGTCAAATATTCTCTAACATTTCTGCTAAAGTGAGGCGATGCCCCATCTTATTGGAAAATTGTTTCGAACTCAAATTCATGAAAATAATCTTAAGTATCAGTGGTCTTACTGTATTTTACAACATGTTGAAGTAAAGGCTCTGGTCAAATGTTAATTCAAAGTTAAAGATTTTTGAAAAGCTGCCATGTTGCTATGGGTAGAAGTAATGACTTAAAATTCTAGAACCATAAAGCATTCAGTGGGAGCTTTCAAACGATGGATCGCATGACTTCCCTGTCTGTTTAATTTTATTTTTCAAAATGGCGTCCCGCCGCCATGTTGAAGTTATGCAAAATGAGCTAGAGGCCAGAAAATAGTATTTGGGTTGCTAACGATATGTGTCAAATTTCAAATTTGTACATAAACGAATTCAAAAGATAAAAGGGGTGGGAGACAATTAAGAGTCGCACTGTATAAATTTGTATGTCCTTTATATTAACCTGACGATAATTAAATAATAGTGGATAACTAAATAATTTGGTTTTTAGTTTTATTTTATAATTGCATTATAATTTAAAATTACAATGGTTAAATTTTATTAAATCGATGTGCGTTTTTAACTTTATACAAAAATGTTTGGAAAAACAGTTGCATTGTCAACTTTTCAGAATGTACGAAGTTATTGGAAAAGATTTCTTTTATGTAAGGGGATTGAATTTTATATTATTTTATTCTATTTGAGATCAATCGATTAAAACAAGCGTTTATTGACATTAGAGAATTGAGCTTGTATTTTATTTATTTGATGCAACTTACAGCAAATTTTCTAATATTTTTCAATCAATAATACTTAATCTAGTAATGAGTATACGTATTTCACAAACTTGACATTTTAGTAATCGATGCAAGGCTATAACAATTTAAAGTTGTTTAGTTTTGGTACATATAATTTTTTAGAAATTTATTTTGATCAAATACATTTTTATTCATCACAATTTGTACAAATTAAACATCTTAAAGTAATGGATATCGATGATGTTTTAATTAAATATGTCAAATAAAGGACAACTCTGTGATTTTAAAAGAATAATAATAATATGAGATCAAAATCCCGGCCAAGCACATAAGCCCTCCTCCCAAGCCTCAAAGGTATAACATTAACTATTATATTAAATTGAAATACATAAATTCTAATACGGCGCACCATTCAGCCACATATAAAAAAATCTTTAAAAAAAATAAAAGAGAAAGGAATCGTCAGTCAGTAATTTGTTGCAGCTTATGATTTTCTGAGAATTTCCGTAGTGGTAAAGATTTTGCGTCGTTGGAAATATTGTTCCACATTTTGGTTGCAATAAAACTGAACGACTTTTGAACATTTGTTGATCGATGTTGAGATATCAAATAGTCCTTAACATGGCGAGTTTGATAAGGATGATCCCTCGACATAAATAGTTGTTACAATTAAGGAAAAATTCTACATATAAAATGAAATAAATTAAATTTACGTCGTTTGGCCATGTAATTTGCCAAACCTAGTAAAATATATTTGATGTTAAATAATATAGCCACCATCTCTAGAAAGAATTAAATTAAACCCGAACAGACTTGTCGATATTTTATTTAAATTTTCATTAAAATGCGGTTTTCGAAATCAATCCAAATAAAATACACCGAACGCGTCACTAGTGTTTTGCTGTTTTTGATTAAAATTTTAAACGGATACAAAAGTTGTAAATTCATGAGATGACCATTGAAATAGCAATAACAAACTGCCGATCTCGGTTTTTTTAATGTTGTTATTATTGTTATTTCGATGAAGGACTTTTTGTTGTAATTTATTTTGAAAAGGATTACTTTAACATTGTTTTAGTCAGCGTTTATTGGATTTTATTAAATTTATATTTTGGCGCCCATCATAATTTAATTTACTGTTTTTTGTTTAGATATTTTTAGTGCTGATATATACATGCTTGTCCTAACAGTATGTTTTCCTTTAAAATCAATTTTGAATTAATTAGGAAAAATTTTGCCAGAACCAAGTATGTTTAGAGGAGAAGTTTGTGAACTGATTAACCAAAAATTTATTTCACATCTGAACCTAAAGAAATATTGTGTAAGTAGATAGTGCGGTAGACCTTTATTATTTTTGACTTTGTGTTGTATTATGAATACACTCTTAAAATATAGTTAGTTTAACATTTAAGGGACCTTAGTATTGGTTTTATAATTTTTGCTCAGTTTAGGGTTGTCAAGTTGGCATACCAATAAAGTGTAAAAAATAAGCTCTTTAATAAATATCTCTAAGTGCTAAATGCCTTTTTAATAGAAAAAATCTAAAATAATTTCGAAAGCTACTAGTTTATAGATTTTCTTATATAATATTTCGTACAGGAATTGTATTTGAAATATCTTATATAATGTATTAGTATATATGTATTAAGTAAATAAAAGTTATTAACAAACTGAAATATTTGAATATTGTGTTATATTTTTCTTATTTAAAAGAGAGCGATGGACAAAAAAGACATATAAATTAGATATTTAAAAGACACCAACAGCAATCCAATAACATTCTAATAGAATTGAAAAAACATTTGAAACATAAACATGGTGAAAATGAATTAGTTTGGGGTTAAAATAGGGTTTGTGGACGTTTGACACGAACCTCCGGTTCATTGTGGTAGGTAATTGATGTTGTTTTAATGACCTAGAGAACAAAGAATCTCATTAGCATTTAAAACAGCTTTCGTTAAATTAGTACAGCAAAAATTACTGCGTACTGTGGTATTTGCCCTCGTGCATTTTATATGTGCGTTTATGGAATTAACTGAAATCAGTTGTAATTTAACATTCAGTGTTTAGTAATGTTATCGAATAGTATGTTTAATTTATGTGTTGGAATAATATTTTAAAATTAATTGAATTGATTTGCTTTAATACTATATAAGCTGTGGTCCGATAACGTTGTGGTTATAGAGAATATTTTTTTTTTTAATATTTTACAGAAAAAGGGTTTAAGCAACTATTTTTGTAGCATAGAAAATTTAAAAATGTGAAGTAATAAAAAATTCTAGAAGGCTTTTTAGGTAAATGAATTTTTAATGCGATCTGGAGTAAACTTTTAAGCAATTTAGGCTTTTATATTCTACGAACTATTTTAACCATAAAAAGTTTATTGTTTTTTTTTCATTTATCAATTTTTAGATTAATAAATTCCTATTTTTTTAATAACTAAATTTGTTTATTAAATAAACTAAAATTAGTTCTAAAGCTCCTCATATGATTACTATATATCGTAGAATATTTTTCTATAGATTGATGTGGATAATGAATCGTAAAACATGTAATTTGTTTCCACTGCATTAAAAAAATTATAAAAAAGTATTTTTGACAGTAAATTATGTATTTATTAATGCTTGAATGCTAAAATTACTTCCTTTTTGCACCCTTTAATAAAATTATTGCATCACTTTCATATTTTTTTTAACTTTTTTATCTAAATGGTGGCATTGCACATTATACAACACCATTTAAAAATACGTTACCAGTCGATCAGAAATTAATTATTCAATAATAAGAAGTCAAATCCTAACGACGTTTTAAGACTAGTTAAACCTCAAACTTGGAATTACGAATACAGGAAATTATATTTTTTATAGAAATTTGAGAGACCTCCATTACGATCTGAGCTTAATATTGAGCTTAACTGTCGTAATTTTTTATAAGGCCATAATAATAATAAAAAAATAGTTTCTTAGCTTAAGACTTAAATTTTTGTATAGTGTAAATGATAATTTAGTAACATATTTTTAAATAAAAATTGGCTTTTTAAAAAATATTTTTACATATTTTATTCTGTTTAGTAAATCCACCATTCTTTTGGAATTAACACGTAAAGCTCCAATTTACTGGGTCATTTTTTTCCGATATCCTATGCAAACAACTGCCGCCCTATATGGTTAAAAATCATGAATTTTCAGGTCATTTATCAAGAATAATCAGCTTATTTTTGAAAGCCCATTCATTAATACAAAATACCATCCTGGTTATTGCTGTTATAAAAATTTATAGGTTTTGTTTTTGTGAATTTTATAGGCTCGGCAATTAAGAATTTGAATAATTAGTACAAATTAAATTATGATCATATTTTAATTAAAACCAGATTTTACTATTACATAGGTAAAATAATATGTACTGTAATATTAATTTACATTCCTTTTTGTCTTGGGTGTGATACCACAGCTTCTCGGTTTACCTTGGTTAGATGGCTAGCTCTCTCTTTTACAGTAAAAGTAGCAGTTCTTTGGTCACGATTTCCTCGCTTATATTTAATTTACATCTTTTATGCAGAATTTAAGTCTCCCTTTTATTATAGTACATACGTATGTATGATTTAATGGGTAAATTTTGTAGGGCTATAAAAAAAACTTTTAGAACTTAAATATATATAATTTAATATAATAAGTTTGTCATGTTAAGAAGTATTTTTCCTTAAATATTAAAAAATATACCATTTATACCTTTAGATTTTCAAAGGCATAATTTTGATATTTAACTTTTTTACTCTTAAAAGAAAAGTTAAGTTAATTAAAACGCTTATGATCTTAACGTCTTTTAATAAAGCTAAATAAAAGTTAAAATTCCCCGAATGAGTTTTTAATAAGTCTTTAACTTTTGTTCTTACTTCTTTGAAAGGTAATTAACTGCTTCTTGTTAAAGTTAAATAATAAGGACCAATTAAGCCTTTAGAAGAGCGTCATAATAATATCTGAATATATTTATGATAGCCAACTATACTGCAAATGCATAATTTTATTGAACACTTTTAATCGTCGGAAAATAAGTTATGCAGAACTAAGTATTTAGTTTTGTCTCTTAAAGTAAATATCTGTAACATTACTAAAGCATTTTGTTCGCTAAATAAAGTTTTTAATATAAGTGTCTAGTAAGGTTACTAAGATTGCTTCCAGAAAAAAGAAATAGAAAAGGAGAGAAAATATTTTTTTTTAATTTATTTGTTTTTTAATGAATGAAGTCACTGTTTATAATGTTATTGATATATTGAGTCAATTAATCCTTTTTTTCTAATTATTTTTTTCTTTTTAGGTAGAGCTGCTTTCACCTTAGCAAAAATGTGGATCCTTCTAATTTTGGGTAAGTAAAAATATTTAGTAAACATATCTTAAATGAAGAAAGTCCATTGTTTAGATGATCACCTAGATAATCTCTTTACTTTAAACTAAAATAAATTAAGTTCCTTTCATTATATTGGCAACAATTACTTTTATTCTTGCAAGTTTAAATATTCCAATATAACATATTAGGTTAGAAGTAAATTAGTTTATGCATGCGCGTGTTTGCTGTAATAATTCAAAGCAATCTCCCACGAGAAATAAGTTAATTAATTAAAAGAAACGGCGAGTGATTTTAACTTTCTTGATATGTTAGCTCAGGCCACGAAAAAATGCACTATTTCCAGCATTTGAAAAAAAAAACAATGAAAAAAAGAAAATTAAATCCCATTAGCATTTCTGCTGATAGTGCCCTGTAACAATTCAGGATAAAAATTAGCATATCCGACGTGGCATGCATAAAAGCAATATATTCCAGCTTGTAATTTTAACCCGCCGTAATCTAAATTGGTTAGCAGTTGCTTACAGGGTTTTTACGAGCCACTGTCTAGCATAAAAAATCACATTTTTACCCATAAAATTTTTTAAGTACGACTCTTTATTTTATATTTCATTTTTGCGCTTTATCCCTAACGAAATATGAGGTGACGTAAGAAACACTGAAAAAGCGTTTTAATGTGCGGTAGTAAAAATTAAATATTACTATAAACATTTACCTTGACGCCTAATGATCAAAAACTGATTTAATAGATTTTTTTAAGCTTAAAAAATAATTTTTTTACTGCTTTAAATCAACAAACCGTCATTTAAAAAGCAAGCAGAAACCAATTAGTTTGCGAAAAACATTTATCTGAATGAACGTGGCAAACAAAAATAGGAAAAATATTATTCGCTCTTCCGATCTCTAGAGAGGAATTAAGCTGAGTGAGCAAAAATAATAAACGTTTTTTTAAGTCGTTTTGTGTAGGAGCATTATATAGATTTTATTTTGAGATGAATTTTCTAAAAATAATTCATCGAGGGAATTTTAAAGAGTGGTAAAATTAAATGGTTTTTTAGTAAATTCAAGATGGTAATACGTTCAGGCATTTCTTTCTTACTGCGTCGTAACATATCATAACTTTAATTATTTTATAGCGGATTAGGAAAGGCGGAAATACTTTTCTCTACAAATGAAAATGCCAATCGTTTAGTCAAGAGCAATCCAAGTCGACGAGTTTACTTATCATCATCAAACACTACATAGCTCTAGTCCTAACATTTAAAAAAAAAATTGCATTTTTATTTGTGGAGAAAAGTCTTCCCGGCCTTCCTAACTCGCTGTATTATAGCCACTCCACATTAAGATTGGACTTCTATTTACAAATTTATTTATTTTACTTATTAATACTTTTGTTGCCTTACAGTTATATCTGTCCAAATTCCTGCTAAAAATTTGTCAGCAAAAATTAATTTTTTAAGTAATATGCTGCAACAAAAAATATCAGGCAAAGTCTTTTGTTAAATGTAAATACAGTAATATCCGCACTTATAATCTGAGATTGCCAGACGCGTATACTAAGTTACACATAAATAATCGCAACAGAAGTTTTTGAATCCTGAATGATATGTTCAGTTGAAATGCTTTCAATATGACCCCTTATAAGTAAAACTCAATTATATGAATTTATTTGTTATGAAGAACTTTTCTAGATAGCTACACTTTTCTATTTGCTCAGATGTCTCATGATCATTAATAAGATCATCATCGGCGTTCTTTAGTCTGTACTACGTATCATCTCTCTTAAATGTACTATGTAGTTTTAAAATGCTTATCGAAACTCGCATATTGGCTAAAAAATAATGTTATAAATAAGGAATAAGAGGAGTTAATTTCAGTATCATAGCTTATGTTATTATTATTATTTTTTATATTTTAATCTTTAAACAAAAATTTACCTCTACAAGAATTTTCTGCTTCTAAAATTATTAAAAATTAAAATATTTCTTTTCAATTTTATAAAATATCGTATAACTCGGAAAATATTCCGAAGAAAACCCCTCAAACAATGGACAATTTAAAATTCACGACCGTTGCTCTCTGGATTTTCTCTTATTGATTATTGCTTGCTTGAAATGGTTTATGCGACATATATTTTTAAAGATGAAAATGGGAATATTTGAACAAAGAAACCTCTTTTATGACCTATAAAATTGCATTTATATTTACTTCTAAGCAAAAGATTAATATTTTTAAGGATTTGATTTTTTTACATTATTGCCCTAACAAATGGTAAAATATTTGTCAGAAAATATCCTTACCTGAGTGGAAAGAGTAATAATACATAGACTCACATCGTTCCTCAAACCATTCCTTATAAAAGATATGAGCATAGAAATGAACAAGTAATAAACTTGAAATATGACGCTATAAAATTCCAGAAGTTGATGCAAAAAATGGCCAATGAAATAAATGATGGAAAAGACATTAAAGGACATGGATCATTTTATTTTTATTGCCCAACATCATTTTGCCGCATGGGGTCGTAAATAGACGCTTTCCATCCGTTCTAACTGAGAAAAAGTTTTGGGTAGATTATACCAAGTTCCCTGTTGCATCGTAAATATGGAAAGCTTTTCGTTTTTGGTTTAAGTCAATATACAGGGTCGTTTTTATTCAAGATTGTCGATAAAAATTGGATGCGAAAGTTAAATTTTAGACATTTTTTAATATTTGAAAATAATATATATGACGCGATAAATATAAAAAAATCTACCTGAATAGTACTAATCACCAATAATCTAGATCACACAATTCTAAAGAACAAACGTATATATCTTATTGAATAAGTCAGAAGTATGTGGAAACTACAAGAGGTACTCATACTGCTAAAAGTTATGCCTAAAATCTTTACATGATACCCTGGAAATCATGAAAATAAGAGTAAATATCTGTGTTTTTTAAAAAGCTATAATCATTAGATAAGATTATTTGGTACCTGTATTCTTTCTAACTCAAACACCGACGAAAAAAGCCGGGATGTATGAAAAATTGGAAATAAGAATTTTAACAATTTTTGCTATTTTTCATCATTTGCCTTTTATAGCTTTTAAATTAGCACTTTAATTTATGTTATTGTTTACTTTTAATAAAAGTTAATTTAACTATTATATTAATTTATAACTTTTCTCCATTCACAAAAATGACTTCCACACGCGAATCATAAATCAGCGACATATGTATGCGATGAAACCTATAAAACCAATAACTTTCAGAATCGTATAAATCAAACCGCAAAAGCCGTAAAAATAATTAGAATCCATTGCGTTCGCTCAGATATATATGAGGACGAGTGTCGACCATAAAATATTATTACCTCTGTCATTGTGGCCTAACATAGCACAATACAGTAGGAAAAATGTCACGCAGTGATGTATTCTCAAAAGACATATAAAACTTTCTGGTATAACCGTATACGATAATAAAACAACCTTAAGCATTGCATGTTTTATTATAGTTGCGACATGGCTTTTCAGATGATGGTTAATTATTGAAAAAAGTTTGTAGATATTATTGCGAACAGGATGATTTTTTACAATAAAAATTATCTTATTAAAAAGGCAGATTTCTTAGTCCTTCTAAACTGCTTTGTCTGTAGTAAACAAAACGTTCGCAACAAGTGTTTCAAATCATTTTAAGTTATTTATAGAAATAAATCTGAAGTTATTCTAAAAACAATTGGAAAAGAAAGAGATTAAATCAAGCAAATATACCAAGGAAGGTTTGTGAGAAAAACGAATTGGAGCTTATCAACATCTTGCCTTTATTCTCAGGAGACAACCTTATCCTGAATATATTTGTTGCTAGCTTTGTTATATTAAATATGACTCGAAATATATATTTCTTAAATAAACGACGAAAGGTTTCTCAAGTGGAAAGCTTAGAGATACGGGCTGCTGTTGCGTATTATTCGGGGCCCTATACTTTAAGCTGCTATAGTTTAAAGTTTAAGCTTTTTTTTGTTTAACTTTACTTTAAAGAACGCATAATTTTTAGAAAAAAGCTTAGTTTTGGTTCGATAAACCCAAGAGGATATGAATATTATATTTTTTTAAAAGTAGATGTATTTTAAAAAATGTAGGAAAATATATTAATTATTAAATATTAGCCATTATTAAATATATTAAGTATTAGCCGATTTCGGTAGCACCATGAGGAAAGCGTTCACGATGCAATCATGTGGTCTCGGGTTCGAATCCCGGCATGGGCATGGTTGTTTGTGTTTGTCTTATAGAAACAAAACATTGTGGTTCGGAACCCACGTTAAACTGTAGGTCCATAAACAACAATATTGGACGGCCGTCGAAATACGACGCGAGTCCATTGTATTTGAGGAAGAAGAAGAAGGAAAATATATTAAGTTATTTTGACGATTTATTTGTGTCCCTTTAAGTAAAACCCTACTTGCCTTCATCACCTTAGATAATAATCCCACATAGTAGCAAATGATTGAGAAAGATTGAGATAAACGTAGTAAAGTCATTTGGAAAATATTTGACAATAATCACGTCTTACCATTTCTTTATTCTTCAGATATTGGAAGGTTCGCCTAATTGCAATTTCTGGCTTATTGTTTCTATATAGATGTACATATGTAGTTCCATTTTTCAAGTTATATTTTTAAAACTAAATGTTATTAAGAATGCTGTTCAGCGATCATTACACATACCTACTTATCAAGTTTGCACAAAAATGGTTTAGTTTTAGGGTTAAAATAATTTCCTAAACAGTTTAAATAAAATTATAAGAAACCAATAGAAATTTTAGAAGGAACCCAAACTAGGTAATAGTTTGTTTAAAAATATCTTTGAGATTTCTCTTCGGACCTTAGTCTTAAATTTACTAAGCATACTCACATTTCATTTTAAACTCTTTCAACTTATTTTACTACATTTTAAAAAGTATATAAATACTCTAATTTCCATAATTAAATAACCGTAATCAAGATAACACTGTCATAGCTTCTAAAAAGCATTCTCGTTTTATAATATGTGTACGCCCAAAGCCATTGTTCTCTTATCATTAAAACTTCACATAAACTGTCCTATTTTAAGTATTTTCTAGACTCCGAAAGCCTTATCTTGGCAGAGTTTGCCAGTGAACATATAAAACTCCAAAACACCGCTTCCGTCAAAAATACGGGAACGCAAGAATAAGTTAAATGACATTTTCCGCCACATTTAACAGAAATAATCGCACAAAACTCCCTTTAAATCATTTACAGGCTCCTGTGCAGGTTTGTACTTCTGAGGAAGTTTATCGACTTGATAGCGGATATTTAAATAACATTACTATAAATCAGTTCATAGTTCGACAGTAGAAAGCTCTAAAAATACGATAGAATTAAAAATTTTCCTTTTTATGAGATAATAATTTTTAAAAAAATAACCACTATCAGTATAGTTATTAGGAAATATTAATACTCTACCTATGCACAGAATTTTCTAAAAGTTTTTTTTTGCTACTTTATTGCAATCCAAATCATAGAGAGCTAGGTTTAACGTATGTAATATAGTTTTATACTATTAGCCTTCAACCCAAAATACTATTTTTTTTTATTATAAGACGGATTTTTTTTTTGTAGACAGTGATATTATTTTCTGTGCAGCTTATCATATCTAAAAAAATGGAACTGGAACATCTGCATTATAAACCTCATATAAACTTTATGATGTTATTATCTCTAAGATTTAGCTCTATTATAGCTAATTCGAGTCCCTTTTTAGTTTTATTAGATTTTCATACCAAAACTCATAACTTTTTTATATCTTCTTATTTTGTTTCTCTGGCGAATAACATTTAAAGTTTAATGTTAATTATTTTTGCTTTTAAAGTAACCTTGCGAATTTTATAGTAATTCCAATAAATCCAATGTTTAATACATTATTTATGAATTCATTTTCTACGTTCGTTTATAAAATAAGTTTGTCTAACAAAACTTTTACACTTTTTTATGAGCAACGAAATAAAAATTCTCTTAGTTAAATTCGTTTGGCATTAATTTATTCAAACACAAAATATTAAGTGGTAGTAATAAATGTCTAAGCATCTGATCGAATATTTAATTTCATAATTGGCATTTTACCGCATTAGTGTGGGTTTCACTAATGCGGTGCTTTTACGTTCTTAAATATTTTATATCATCAAAAAAAGTTTGGCGAAACGTTTACTTTATTAAATCTGCAAGTGCTTAAAATGTATCGCTTGGATTTAAAATCTGTAAAATGTTTCAATTTTGTAGCTTAAAAAGGTTTTCATGGCTTATATAACGACTGCTGGGCCAATTAGTTTTGGCTAATTGGGGCCGTTTGCTATACTTTTCTATATAATTGCTTCATTTAGAGTCTAGACATTAGATTATATTTTAAAGCAAAAGCGATGTAATACTGGGTTAAAATAGTGTTATTTAATTTTAGAGTTTGTAACCACGTTTATTAAAATTTACAAATAATATATTTAAATACTTAAAATTAAATGTTATTCAGCTTTAATTATGATCATGTAAATTAATTTACTTTCCGAAATTATTACTTTAAAGCTCACGCAAAAGTGACAAAAAATTGGAAACTTTTCTCCGAAGCTAATCAAATAAGTAAATGGAAAAATTTACCGGGATTTTAAAAAGTTTGTTTTTTACCTCTCGGGGCGAAATTAGCTTTTAAAAGGACAAGCAAAAACTGTCAGAGCAAAACCTGTTTTAGTATAATGCTTTCTTTATTTTCTTTACTTATACCATTAGTATAAGAAAAGTGGGACATAACCATATTTTATACGATCTACTACAGTGTTTTAAGTGTTTTAAAATAAATTTAATTTTTTTTAAGGAATATGCTACGTCAGTGCAGAAGAAATAACACTTGATGCGCGAGAAGGTGAAGATGTTACTTTAGAGTGTCGGTTTCCACCTCCATCGATGCAGTCTTTATCCTATTATTGGATTAGGCAGTCCAAGACCAAGGGCCATGATAATGTAGCCATTAAAGATACGCCATTTGACCCTAATTACAAGTAAGTAATAAAATTTTTTGCACGTTTAGGCAACTTTTAAATTTATATATCCTAGACCTATTAATTTATCTATCTGCATATTTTAAATCTTAGACATATTTCATGTTAATTTAAGCATAATTTCAGAAGTAGTTTAGGCCGAGGATTCCATTCTGGCATATACAGGGTGTTATGTTGATCATGTTACAAACTTCTAGGGCAGATAGAAAACGAAAAGAGGTAAATTATTGTTAGTACGTTTATTCTTTTGAACCTACTAAATAAAAAAAATATTTACCAGGGGCTTCAGAATCAGGGGGGTATTTGGTAAATTTAGGCCCAGTTCTTTAAGACTTTAATTTCTGCCCGTTTGGACATTAGATTATGATGTTCCTATGCTTTTTACATAAAAAAGGTGCTCTTAGTAAAAGTCGGTAAATATTACCGTTTTTGTGGAAATTGACTAAAACCAAACTAAGATACAGCACCTGAATTAAATATTTTAATAATAATATTAATGCTAATTCATTGCCACTGTCAGTATTTTTTAAATTTGTCACTGTCTTAGTATTTTTTACATGATATTAATTCCCTTTTTATTACGGTTAAGTAATGGAAGATTACACTTTTTCTGAATACGCCGATATGCTTTTAATTTATGGGGAAGTTCGATGTAATGGTAGAGCTGCTTCTCGACTATATGAAGAGCGGTTTCCCGAAAGGCGAATCCCAGCTCACACACTTTTTGAAAGGGTCAATCAACGGCTCAGGGAGACTGGCTCCGTTAAAATAAAACGCCAAGATAATGGCGCGCAAAGGAACATCCGAATCCGGTTTTGAGGAAGAAGTGCTTCAGCGATTTGAAGATAACCCATCAGTAAGTACTCGAGCAGTAGCTGATGCGATGCATGTAAATCATGTTAGGGTATGGAACGTTGTTAATGAACAGCTTCTTCGGCCCTACCACCTGCAAAAGATGCAATCATTAGGACCCATTGATTTTATGCCCCGCGTGAATTTTTGCCAGTGGTTTCTTGACCGGTGTACAGAAGAACCTCAATTTCCAAAATATGTCCTTTTTACTGACGAGGCTTTATTTACAAAAGAAGGCATTTTTAGTTCTAAGAATAATCATGTGTGGAGTGAGGAAAACCCTTATGGTATTCATTTTAGGAGCTATCAACATAAGTTTTCGGTCAATATGTGAGCCGGCATTGTTGGAGAACGCTTAATTGGTCCAATTATGTTGCCTCCTCGTTTAACGGGAAATATCTATTTAAATTTTCTAAGAAATGTACTGCCAGAACTATTAGATGATCTGCCCCTAAATATACGACAGAACTTATGGCTATAACACGATGGAGCGCCAGCTCATTTTTCACTTATTGTCCGCGAGTTTATAAATGAAAATTTTGGAAGGCGCTGGATTGGCCGCGGAGGCCTTGTCACCTGGCCAGCGAGCTGAAGTCTCGTATATGAAACTCCAGTCGAGTCAGAAGAAGACCTGGTGGCCAGAATTTCCGCAGATGCTGAAGTAATCCAAACCACGCCTGATATTTTTAACCACGTCAACCTTAATATGGTGCGTAGATACAATAAATGTATCGATCGTGGTGGCCGGCATTTTGAGCAATTAATATTTTAAGTTTATTTTTGTAATACCAATCTTTAATAAAATTTGTTTACGTTTCTAAAATTGTTAGTTTGTTGGTTTTTTATTACACTTAAAATCATTTAAACATTTTATGCCTCAAGGTAATGAAAGTGACTTGTAGTAATTCATTTTTCTATCTCATAACTTGCTTTTCGTAAATTTTCACAAAAACGGTGTTATTTACCATTTACCAACTTTTACTAAGAGCACCTTTTTTATGTAAAAAGCATAGGAACATCATAATCTAATGCCCAAACGGGCAGAAATTAAAGTCTTAAAGAAATGGGCTTAAATTTACCAAATACCCCCCTGATTATGAAGTTCAAAAGAATAAACGTACTAACAATAATTTACCTCCCAAAATTGGTTGCGGTAGCTAAAGTAGTTCCGGAGCTATTAAAAAAAGCTAGTTTTTAAAGGTTATTTTCAAAGAGCTCTAGCTCCCTGACGAAGCTTTTCCGGACCCATGTTTATATGAACTTTTGTTTTTCTTTTGACGTTTTCTATCTGCCCTAGAAGTTTGTAACACGATCAACAGAACACTCTGTATATCTGATAAGTCGTTAAAATAAATGTTGGCCTTGCCTGAAACATCTGTATTATATTAAAATAAAATATCAAATTCCAGTTAGTTATTTTTCTTGAATATCGGGTAGGTACTTTTAAACGAAAAACTAATTTGAAATTGTGTGTTGTTTTAGTGACCCAGTATAATTTTGTTAATTTTTTAAGGAATTAGGTGCCAGCGTTTCGGCCTATATTAGGCCTTCTTTAGACTTATTTTAGCACCAAGCTAAAATATTATTCATTATTGTTGTTACTTACATACCATCTGGGGTATATCCTTTATTCTTGTTCTAGAATAAATAAACCAAATGCAATCATTTGAAACATAGAGTTTCACTTTTTACAATTTAACGAGAAGCTTTGATTTTTTGGTTCATCCCAAAAATAATAATTAATAGCTGTGTTAGAAAAAAAAATTGAAAAGCTTAAATATTAATTGACCCCGTATCCACCTAAAACCCTTAAAAGTTAACTCTAATTTTAAAACCATGCAACGAGATGTGTGACAATAAATGGCAAGTTTTCTTAGCCTCCGCAAATACGTTTATGCTGCGTTATTACTATTTTATTAGTCTTATAATATTAGAGAACCTTACTAGGTTTATTTTTTCCTTTGAATTTTTGTGTTTTTAATATCTACCTGTTATAGGTTATCTAGTGTTTTACTGTTGCTTTAAGAATTAATATGTTTTTTTTTTATAATAATATCTATATAAATTAATTGTTTTTTTGAGCAAAAGCTAAAGTTTTAAAATAAATTAAAGCAAAAAGAAGTGCAAAAAGTTGATCAAATACTAACTATCTACTAAATTACTATATTTAAATTTATTTGCCCAAATCCTGTAATTACTACAATAATTACTTAACTTGATAATTAAATTGAAATCTGGTAATTACATAAATTTAATTTTCAGACTCAAATATTAATATGTATTTGTACAAATTTGAAAATCTTAATTTTAATTTATAAAGTTAAATGAGGTAACTAAACCATAAATTATATTAACAGTCTTATATAAATGCGGGTGCTTGCATGGTGCAGAGACCGAGAAGAGCAAACTATTTAATAGAGACCTCAATCTCTTTGGGCGTAAATTATTCAGTTAAATTGCTACTAACTTGTTTATATCACGTTTGAGATATGTCTCCAGGGATATGGATACTGGTGATGAGTTTTAAGCTAATTTTATCTTTAAGATAAATTTTAAGTGCTGCTAATAAGCGAAAATGTCTCCTTCGGAATGTTTATTCATTGGAACTTTTTATTACATTAATAAAACTTTTAAGCTAATACTATAAAACGAAAACTTTGTAAAGCACATTCACGTTACGCTCATCCCACATTTTATTACCTCAAATAATTCCAATAGTTTTGAAAAATTTCGGAACTTCAATCAATGCAACTTGCAATATAAATAAATTAGAATGGTTTTTATTGTACAGATAAGGGATTGAAACTTTACAACGCATTTATTACTTGATCCCTAGTAATTGAGTAAGGTTGGCTTACCTATAATGGTCTTGATGATTTCAAAGGGCATAGATCCAATTACGGTTAGTTGTAATTTTAATTGAAATGTAAGTGTATTATTAATTGAAATTTTTTATAACATATCGAATTTCAGAGTGTAAAGTCAAAATACCTTTAAATCAAATGGTCTATAAAGCTAGTTAATAATACATGATTGAATCAATTTATATCTAAGATAAATCTAAAAATATATTTTTTTATAATGTTTTGAAAAATCATAAAAATGATTGTAGGCTTGTGCATGATATTTGGTTATTGAAGAGTCCTAAATAGATAAGAAATGTATGATCTAAACGAATGAAACAAATAAAAAATAAAGTAAATTAAAATGTAAGATTTAAAGAAAAAAAAACTAATGTAGAGTATGACAAACTTTTCTCCATATCATAAATGAATTGAAAAAACCATTTTTAAGCATTTAGTAAGGTTTTTTTGTAATTCTTTCTCATTTAAGAATATTATAATAAAGGTAGGTCATTTTGTATAACCGAGATTTTTAATCTTCTATGGAAAGTCCTTAAATAAGGTAAACCTAAACAGAAAACATATTTTTCAGTTTTAAAATGTTTAAGTATGTCTCCTAAGTATTCTATTATTACTGCTTCTGATTTTTCTTAATTTTTATGTTTCCGTTTATTGATAATAGATTTTTTTAACTAACGTCGAATTTTTTTGATAAATTTAGAGTTTTTGTGTGAAAAAAATGTTTTTTTTTCTTAATTTATCCACTATGGTAAATTATGAATTTATTCTTTTTTTTTCTTCTTGTTGCGTATTGATAGTTATTCAAAATCTTAATCTTTAAATCTCCTTGGGCAAATTTCTCATTATCTATGGTAAACGTTATATAGCGAAATAATTTTGTTATGTTTTTTTAATCCTTAAGAGGTATGTGAAATCCGTACCAATAGTTCCTCATGCAAAGACCAAAACCGGATCAACCAAAATGCCTTTTCAAATATTTCAAATTTAAATTCTACCGACCTCATAAAGAAACCAAATAATCAATATTCATCTATGAATATTTTTTAAATTTTCTTTTTATGCAAAATGTTTTGGATTAATTTTCTAAGTATTGACTTTTTATAGAATACTTTTAAGAAATATGGCCTGAGACGTGCTTTTTGTCAATAACACCACGGTCTCTGTTAAAAACATCATTTTGAATTTAAAAAATAAGAACTCTTTTAACTGCTATTTGATGAATGCAAAAATATAAAAACATATTTCCTCAGAAGTATTTTTATTCTTTATGATCCTCTTTAATAAATATGTAACTCAATCACAATTAATTCTATTAGTCTGAATTGCTCTAGGGTAGTTCCAGTCTATAAAAAGAACTGTAAAAATGATCCTTCCAATTATAAGTTCTATTCTACTATGCCTGTCATTGGTAAAGTACTAATAAAAATACTATAATCACAAAATATGTTGAAACAAATAATTTATTTAGTAAATTCCAGTTTGCTTTTAGGTCCTCCAGAAGTACAGTTGAGTCTATAAACACCCTAGTAAAAATCATAAATTAAGGCTTTGAAAAAAGAGAATACTCTTTTGTGATTTAACAAAAATATTTGACTACGTTTCATCCAGGTTACTCATACTGAACATAACATAAACTGAACATGTATGGTTTTAATTCAAGAAGTCAAAATATGATAGACTCTTATCTTGGTGCGAGGAAACAATATGTACATATAGAAAAAAACAAGTCAGTTGATATGTTTATGATTTTCATGACTAATTGATATGGATTTGAAAGTGTCTCAGGGCTCTGTGTTGAGGCCCTTATTATTCGTCATATATTTAAATGACATTGATGATTTAACTAGTACAGAGACCCAGAGTTATCTAAATTTTGCCGATGACACAAAACACAAAAAACGTACTTTCCTCTGACTTGAGACTGTCAGATATATGGGGGTCAATCTTAACCCCAAGCTATAGCTTAAACACATTGAGCAACTAGCTAAAGAATAATGTCCCGGAGTTCACTTGCAATATAATTTATCAAAAAAACACTATCAAAAAAGTTCTTTTAAATGTATTCTATGCTTATGTCCAGGGTAAAATTTCATATGCAATTTTGGCTTGGGGTCATGGAGATGTGTGAGGATAGTCGATGGAAAAGGCTACAGGGAAGACTGTAAGGAGAATTATCTAAAAGTAGGTATACAAACATTTTAATTTTAATTTACTTTGTACTCATTAAAATATGTAGTAAATAATTTAACAGAGTACACAACACACATTAACGTACATACCCATATGACTAGAAATGAAAAAATATATATCTTGAGTACCATAGGCTGGAAAAAACCAGAATTGGAATTTCTTATTATGACCCAAAGGTATTTCATAAATTACTCCCAGAAATACGTATACTGTATTTATAGATTTTTCAAGATACACTAAAAAAAGTACCTAAAATTTAACGTTTCTTATTCAATTGAGGAAATACTAAACCCTAACGTTAGCAATTTATTAGTAATTTAAGAAATAAGTGTTTTTCATAATAGTGCAGCAGATTTCTACAACAGATTTAGTTGGTAAAACTCTTGAGGAATTCTGCACAGTCGATGACTCAATGAAGCAAAGACCAATAATGTTATCTTCTATCTTAGTTTGTCTCTTACTTATCCTAATGGCAGTGTGATTAGTATCCGGTTTCTAGGCATACATTTGAATCCCAGATTCTAATGGGAAAAAACGTAAGCAATAAAGGTTTGGCACAAAATAGCAAAGCATACAGAATATCATCCTCGTCTTTCCTTTGCCGGTTAAAAATAATCTGGAGACAGTCTTCAAAAGCAAATGATAAGAGATTTATCTCTAACCGTGGATAAAGAAACATCCAATTTTTTTAATAAATAAAAGCTCCCACCGCCAAAGGTCACGGAATCAAGCATTTATATTTAATCATATATAATATGCATCTATACTATGCTATTTCATTATGTTATTTATCATTTACCTCATAATTCCATTCCGTAAAATAAATAAATTATTATTGAGTTCAAGGTGGGGCGTAAGTCGCGTGTTTCTAAGATATATTGCATGTCTTCGTTTAATAACCGAATAATTTTTCATCATTTCTTTTATAATAGGTTATTTTTTTACCTTTAAAAGTTAGCAAAACGTAATGTTTATCTCATTTTAAGTATAAAATCTTCCTTTAACTGAGAAACATTTCAAATTAGATGGCTTGTGTTAACAAATCTCTTTAAAGCCTCAATATGCAATTGCATATAGGGAAAGTACTTTGCTCTTCCAAGTTCAGGAAGTACATAAGCCGACCAACTTCGACTTCACTGGAAGTTGAAAATCAAACCCGGTTGACTCCGTAATACCTTTATTACTATTCCTATTAGACGCCATAAATTACTTAAATTCTCAGCGTTGTCGAATTTGCACCGCGGGCTTTAGTTTGCCTTTCGATGAGGTAAATGTGGATTTAAATAATGGCATTTCGGAAGAAAAGCAAATTTTCCTGCGGTATGTAAAATTAAGGACGATAATTCTTTCTTAAATGCTGGAATTTCACTAAATAATTTATAGAGTATTTTATTTGTTGGTTTAAATTGTTATAAAATAAGTAATGACGGTTTAGTTTTTTTGTACTACTAAAATTATTAAAATTAAGAATTGATAAATTTAAAGCCACAAAGATAACCAGTTGTTTTATATATTTTTTGCCTTTTCGGACTTTCTGGTTTTCATTTATTAAATCTGCGATAAGTAATCTCCAGAGTGATTTGGAGACAGAATGTCTAAATAGTTCTGAATATGTTTTTTAAGAAGCAATAAGTACCTAAAATCAGTCGTATTATCTCTCCTTATATAAATTAAGTTCTTGATTCGGAACTGTTGTTTTATTTAACGGAATTTTCATTCATGATTCTCGAAGAAAATTATTAGTTTTGTGAAGTTTGAGCATGTTATTTGAACTATATTTTTTTACTTTTAAAAGTTAATATATAACAAGGAGCAAATAGTACTGGATTTATAATGAAACTTAATGACACGCGATAAAATTAATGAACAAAATAGCATAACAATATTATGTTTGTTCATTTATTAAAGTTTTTCTCTCATTAAATTTGTTAACCCTTCAATTTAGTGAAAATTAAATTTAAAACTGGGACTGCACCAGATCACTAAAATAAGGCTATTATATAAGTCACTGAGGACTATTCGGATTCTACAAGTTAACATAAACGATCATTAAAGAAAATAGAATTCTTTAAAGCGTAGACCACGTAGCAAATTCGACTAAACCCAATTAAATTCCGAGGTTAATATCGTATATGAAAAATAAATATCATTAGGGTTGTAGATGCTAGACAAAAACTAATAAGGATACCACGTCTTTTTTCTATTAATATTTACTGTAGTGTCTGCTGTAGCTCTGATCCTTTATAATAAAAAATCATGTAATACAAAAAATAATTTAGTTTTTAGTAGAAATAGTAGAATTTTTAATTGCAATAAATTGATAAATATTTACATAAGGCCACACATTTGTTCGTAAATACGAAATTAGTTAATAAAATTAAAATAGGTTTTTATTAATGTTTGGGAATAGCAAATTTAATAAATAATTATAGGTAATAATTGATTTAATGTTTTGCCTGAGTATTGTTTTTGCAAGCAATGGCTTTTGGCTTTTCATTTTTTTTTAAATAAATATTTACTGTATTCGGCTTCTTTACCTATCTGGAATACTTGACTCATTCGTAAAGTGTTATAACTTACAAAGGAGATTGTATTATTTTTTTAACCATTTGATATTAAAACTTTTATTTAATTTTTAGAAGCATAGTTTATTTTTTTACGTAACAAAAACAAATGAGTTATTGATACACACCAGGGAAGGTTTAATAAAATATCATAATTTATTAAACTACTTGAAGAGATTTAAATATAATTTATTTAATAAAATTTTGTAGGGCGTTTACTAGCTCGTCTCGTCTCTTCATAACCAACCAATATTTTATAGCAACAACTTTCGGTTTATACGTTGGGTAAACTGGAGCGACGAGGACTTCAAAGCTAATCTCGTGAAACACGATTTGCGATTTATTCCGCACTAATTAAGTGAAAATTGGTTAATTAATGTTTTAACTTTAGACACGGTATCTGATAATAGGGTCCAGGCATTTGAAGGATCATCGCCTCTATCTTTTTAGGGATATGTTTTTTAAGTGGGTCAAGCGTTAAATAAGCGAGTTCCTCAGTTAGTATTCGTTAAAAGGAAAATATAAAAATAATTATATTTAAAATTCTACTGAAAGCGTTGGTTCTATTGAATGTAAATAATCTCTGCCACGACTATCCAAAACATTTTTTTTAACAAAGCACCTAGGCAAAGTAAATTTATTTTAATTTAAGGTATATGCAGAGATGGCAAGCTGAAGCCTGCCCTCAGAAAATCTCATTAATTAGCTTATATACCTGCATAACAAAGGTAAAAAATTAGGCAAGCAAACTAGCAGAGCATAAAACTATATGACCTAAAATTATCAACTTTTTCTCGGTAGTTTATATTCCGCAGCATGTTCTCTCCGGGTAAAAAATCCTCTTTTGTCAAAGAAATTAAGAGTCGCCTCGGCTGGCACATGTTTGCACTCTTCTGTTCTATTTAATTTTTTTTCCGCACACATTATTCTGTGTGCCACAAGAGATTTCTATTAGATTTGCCGTAGTGCACAAACTGTTTATATTTTGTTTTCTGGCTTATGTTACTTGAGTTTTATTCAATTATACAGTCTAGAGTTATTCTTTAGTGATGCAATTTTTGATGCTGAAAAAGCTAATAAAACCATATAGAGGTAAAAATAAGGTTAGGTTTAAATAATGCGGAAAATATCAATAAGCTTTTGACTACGCGTGTGTTTTATGCTTCTTTATATTCTAGGCACGTTTTCTGTAGATGAAAAATGCCTCGTTTGTCAAATAATTGCGTTCTGCCTACTTCGCTAACGTTCTTCTCCGCTATTAATTATTTTTTATCACATACATTATTGGGCTGGAGGTTAGAAAAAAATCTTAATAATTAATATAAAAATGAAAATATTATTTACTTTATTTTGGTGAAATTCAAAAAAACAAATAATTATCTATCAGAATTATTAAATCATTTTTCATTCTCTGAATTTACTTTAAAAGTATACAAACAATAAATGTTTAACAGAATTCGAGTTAATTTACAATTTATTTTATCACTTAGTAAATTTCTTTATTAAAATAAGTGCAAAAAAGACCACATTAACCAATAAAAATTGAAACTTGCATTACTAGTTATAGTTAGTGGAAGTTTCTAAATAATTGAAACTTGATATTACTTATAAAACTTTTATGGATCTTTTATATTTTCCATAGAGGTTAGAAAAAATTGTTGACATGACTATTTTCTTTGTCAAATTATAATTACTGTAATAGTTTTACTCCACAAAATTTCCAAATAGTTTATATTTTACTGAAACCTCAAATTTTAGAAAAATGATTACATTTAACTGATAAATATTAGGATTTAATGAGTCTATATAGACAGTTTGAGTTTTTATCAAATTCAGTTATGTAAAATTAAATATTTGGAATGTTTTTATAATTATAATATTAAAAGTTTAAACTATTTATTTTATTTCCATTTTATGAATTTTGTTTTGTAGATCATTGTCTTGAATTTTTTTTAATTCATAAATCTTTTTTAACATTTTATTATAAAAAATCCTGAAAAGTTCTTTTGGTTTTAAACACATCATATCTTTTACCCATGATGTTCTATAGAAGTATTACACTTGTTCTATCCCTTGCCCTCCAGTATTAATATATTATTATTTTTCAATAAAATTCATTCTAAAAAAAATCATAAAAAATTCAACGTTTTATGCTGAAATTTTTGTTTATAGCCAATAAATTTAAAAATTAGAAAAGTTTCTACAATTATAAAAAACATATTTAAGAGGTAATTTTTAAAATAATTGAAAAAATTTAATTTTTAATACGTATAAGCACTAGTGACTATTTTATGCAGATTATTTATATTCTTAAGATTATTAAAAAGTGAATTCAGTAACAATAATTGAATCTGTAGTAATAAGAAATTATTTCTATAAATAATAAAGACACAAGGAATATCGAAAATTCAATTATATATCGAATACTATTTGGAATCACTTAATCAAACTAGTTCTTCAGAAAAAGTGGTCTAAAGGTATTTTTTTTCTTTTGGTTTTATGAAGTGTATAAACTCTATTTTCCTTCCTTCACAGGCATTAAATATGGAATATAAACTTCACGAGTAAGCACAAATTACATTTGTACCTATTTTTCTTCAATCTAAAGGGTGTTGGTTAAAAGACTTTCTTCTAAATTTAGTTAAAATGATGTTAAAAATAATTTATATGTATTCGTTATATTCAAAGAAGTTCTAGCATAGATATTCAATTAAATAGGTAGATAAGCGTCTAGGAAGATCTTCGGCTTAGCATTATTTATTTTTGTTCTAACCCTAAAAATTTACTTTCAGTAATAAATGATTTAATATCTAGGCTATAAAGATTGGTGAAAAATTTAATAGTACCTAATTTAACGTTAAAATATTAAAAAATTCCGTAATTTAATAAATAATGTTTATGCCTTTTTTTCATCAAGAAACTTAATTTATTGTCGAACACTGATAACAATCATAATTCTAAAAGGGAAACTTTTTGATAAGAAAACTAAGAAATCGATCAAATCCAATAAATTACACGAAATGTAACCCCTTCACCTCACTTTGGCCTTAACAATTCCAATTACTGGATTACACCACACATGCAATGGATCCAAATTATTTTGAAGCAGGTCAGACTAATTCCATTGGATACCAGCTGAACATAATTAAACGAGAATTACGATTTAATAAAGGAGTTAATATAGCATGCATATTTAATAGAGTCAGTTCAAGAGCGATATAAGGTTTGACTCTTGTAGTAATTGAAATGTCTACATTTATAATTGTCACAAGATAAATATTGGAAACGTTTAAGTAAATAATATAATTACAAGCTCGTTGAATTTCGCTTATATACGTTCAAATTAATTTGAGAGCTATTTTGGGTATAAACCAAAAATAATATTCATTTAAATTTGTTTTATTGTCATCAAAGCAGACTTCTTCCGAAATAATATGCTTATGCCCATAAACAACTTAATCATTAAAATATTTTAAACGCAGTTTTTGGAATCTAATTCAGTTGCCAACAGTGGTTTCTGGCCACGATTTCGCTTACTTACATGTCATAAATATGTTAAAAGTGGCTTAGTGGTAATTTTATTTTTGCAAAAAGAAAACAGTCGACCGGAGCCATATATGGGAAATATAGTGGTTATTCTAGTCTTTTTTTAGGCCAGAAATTCGACCCTTTTCGATGTCTGCCTTATTTTGATTCAAAATTCATCAGTTTTATTTCCACTTAATGAATTTACTCTTTCAAGGAGTGCATCACACTGCAAGAACCAAATAAAAATTATGAACACAGCGTGAGTTTTGATTTTGATGCGATTTTTTATTACGCCTGAGTTAACAGGTGCTATGTATTTTATGAATTTGGGTATAGATTTAATTTATTCTAATATTTCTTCAGCGACCTTTAAGCAACTTAAGAGTTTTAAAAAAAAAAATTGGCTTTTTTGGCTTACATTTCGTATAAACTGATTCGTGAGATAGATGATATCCCTCTTGCGACGATTTTGCATCACCATTTCTATTATTTTATCGATGTTAACTCTAGTTGAAGATGATGATGGATAAGGCAAATCTTCCACCACATCTTAATCGCTTTTAAATTTATTGTACTACTCATACGCACGTGTTTTTGATAAAATACTTTTACTGCAAATGTAATTCAAAATTTTCAGCACTCTCAGCATTTTCGACTTGAAGATTCATTCCATACTTTTATTCATTGTAAAACTTGCAAAACACGTTTAAGGTTAATACCTCAAAAACGTGTTTTTTTGGCAATTAACAAATGAATTAATTGCTATTTAACAAATTCTATACTGGAAACGCCATTCAGCATTTAGCTGAATGGCATTCAAACTCCGCGTGAGTATATAACACAGTTGTACCAACTTAACTACAAAAATAAATTTAACAGTCCTTAAACGCGGGCTTTATAATTAATTAATCCCCGGAAGTTTCTTAACAAAGTGTATAATACATTTTTAACTTTTTTAAAAAATTGATAAAGCATAATCTCTAACCAAAAACTTTAATTTTGGTTGAGTTAAAGTTTAAAAATTAAAAATAATTTTCGAATATTTGGAATAGTTTTCGTATGAGTAGAATATTTTTACAGAATCTTATTTTAGTTTTTTTTACACTTAACTGAATATATATACACCATATCGAAACACACGTAAATTAGCGAATAATACAATTTAATCTTTTGCTTTTTATTGAACACGAACGAAATGTATTTAACACAATTTATTCCATTCTCGGATGACCATCTGGGTACCTGTAAATTAAAACGAATTATCGAAGATACTCGTGCAAAGTGGAAAATCGTAAATTTAGCTCGAGCCAAAACTCTGTCGCCGTAAATAATCAGAAACAGGGTAAAATCTTAATTGCCTTTGAGCTTAGGGTACTAATTAGCGCCAACTCGAGTTCAGGATGACTGAGTAATGGACATCGATTCTATTTCTTGTTATATTTTCTAATAAATCAAACGGAATTGGCGAATTTTTGCTTGACTTAACTAATCGACTAGTCTAGTAGTTATTTTAAATGCCAAGTACCATTAATTAAAAACTTGTTACTCTCATAAAAAACCTGATTTGTATTCACAACTTATAAATAAGAGAAACATCCGTTGTAGTTTAAAACAATACGACCAGAATCTTATACCAAATTTTTATTAAAATTCTGTCGAGACTTTTCATGTTTTCGTAATACACTGTCACGTTTCTTCGTCCATTGTGGCGTTATACGTGCGAATACTGAAAATTATATTCGGCAGGAAATAAGATAGGAGTATTGTATGTCGAGGCAAAAAAAAACATATTAACTCTTCCCATTTTCTTTTCAGATTGAATTACCATGTGGAGGAGGGCATATATGATCTTTTAATTTCTAATGCTTCCTACGATCGAGACGATGGTCATTTTGAATGTAAAGTGAAAGCTGGTGGTTCTGGTCAAAATATTCACACTCAAAGCTATGCGGTTACTGTCTTGGCACTTCCTCAGCCTCCTCAGATTGCACCTGGAACTTTAGTTACAGCTACGGAGGGCAAGAAGCAAGAACTTACTTGTAGCTCAGTTGGTGGCTCACCTGATCCTCAAGTGAAATGGTATAGAGAAGGTAAGTGTTAAATAATTAGTAACAAATAAATAAAATAATCAAAAACAAATGTTTGTGACCTTTAAAATTATATATGACTCAATGATTTTACGTTTCGTACAAAAAAAGAGCTATCATGGTTTTGTTTTGTCAACATCAGGGTTTTTATCTAGCCTGTAGTACTAACGTGGTTTTTTAGGCAATGAAATATTCCTGTATAAGTATATTTAAAAATTTTAATATCCAACTTTTTAAATGACAAAAAAACGTATTTGTAATTTAAATGTCTAAATTGAATTTATTATGCCAGAAAAATAAATACTTCGATATCAAAGCATACATGTATATCCAAGATTGCATTTTTTTGTTTAAATATGAAATTTAAATAAATAGTTCCGTACATGGAAAAAAAACTTTCATTGTGGCTAATTTATATGAAACGTTAGTAAAAATACTCGATATATATCACTTTAATAATAATAAAAATTCATATTACGTAATTAAAAAAATTAAACTTGTTGCAGTATTTAAATTAAAGAATTGATGACATTACTAACTTTTTTTTATTATATAATCACCATCAAATATATTACCATTGCCGAGATAGCTTTCATTTTCTCTTAAATATTAATTCTGGCTTTAAAACCAGTTTTTGTAAAGTATTATTTATTTGTAATAGTTCTATTTTTAAACTAATGTGAGTTTTTTTCACATAAAAATATTAACAATTTAATTGAAGTTTGAGAAAAAATATGGATAGAAGATTTAGTGCTTACCGAATTTCATCATTTCTCTAGTCTGCTGCTTAGGTATTTTCTTGAGTTCCGAATAAAAAATATGTGAAGTTTAGATCAGATATTTTTGAAGAACCTATAATGTCTCATGAAGCAACAAGTCATGAAAATTTTGAAATACGATCAGTATGAACCGTAAAGATGTTGCGTATAAATTTTCGTCATTCAATTTCAATCACTCAATTTTGACCACGGTAAAAGTTTTCAACGTAAAATATTCCAGTCTATCTAAAATTCGATTCATCTGTCTATAAAAGAAATCATTAAATATGTTTTTCTTATAATATTTTCTAGCAAACCACTCTTAATGGTTAAAAGTTTATGATTCAAGAAGACATCAATAAGTTGTATGAGAGCATACCACAAAGGTTTGATCATACAATACTGCTCTGACCCTATGGCTGCTCAGGATACATCTTGCAATAAATAATGAATTTCAGAATATTATTTTTTTTTTATTATATACAATCACTTACGTTAGAGCACACTATTTATTTATATAAAATTTATAAGTTCAAATTTAAAATAACCATAAACTATGCAATGTTGTTTAATTTTAAAGGAATATAGACAAGCAAGAAAAGCGGGAGTATCAGTTTGCTTTCGTGGAATACTTGAGTGCCTAACTTCGGCGCTCAGCATATATTTCTCGTACAGTTTCTTTGTTTATTTTAGAGAATTCTCGTTTAAAGGCAAATTGTGCGCTTTTTGCGGAGGCAACACCAGTAAGATACGACGAACAATTAATTATTTGTCTGACAATAGTGTACTTTATGCTATTTAGAAGCGTATATATAACTTCAAAGGCTTTTTGATAATTAGATATTTGTCTTTTAATGAAAAAATATTAAATAGAATAAAATAGCCTTAAAGAAAGATATGTGTTTGCAATTATTTGCTTGTTCTATTAAAATTACTTTATATCAAGTAACAGCTTCAGCTATTTCGCTAATACGTCTTATTAGCACTCCACTTTATCCCCTATAAACACCATTAGGCTTCAGACATCTTCCAAAACATCGGTGATGCTGCAAAATCCGCTTAGCAAGGATTACAGTTTTGACCCACCTTTTAAGAGATTTGCCAGATTTACTTTTGCTTCGATGTTTAAACGAATCCTTCTTAGATTTGGCTAAGCGGTTTTGTTTAGTATAGATGTTATAGTAAGTAGTTACTAAAATAAAATAATTATTTTAGATTTGACTGAATTATAAAAAAATAAAAACAATAAAATAGCATGTTTTAAGGAATAAATTTGTCACAAAAACAAATTATGTATTAAAAAAAAAATAGAAACGCACTAGACATAAACTACGCAATCATTCTAAGTACAGCTCTTCCACACCTTCTAAAGTAGCACTGAAGGCTTAAGTTACGAAACAATCAAAAACGCTTATCAAAATTAAACTAATGGAACTACTTGGTGCTAGATATGCATAACTTATTTAGACATGAAGACACTACTTCTTAGCCTGAGCGTAGCTATTTCTTTAGCTTAAATTAATGATAAAAATAAATTTCATCAGATAAAGCTAAGATAAAAAGATAATATTTAGGATCTATACGTTACTTAAAAGATTTTATATTTAACTGTGATTTAGGTAAAAAAGAAAGAAAAATCTTGAAAGCCGAATATACGTTGAACGAGACTAAACGACATAACTCGTGCTTGAAAGCTAATAGCAAGCCGCAGTTTCCTCGTTTTGTTTTCTTATCCGTAGCTGAATTATGCAACTTAGCTTTTCTGCTCTTCGCATTTCTCGAAATAGTAAAAACGCCTCTTTACGTAAAGTGGCTACTTCCTAATGGTTTTAAGTGTTTTGCCATTCCAAGCCAAACGCTTGGAATGGTTGAACTTTAAAACCTATTGGTATTATTTATTTTATAACTAGTTTTATTACTTTTTTCTGGACAATAAGATTAAATGGCTTATGCTATACTGTCTTAAATATGAAAGTTTTTAATTTCCTAAATTATTATTTTTTTAAAGTATAATTTACAACCTTAATACCATAAAAAATGTAACAAAAATCGAATTGCGCTAGCAATAGGATTAGCTTTTCAATTAAAAGGTAAATGGTTTTTTTATTCACTAATATATTTTTAAATTGCTGCACTCACGATAGCGTGCAGCTAATACTGGCCCGTAACTAGAATGCTAAACCTTAGCGTAATACATGTCAGTTTTATGAAAGGTGTAATAGACATGGTATTTTTATTTAATGCACTAGCGTAATGTCTTTCATATTTATTGATCAATAATACCTAATAATAATACTTATAAAATTGATTGTTTAGGATATAGCCACAAAAAATATTACATTAGAAAAACCTCTCAATATCTTAGAAGACGAATATTAGTAACAATATAACATCAGTCGTGATTAGCTTATCGCATTCTTTTAATTATAGCCCTATTAAAATACTTCACAAAGAATGAAAGTAAAACCAGTTATCTATACTAGAATATTAATACCAAAACTAATTTTTGAGTTGAAAATATTATTTCTTTTTTAGCTTTCTGTTTTAACTGGAAAATAATATCTGTTAAAATATACACGATTTCTTTAATTTTTAACGTAATTTTTTTGGATACGTTCCTTTCTCATATATATTTAAAATAAATATTATAAATAATTTGCATCCTACAGGCTCCATCTTTTTTACGTTTTTTTTACGTATTCCAAAAACGTGATAATAATCTGAGCATCTTGATAAAATATTATACGAAAAAGTTATTGTTTTTTAAAAACTACTGTTAAATATTAGTCACACATAATGAGAATATTAAACACAATAGGTTATATTATACTGCTTTAAAAAAAATGCTTTTAATAATTTTTTGGAACCTATCCCTGAATCATTTTTTTTTTTAAGTTATTGAGACATACATAAGTTCTCAACAAGAAAATATTCTCTAAAAATTATCATAAAAAGTTTCCATTACTCGGGTCACAAGAGAACTTTTTAAATACTAATGTTCTAATCAGAGGATGGCGTATCTTTTTTACCTTTTTACGATTTCCCTTGAGTTTTAGATCCATTAAGGATTTTTTCAGGAAAATGTTTTTTACTACCAAATTGCCCTTACAATATCTCCCCAAATGCGAAAATGGGAATTTTACGCGTAATTTGGCATGTCAATATTATGGATTTTCTATAAGTAGTATTTGTCTTGTATGTATGTACTCTGCATATTATGTATATGGGATAAATATTTACTAGTAATTTACTTCTTTGTGATTTCTGCCTAATAGCCATAAATATAGGATAATATAAACCCATCTGTCTTTTGTGTAATATAAATTATTGTTCTTGATACTTACTCTAAAACCCTTTCTAGTTTTCCCAAAAACGAGTACCATCTGCCTATATTTTTTTTTCAATCGGTAAAAAAATACTTTTTGTATCACTTTTTAGTTTAGTTCATTCAATAATTTGACATTTTCTTACAAATTTAGAATCCAAATCATCCTAAAGTGAAATAATATACAATATATTCCTCCTAACTGTTTTTTTATTGAAAAAAATAGGGCTTGACCAGTCAATTTCTTTTAACCCATGTCAAA
This sequence comes from Anthonomus grandis grandis, assembly GCF_022605725.1. Taxonomy (NCBI): domain Eukaryota; kingdom Metazoa; phylum Arthropoda; class Insecta; order Coleoptera; family Curculionidae; genus Anthonomus; species Anthonomus grandis. The sequence continues at coordinate 18,572,325 of NC_065548.1, read as the reverse complement.
AACTGGAAAGGAACAAATCAGTAATTTTTTTAGGTAACTTAATTGCACGTTTTTTAGTTTATTTTGTTGTTGTTTAATCCTACATACAAAATTGATTTTTATAGATTTAAAATGTATGTTCTACGATGAAAAACCTAATTAATTATAGAAATAAAAACCAATGTATTATTAGCAAAACAAACAGTACATAGTTTAAGTTGTCTGCAATACACTTATTTAATTAAATTTACAGATAATAGTAATATTTATTTATCGAAAGATATTTTAGATTTCTTAGTCATGAATTATTTGTTCAAAATTAATATTGCAAGTGACTTTGGTTTATCGAATGAACCAAAAAAACCTAATAATCCTATTTAAATAATTTTGTAAATTTTAATCTTTTTTGCAGTAAAAATTATGCATATTACGTCGATGTAATTTAGCTAATGCTTAAAACCATTAAGACTGTTCCGCTCAAACTTTCTAAATGGCTTAAACTCCTTCCTTGTCCTAAATTAGCAATGCACGTGTATTTGGTAAGCTCCGTCTTGAAAGCTGAGTTTCTTACATTTCGAGTGAACTTTAAAGCAAATTGGTATAACTTTACAGAAAATTAAAAAAGCAGAGGCGAAAAGCTACAGCAGATTTAACTAACTCCTAATACGGTGAAACGTTTGTGCAAAAATAATCCTGCAGATCTTTTAGGAACAGGTTTTTTTTAAATGCTCGTTTTATGTTGGAAAATGGTTGACTTTCTCTGATGGCTTAAACTAAAAGCCGGAAGTCCTGGATGAAAGGTGGGGAGGATAATACCTTTTCTTCAAAGCTTTAAGGAATTAAAGTTTTATTTAAAAGCCGAAGCGGGTACAGTTATTTTTTCGCATTTCTCTTAATTAATCCGTCGTTTCTATATCATGTGTGATGGTTTAAAGTTATAAACTTAGAAGATCGATTCTCAACATTAAAAACGTTTTACAAATATACTATATTTCATAGTTCTTATATATAAGAAAGCATGCGAAAATTAAATTTTTATGAGAATAGTTAGGTGTTTTTTTTAATTTAGAGTGTGTTAGTTAAACTTTATTTTTGCGATTGTGGCTCTTGATAATGTTGAACTAGAGAAGACCTCTTTTATAACTTTAAACAAATGTTTTAAGATATTGCGAGTATAAATGCATAACTTATATGAATACGATTTAACTTTTAATTAAAAATTTATTATAAAGGGAAATATTAGTTTATAATATTAATTATTTTAAACTTATGATGGTGCTTTACGTTTATTCTTTGTATTCTTATAGCTACGTAAACATTGTTATAGGAAATTACAATTAATATGAGCTAAAAGCAAGTCTCTTGGAATAACTATTGCCGTAAACCTTTTTTCTTATTGCGTTAATAAGATGTGGCTTTCAAGTAGGTTTTTAAGGATTAAATTTTTAAGTGCTTGAAATGCTCCATTGGCTATAGTTTCGAATGCATGACCACCATTTTCTATTTAGTGGTGCAAGTCAAATGCTGTGGCTTCAAGATAGCGAAATTTTCCGTTATCTGAGAAAAGCAAACACCTCCTAAATGTTTATAATATTTTATTAACTTTTTTCCTACCTAAAATTAAAATTATTTTGAAACTTCACTAAAACCGTTAAGTGAAAGATGAGTTACGGTGTCAAAACGAAAATTCATTTAAGCAGCGATATTTAATTTGGTATGCTAAATTGCAACACGACATTATCATACCTATTTTCATACAACTGTTTTAATGTCACCCGACTAAGTTACTTTAACTAAAAATATCAGAGCGTCGCTGTCGGCACAATTTTAACCCGATTAATAATATAAAACAAAAAGTCCAATCTAAATGCAAATCCGTGTCAATATTTACATTTATAACGAGTTAGGTAGTTCGCTTTGAATCTCTCAAATTGGCCGATTGTGATTTAAATTAATTTTTCCATACCAAAAACTGGTTTTCGGACAGACCTTCCTCCGGGTAATATACACTTTTCAAAAATAATCAAAGGCTTGGGATATTGTTTGCCAAAGGCTAATGGAGGATGAATTCTAAATAGATAATTATTCCAGTGGGTTAAGTGACTAATGAGTTGCTTTAGTTTTAATTTGTTGTAATATTTCTTTCAATTATATATTCGGATTAAGCCTTCCGACGACCCAAATATGTTTTGAAATATAAAGCTTGAGTTAATGCTAAACTGGAAAGGCTTAAATAACTTTTTCATTAGAAAAATTACAAATTTTGAAATTCTATAAAGTTGTTTTTCTTTATCATCGAAATTTCCTTTAATGTTTCCTGTTTACTTTGCGTATGTTTGTTTCGTGGTGTTAGAAAAATTTATTTTTTTGAAAACAGACAGAGGTTTTTTTTATTTAATGCTTATGTAAGTTTCCAAATATAAAAACAGCTTTTTATATTCATATTTAATTTATAGAGTTGACTTTCCAATTTTCAATGCAAAAGAATAAGTTGCATGCAACTTTTTGACGTATTTGCTCCTAAAATAGAAGCGCTCTGATGTAATAAAGCGATACCGCTATGAATAAATCAGACAACCTTAAAATATTGAATAAAATTATGAATGAAGAAAATAACTAAAATTATGCTAATAGATTTGAAATTAAATATTTTTATTGGTCATTTAAACGAATCCTGTATGTTTTTTTTATTTTTAACATTTTCATTGGTTAGCTTGCTTTACTACTAAAATTGTTATATTTAAATTGTAATTTTAGGTCAAATGCAAAACCACATTAAAAAATTGTCATTTAGCTGAACCTTATTTTTGCGATTATGACTCATAGTTAGGTTAATCTTTTATGAACCTTCTGTCTTTAAGTATTTATAGTGACAAACTATTAATTTAACTTTTGACTATTATTTTAAAGTAGCCTCTTTAGTTTTTATACCGGCTTTAAGGCTTTAACCCAGTAGAAATGCATAACTTAAATGAATACGTTTTGCCTTTTATTTGAAAATCAATGATGAGTTACAGTTTATTATAAGCTTAAATAATAATGTGATGACCGGTAATATTACAACTTTATATACATGGTTTGAGTGTGAGCCTTGTGTTCTTTATACACTTGTGTTCTTTATACGGCAGATAATACACGACTATTGAAAAAAATAGTTATGAGCTATAAAAAATCAGTTATGAGCCAAAGGCAAGTCTGTCGGCATAAGAAAGAAACAAAGAAAGAAAGAAAATGTGCTATATTACGTAAGAATAATCTTGTGTACAAGCATCCTACAAGCTAAAAAAACAAAACAAAAATACAATTTCAAAAATTGACAAAACAATGAACAAATTTAAACACAAGAAGACAAAACTTTTTGAACATACTTGAATTAAAGATAACTAAATAAAACAATCAATTACTAAATAAAGGTAAACTTGTTGACAAAAGTAGAGAAGAAAAAAGGAAAAAACAACTTTCCAACGTGTCCAAGGTTAAAACCTATCATTAAAAAAGTCATCCAGGTTATAATATGCCTTAGCCAATAAAAGTGACTTTAACATCCGATATATGTCTAACACATAGAGGAACATGATTGTAAATTTTTTTACTTATGTAAATTAATGAGTTTTTGGTAAGGGCAGACGTATTTGGTAAATTTTTTTTGGCTAGTTTATATAAAATTTACTGTTTTATTTAAATTAATATCAAGATTAAATAAAATAATTATATTTACGATAATTATGATTTCTGTTAATAACATTGAAAGCCTGCTTACTAATGCATTTTAGGATTTTTTTCTATCTTTTTTCCATGATGCAATTTCATATTAAAGCATAATAGTTAATTATTTGAATGACATATCTCTAGTATTTAACTATATTTAAAGTGGAAATTGCAATATATTTAATCTTCCGTTTTTAAGATTCTGAATATATTGAGTAAAAAAATAGGTGCTAACAAACTGTTTCCTAAACAAAGTATTATATCTCAGCCAATAAAAAAAGCTCCAGCAGGGCGTAAAAAAATAATAAAAAAACCTATTACGATGAACGTAAAATCAAAGTAATATACTGGGAAAATAGGCATTTAAAATGTCTCGAAAGGCAATTAAAAAGCAGTTCAGTCGCGTTATAAACTGAAACGCAATTAACTGTTCCTAATTTCATGGTCCGGGATAAGGTTTTCCATGTCGGGTCATATACGCTTTACTTCATGTAGTTAAAATGTTCATTTTCTAATCTGACCAGGCCAGTTTACGTTCTTTTCGTTACAAAATAACATTAGATGAATGCTCGAGAATGTCATTACGAGAGGCCGATAAGCGAAACTGAATTCAATTTCCATATAAATTCTGTAGGAAATAAATTCTGCCTTTGACGTTGAGGAACTGAAATAATATACGGTACTCATAATAATGTAATTGGTACTCAAATGTTTCAAAAATGTTGGATGTACGCATTATTTATATTTTGTGTACTATCAACAAATGCAAATTGATGTGCTCACATTTTTACAGTATTTAAAGTAAATATAAAAGCAAAATGATTTACTATATACGCTATCTGAATATTTTTAAGCAATTTTCACCTGAAATATTTTTATTAAATTTTAATGTTCTGGTACTTATGGATTGCTTGCAGTTGCCAAATGTATCAGTGTGTCCTATTACTATTATCATATTACTATTATATAAAAAAAGGTTTGATAAAATAACTAATTAATTAAAATAAATTAATTTTTAGGTTCCGTGTATCCGTTAGAAGCTGCTCTTAAAAATGGCGGTTCAAAGGACCAACCAACCACAGCCACCCTCACACTTACTCCTACCAAAGATGATGACGACGCAATATTCCGATGTGAAGTATGGAATCGAGCTTTATCGCCCGACAAAGTACTTACTTCATCAGTATCCCTTAGTGTACAATGTAAGTATCCATTATAAAACTTTAATCCCGAAATTACTAATTTCAATAATTATTAAAATTCAATTATTCCCGAGTTTTCTGGAACAATGCGGAGTCACGCCACTTTACTTTCTGTCGAGTCAAGTGCGAATCATTTCCAAACTTTCCGTTAAATGAAGTTTCCTGGATTAAAAATAATCTGTTAATCCCGAAAGCGAATCTCTACTCTATAGATGCCTAAAGTATAATGCCAGGACGACTTGAATTAATCACATCCGTTACCGATCGTGTAATTTTAAATTTAAATGGGTGGCTTTAACGATGGTTTTCATGAAATTGTTAACTGAAATTATTACTTTTGGCAGAAATATTTGTTTCTATAATGAAACACGCCAAGGAAAAATAAATTGAAATAAAGTTTAAGAAGAAAAAAAAAGTAACTGCTTGAAAGGAAGAAATTAATGAATAATTGAATTATTATTGTCAGCAGGACGTACCAAAAGCAAAGCCATCAGGGACTTTATTAAGACAAATAATTTCATATTTAGGAAAACTGAGATTCGCTTGTTTAGTGACGGTTTAAAGACTGATCCAGAACTACCGGCATCTACAATTTAAAATCAAAAAGAAACTCTTAATTTATACGTCAAGCGATTTATTGAATGATAGGGACAAAATAGCAATTCACAAAAAAAAAAACAAAAATATTAATATTAATTGGAATTGCAAAGATACATAGACATAAAGAAACGAACAAACCTAACGAAAAATCCATGCAATGCAGATTTCCTGGCCTTAACCATATCAGGAATTTATACTGAACCCTACAAATAAGGTAGCAGATGCTATTATGCGCCTATTTCTTATATGACCAATATAATAAATAGTCATATAACTCCATATATTATATGGACTTCCTATCTAAATATCCCACTGTATAAAAAATTAGTTGGGCTATGTGAGCTTTACTGAGAGAGTGGTTTTTTTTTATATATTTTGTTTTAATATCTCATTTATTTTAGATCGACAAATATCGTTTTTTGACTTTTTTTGTACGATACATGACCTTTGCATAAAAAAAACTAAAAATTTTTTTAAATTGTTAAACTCTTAAATGTTTCATGGCAATTTGGTGAATATGTGTAATAGAAAGGCCGATCTCTATCTTCAGAGATATTCTCTCTTCTGTAAAAAAAATCGTTTTCTATTTCGTCGTGTAATTCGTCTATAAATGCATGATATTAAATATTTAAATAAATAAAAAGGTTCAGCACTATTATTTGTATTCCTAGATACCTATTTAATATTTACAAAATATCTAAAGCAGTCTGAATAAAAATAAGGAAAATCTATAGTCATTTATTAATTTGACATATCATAAAAATCTTCTGAATTTTTTTATGCGAAAATCATGTACAAAAGAAAGTAGCATATTTATTATTTCTAAAAATATATATATACTGTACTGATCAATACTTTAAAAAATCTTCTACATTAAAAAAATGCGATTGATGATTAAAAGTTGTATGCTACATTTGAAAAAATTTATAAGAGAACTTTTTTTTTTAATTTCAAATATAAAAGCATAATATTTTTAACGAATTTCAATTAAATAGGATTACATAAGAGTTTTATATCGAAGTACGTATAAAATAAAGCTATTTAAATATACTTCATATTACAAAATTTACATCAAGTTATAAACACTAAATAGGATTACTGAATATTGTATGAAAACATATTGTGCAAAATTGACGCAAGCGGTCTTGTCTGAAATCTACAATCCAAACGAATAAACAACGTTACTTAATTAGTGGCAAAGCTGAAAAGCTCTAATCAGCAAAATAACTAGGTCCAATACTATTTCGTCCTAGAACACTGGCGTCCAATTAAATGCACTGACGATGCCTTCGTTAGGTGCAACTATTAATCAATTTTGGCCAGGAAAAATACTTGTAATGCTTAAATTGGAAAACAGATAGATGGGCTTAAGGGTGATTTTAATAATTTTTTTTTTACTTGATTGACATGATTTACTACAAATCATTTAAGGTCAATATTTATATGAAAATTAGTTAGATCAAAAGTTTTGATGACTTTTTACCTTTTACAGTGGAAAAACAAAATCTTTACGATATTCCTTGACATATATTTCACAGATATTGAGAGTACTCAACTCGCTATTATGTCAATATTTAATATTTTTACGAAGATTTTTATAATCAAAGAAAAATAAGCAGTTGACAATTTCTGTCCTGAAACCTTGACCAAAATAAACTTTTTATGTAGAAAGATATAAAATACAATATAGTATTTCAAATTATAATAACTGGCAGTGCGGCTCGAAGTGAAAGAAGTTGTTAGAAGCAACTTGAAGCCCTTTAATTTAATACCGTAAAAGTACAAATTACTGTTTAGAAGTTACTGCTTTTGTTAAACTCGGCTGATCATTAGAGATTCATATCACGAGACTATATTTATGATATTCGTTTTCGAGGCATTTTGAAGTAAATTTTATATATTTCTTACTAAATATATACTTATAGTGATTTCTTATATGTTCCAAAGTTTTGAACAAATTTTTGACTTTGTTCCAGACATTGCAAATCATTAAACTTATAAAAACATTTCTTATTGTGTTCCAAGTAATACGCATATTTTATTTATTCGACGTACTTTTTAAGGTCCTTAAAGCTGTTTTTGTTGTAGACTTTTAAAGATATAATTTATTTTGCTCCCCTTGCGGTTCTTATGACTATTTTTTTATTTCTTGCAGACATTTGCTGTAGTTTTTAGAGTTCTTAAAGTCATAATTGTTCCAAACTTTTTAAAATATTTTTTATTTTGCTCCCAGAATTTATTATTTTCTACTGAAATAGTCATTTATATCTTTTCAAAATTTGACTTCCAAGCATTTGACTTAGTTAATGGTAGTAACTGCCAGGACTTAGAAGTAGTTTTTTGCGTTTTCCAGGATTTTTTTATTTATTCCAGGCATTTGAGATATATATTTTTTGAGATTCTGAAGATCGTAATTATTTTATGCTTTTAAAGATATTTTTTATTTTTCTTACGGTATTTCAGGTTTTTGACGAATCTTTTATATTTTTTTAGACATATTTTTTTTATTTTGTTTTGTTTTTTAGCAAATATAAATAGTCTTACATATTTTTCTGTTTCTAGAATAATTTTCTATATCTTCCAGGCATTTGACATAATCTATCTTCTTCCTAGGATTGCAAAAATTTTTTCGCGTTTCCAGAATTTTGCAATATATACAGTGTGTCCAAGATAAGGATGTCTATCATGGAGATCTCGGCAGCTATAGGAGATACGAGATTGATTAAATTAGAGAAAAGTTGCGCTTTTTTGGGCCTAACAATACGTCGTTTAGAAAGTTTTAAAATTTTGAGTAGATCCGCTCGACTTTTTTCTCTGGGGCTATTGCAAAAATTATGTTTACAGTCGTGTTTTTGAATCTGCGGATCAGCTGAGGACAATAGTTCTTGAAGCATTTAAGAGCATTACACCTGATATGTTAAGAAGTGTTTTAAGCTCGACTGTTAAAAAAAGTTATCTGTGTTTGGAGAATAATAGTAATTTGTTTGAACATTTATTACTATGATTTAAATTAGTATTTTTGGGTTTCTAGTAGGTAGTTTTTTAATTTAATAATGTGTTTAATTCTTTAAAATAATCACGTGACCTAGCTACGTAACGGTATATGAATAAAGTTTTTAAGTTCTCAGTAACGTGATTTTTATTTAGTATTTCTAAATATGAGTAATAGTAGCCTACCACACCACACTCAGCGTCATCATTTCACCGCCTACTACATCAAAACCATCGGAATTTAATAAAAATCCAATTTTTAACATTTAAATATTGTAGGAACATATTGTGTCATACATCGTTATAATCGTAATAAAATATGCTATTTTATACAGGGTGTACTTTTTTTACGCGCTATATAAAAAAATTAAGTTGATGATGGTTTCTGCGAAACGAAACGTCGAACGAAAAATCTCGCAATGTTATTTTTTAGAGCTCAAAAAGTGGTCATAAGAAAGTGTCTTTTGTTTTTCCATATCTCTTTAAATAACGCCAGAAAAAAATAAAAACGAAATCGACAAATTTCGGTTTTTCTCGGATATCTCCGGAACTACTCAAAATTTTAAAACTTTCTACACGGCGTATTGTTAGGCTCTAAAATGCGCAACTTTCCACTAATTTAATCAACCTTGTATCTCCTATAGCTGCCGAGATCCCCATGATAGACGTCCTTATCTTGGACACACTGTATATAATAAATAATTTTTTATGCTTTTTGGTATTGAAAATACTTTCAAGATTTTTTTTTTAATAAAATGTCAAATCTTCAATTATTATGAATTAGAGTAAAATAAAAGTGATTAAAATTTAAAATTGAACAGACTTTTTAGCCTTAAAGTAAACATTATTAATTAAAGTTCAGATCGCTTAGCGACGTCGAATTATTAGCATTTTATGCTTTCGAAATCACCAGTGGATAAACGAGTGTCGCATTTTCCCTTTAAACCGCTTGAGAAAATAAGTTGATTAAATAAAAAATTATTTTTTCTTTTACTTTGCACTTTTATAGTCGCTTTAACAGTAACGCTTAAAGAGTCGTTTGTTAATATATTAAAATAGTAATCATCGGCATCTTTTCTATATATATTTCAAATTTCTTTATGCGTCAGACGAACTTCAATAACTCAATTCACCTAGAAATGTTATACGTGAGAGGAGTTCGTCCTTCAGGCGGTATTGATGATTCCCGACACGTGAGCCCGGTTTAATGTCTGAAAACTGAAAATGACGTGCTGTTTTTTCAAATATATTTTTTTTCTTTATTGAAATCGTGTTTACCGGAATATAAACTTAGAGATAGGGTGAATTACGTTATCCTTATTATTTTCTGACCTTAGCGTGTTTTGGAGAAACATACTTTTGTCTCAGAGTAAAAAAAAAATATTTCTTTAGATATCATTATTTAGTGAACTTTTCGTCTATTAAAGATTATATTTATTTTAAAGAATTAGTTTCTAAGATTCCTCTTGTTGCTTCATTTTCCGTAACAAATAATCTTAAATATATATAAAAAACATTTTTTCATCTAATATGATTGTTTTACATTCCCTAATGATAAAAATCCTTATTGTCATTCAATTATTTGCTATTAAATGGTACTAATAAATATAATACAAGTTAAGTACAGATATATTATTTCAATGGGCAATTGTGGCCGTGTAATGCATGTTGGTCAAAAATAGGATTTTAAATAATAATGAAAATATTTACAAATGTAACTACTTTTACTTTTTTTTAAAGAGTACTTTTAGTTTACTAAACTTAAGTACTAATACTTTTAGTTTAGAATGTTAACATTTTAATTTGGAAAAACATTTGAAAAAGCATTGTGGTATTTTATGTTATAAGCCTTTGATATTCACTTCAAGGCGCTGAATATTAGAGCCCAGACAGAAGCTGATGTCACACCAGTAGTTAAGTATTTGACTGAGCTTAATTTTCCACCAGCTACCAGCTGCTTCCTTTTAGAAAGATAAGAACTAAAAAAGCTTGATAAATCTATAATAGGGGAACCTATTGAAAGCTTTAGAGAAGTCAAGCGGTATGAATGCTGTAGCATCAAGTTTATCTGCATGTTTAAGACTCTTTATTAGGTTCTAATCATGAACCTAGATGATATCTTATGAAGATCTGGAAAACCAGTGCATAATATCTGCATTTTGGGCAAATGATTATTATGTAACAAAAGTTTAAATCATCAGTAACGACAAAGCTCTAAAAACGGAAAACGGAGACACATAATCAGAGACAGATTTACAACAAAATACCCATAAAAATGGCAAATACCAAGCAGACGACTAAGCAAGGGCAATTAAGATAAATTGTTATGACGTGCAATCTCAAAAGAGCCTTTAAATTAGTAAGTACTATAAAAAAATCTTTACCGAGAACCAAGCTAAATTTTTTTTGGACTGAAATAAAGATTTTATGAAAAGAATAATACTCGAAAAAGAGGAAGTAATGTATACTAAAAGTAGTATACATTACCCTAGCTCAAACATGAGCGTGTGTGGGGATAATCCCAACATTTGGAAATCTCTGCTAACAAGATGCTGTGAAGTCTAATCAAGCCATCTATATAGTTTAAATATAGTTTAAATAAATAAAAAATAATTAATAAATTCATAGTCGAACTTAACATACAATTACAAGAGCAAGAAATATACCAAGTTATGGATAGCAATTATAAAAATAAATCAATAATTTGGAAACCGTGAGATTCATGAAATTTGTTTTGAGTGGGAAAACAAGCAACAGCAAGCAAAAAAAAAACACAGCAATGGACATGCGAATTCGGAAGTATATTATACACTGAAACAGCGTGAAAAAGAAAACTTCTGTAAATTTTGGCTGAACGATAACGAAGAGCCTTTAATTTATTTATACATCTGATATCAACATCGTGCACATCTTTTCGAAAACTCAATCTTCAGTACTGATTTTGAAGCTTCTGCAAACGATACTGAGTGTTCTTATCTATACGTGGTAAAGAGAGAATGTTGCAGTAGTTCATAATGAGCAGTACTAAAGACTCGCATAATTTCTTTCTTACTTTGTAGTTAATAATACTCCTATTAGCGTACAATGGATAAAGCGCAAAATAGTATTTCTTAATTACGCCAGAAATATGCACTTCAAATCTCAAGTCATACTCAAAATTATACCAAGAGTTTTTATGTTATTAACTGTTTTTAACTAGGTTGCCCCACAATATATAAATTATGCAAGACATGTTTTTTGTTATTTTTTGATTTTTTTTTATATTTTGACAATGTTGCAATACTTTTTAACATGAATCTTTGGTTAGTCTACTGCAACCCCCCAATGCGTCATGAGATTTAAAGGAATAATAAAGTTGCGTATAATCCACCAATATTTAGGAATCTTACACATTAAAAATAAGGTAGGGCCCGGAGGGATCCTTGTGGTATACCAGAAGTTATATAAGAGGTATTTGACTGTGTTTTGTATATTTTAAGACCACCAGCTGCTTACTTTCAGAAAGATAACAAATAAAGAAGTTTAATGAATTATTATCGAATCGATAATAGGCCAATTCTGCAAAATGTCGAAAGTTTTAGCGAAGTCAAGCAATACAAGTGCTGTAGCATCACTCCTATTAGAAACTTTAATGATTCCTTGAGTGACTTGTAACAAGACGGATATTGTAGTTTTGGAGTCTCCGGAATTATGTTACTTGTATTTAAAAAAAAAAATTAAATTTGTGGTTAAATGAACTTTTTTAAAACTTTAAACTTACTGAAATAATTGATATCGATCCAATTCCCTTGGGCCACTGATTTTAGCTAAAGGCATTATAAGAGAAGTCTTCCATACGTCAGAAAAATAACACCTTTCCAAACAACAGTTTATAATATCACTCTTAAATGAGGAGCATAGTGTTGAATGTAGTATTGAAGCATATTTGCTGAAATACAGTCATTACCAATGGCATTAGATTTGAGGTTCAAAACTATTTTTGAAATTTTGTTACAGTAGCTAAATGAAATGAAAACTGCAGATCGGATTTAAATTTATTACTAAGAAAATATTTAATTGTTTCTCGGCAGCTATCTGAAGGATTATAAACTGATGAAAAGTAATGATTAATTCTGTCAGGATTTTAAAGGCTTATATGGAATAGTTAGAAACATTTTTGAGGTTAAGGTAATTCATTGCTTTCTACCATTTTTGGTATTGCTGCTATTTTGTTCAGGATTCAGATATGCTTTCTTTTCCTGCTTAATCATCCCCATAACCAAATTACGTAATTGCTGGTAGATCAAGTCAGTTAAACTTTTAGATTTTTTAAATCTTCATAGCACTTTATTTTTTTCTTTTATAAATAGTGTAACGCTTTCAATAATTCATAGTGTATAAGGTTTATAAATTCTTGATATAGTTAATGTTAGCGTGTGTGTCAAATAATGAATAAATGTTGCTGAACAAAAACTCGATTTTTTCCTCCAAACTATAAATATACTAAATATTATCCTAACTTGTCTCTCCTAGATCAGCAAAAAATCGATCTTATCAAAAAACCTAAAACTGCGGTAAGACCCATAGATTTACGTTGGAATCGTCGAGAATTATAATATTATTATATTGTGAATTTGCAAGAGATAATATATCGTCAAAACAAGAACACGATAACGTAAATCTCTCATTGGAGGCTAATAGAACCAGTCGACCAGAAAAAGTTCTTTTGCCAAACGTATTTTAATGAAATCGCGAACATATTTACCAACTCCACCTCCCCTATTCTTTACAAATGACTTTACAAATAATTTGGAATTAAAAAACTATAAGATCACGTAGCGCCAAGTCTCAGAAATGCACAAAACGTCAACTCCAGCTGATGTAATTTAATCCGAGAGGTGATCAAAACCTGTAGACACTAAATGCACATTAAGTTAACCAAACTTATGCCACCCACTTATTTTTCAAAATTCGTCAAAAAATATATAATAATAATAATAATAATAATAATAATAAAAATTATAAAAAAACCAAAATAACCGTTTATTTTATTTATGTAAATGTTGGTTCCCTTTTCCACTACATTACGCAATGTATAAAATCCAAAAATGTATAAAGTTTTTTGAAAACCATTAATAATCCTAAACGCCAAGAGCCAGAAATTAATAAGATATACTAAATTACCTTTAATTAGTATTTAAATCGTCCTCATTTTATACATGGTGCACAACACCTTAATTTTTGATGTAAATGCCAAGTAAACACCACACATTTTGTTAGGTTTCATATCTGGGGACATCACTGTAGGACAAGAATAAACTGTAATCTTCCCCAGATTTACATATTAAATAGGGGAACTTAATATTAAGAAATAAAGATATTCTAAGTTTAATATATTCTACTAATTTCGAAATCAATTCTTGTTGAGTCCTACGTTATCGAACTAAAACACACTTGCACGTACTCTGTACTATACTAAAGTATGAATAAATATGGAATCAAATTATTTTGCACATTTTACCATTTACACATAATATTAATTTATTTGCAAATAAAGCCAAAATTCACTTTTTTGCCCAATATTTGTATGATTTGGTGATTATAATTAAGAACTTATAAATTGAAATAAATTTAGTATATTTTTAACATAATAGAAAAATAATTAAATAATTAATTAAAAAAAAATAGAACTTCTTCGATAATAAACCATTAAAATAATAAACCTTACTTACTGCATTCCGAGTGAATTTTCCGACCGCTCTCCGCCGTCCTATTTCCGACTGTACCAATTGACGCCGAACTATTCCGTTATTTTCCAGACTTTCCTCGAGTTAGTGTTGGCCCCGAAAACCCACTCCGGGTGGAGAGGGACTCTTCAGCGACCCTGGAGTGTTCGGTCGACGCCAAACCAAAAGTGACCGGGGTCAGGTGGATGCGAAATAGCAGATTTATCAGCCCAAACTACAATCATTTGATCCACCGAGTTTCCATTCAGGACGCCGGTAAGTTTAATTAATTTTGTTATTATTCCTTTGTTCTTTTACGGTTTTAACTAGACGATAAGGAAACGATCTCCATAAATAGGATATTTTATTTCAGTTTTAGCTATAAATCATAAAATAATGTGAATTATTTATGGTGATCTCAGTTTGTTGGCTTGCTTAATTTTTTTTTCCGTTATACCTAGGTCCAAAAAAAATTACTTCATACGCTCGATTTAAAATTCATCTTCCAAGGTAGATGGTTAAAAAAATTAAAAAACTAGACCTCGAAAATTTGTAGACTTATTATTGTTTCACAGTTGTAAATATTAACGAAGACGATCTATGATATACAGCGTTTTTCAAAGTTGAGTTATTTATTTTAACTGCATATAAGACTTTTTAAAAGGAGTTGATATACCAAAAATACATAAAAGGTGCATAAATAAAGCGACAGTAAAACATAAAAAAATTTAAAAAATAAAACTTTTAAAATAAAACCAAAGACGACGCTTCAGCTTCTCAACCTGAAATGCTAGAAATTCAGGAAGACATGTTAGAAATACTCGAAGAGGATTTAAGAATAGCCATGGCATCTGAAACTGAAATTTCTTAAAGTAAAGTGTGGAACAGAATATGATAAGAACAGCATTTATTCTTATCATTATCAACGGGTTTAAGATATTCAACCTGAAGATCATTCTACAAGAGTTATATTTTGACAGTGGCTTTTAGACCAGCTCGATATAAATTAGGTGAATAAACTTCTTTTGACGAGTTCTACAAGGTGTTTAAATAAATGAGTCAACTTTGAAAATATCCTGTGCATTCCTAAAGATGATCTAATGGAGATCTAAACGTTGACCAAAATATATAAATCTATCGTCTGAAGTAGTTTAATATTTTGTTACCTAAATCCATCAAAAAAAATTAAGCAAACTCATAAAATGATACTGTTGTAGAATGTCATTTAGTCTTACGTTCGTGCACTTGATTCGTTCTTGACTTAAAGTAATAACGACGTTTTGAATTACGAGAATTTGCACTAGTTTCTGCAAGCGTAACGTGTAATGTTAAATAATCATCAACACAAAATAATAAACAGTAATTGTTTGAGATCTACGCAAGTATAGTTAAAGATCATAGAGATACTGGAGACTTCTCTAAGGGTTTTCGAGAAACTTGCAATAGTTTTTACAAAAAAATTACGTTACAGGATGTCTTTAAAAAAGCTCAATAAATTTTTTTTAGATCAAAATTAGCAACCTTGTTTTGAGAGTTGCTTAGTTTAGGCACTACACAGTGCTGAAGTATGAATCTTTGTGTTCTTTAATCTAATTTCAGCATCTTATTATTATCATTTACATGAAGTTTGCATGATAAAATAGGTCTAGGGATGCCACCATCAAATTCTGATATATCATTTAGTAACAACCTGTACATCTTTATTCCGGAAAGATATACAATTCAAAAATCAAATAAAAAAATATATGATTTATTTCCGAAACCCGTTTTTTATTACTTTAAGGGAAGAAAAACCTTCTTTAAAAAAATGATATACATTCATATATAAAAGAAAATTGACTGCTATAAGGGAGGTTACCGTAAAACAAGTTTATCAGTCTAAAGTCATACATACATTTACAATATTTATCGTGTTTCTAATTTAAATATTGAAAAACCATTATCCATTGTGTTTCAAATTCGGCTTTGTTTTGACCAAACAGTCGAAGGATACCTTTTTTTATTTGTGTTTTGTTTTAACCTTGTGTTTTTTTGTGGTAATATTTTTTTGTTTTTGTTATGTATTTTGCTGCGTACTATTTTTCTATTTACATGGATTTATCAGGTTGATTTTGTTAGCAATAAAGCAAATTAAAATTGTTTACGGAAATCACTATTATTTTGTCCATTGCTATAACAGTAAATAATGCAAGCTCGGTTAAATTAGAAAAAAAAAAATTTAGCTCCTATACTCTTGACAACATATCTTAAGAACTATTAATTTTGAAGGCATTTTTTAAAATTTGAAAGCTCTAAGGTAAATAATCAATTATTGACAGTACAATTGACAGTAATCAATTATTGACAGTATCATGAAAATCATGATAAATATTTTTTATATAACATTTTGCAGTAAAATTTTGCTACAACATATAGTTTAATGTTTCCTTTAAGCAATTAATACAACGAAACGCTTTAACAATATAAATATGCGTTGCAAAAAATATTAAAAATCAGTTTTGTCAAAATACCTGACGTCATCATATCCAAAAAAACCCATGATTGACAGCCAGTAGTAGACACTAATAAAAGACCAGTTAAAAGTACTGTGATATTGTATATTTTGGAAATATACTACAAAAGCTTCATTTAAACATACTGAAATACAAACATCTATGCACATGCATATGCATAGGCCAATCCATAGGCCACATGCATTGACCTTGATATATTATTTTGTTTTAGTACTTAAGCTTCAAAAACATCCACAAGTGATTTGAATTCATATTTAATTCGCTCACCAGAAGATAATAAATCAGGGGTAAGCAACACACCAATAACACTATTTTTATTTATATGTGATACATCATTTTCATCACACACAAACATTTTTTTGTCTCCACCCAAAGATTTCATTGATATTACCCTAATGTCATCATTATCAACTAGTTCCTGCACAATACAAACATATCGGTATGTAGTGCTCTTTTGCCGCCAAGAAACTTTACTAAAATAAAATTTCCTATTTGAATGTCTCCGTTAGAAAATCTTATTCAAACAAAATAATTTGTTTAAATCTTCAAAGGGTCTACATCATCCGAACTATTTCCACTCTCTATCCATTCGTCTTCCTCACCAGAACTCTCTTCTTGTGGCTTCTCTTTCTTTAAAAGTTTTTGTTCCCTTTCAAATTTCCTTTTTTCTTTTTCTTCTACTTTCTTTATTTTCTCGTTTTATTTTTTGGCGTGATACCTTTGCCATGCGTCAGAGGTGACAACAGATGGAATTTTTTCTTTCATTTTCCTTTTTTTTGTTTGAGGTTTTGGGTCGGGCCAAAATAACGCCTTCTTAAAAGGAGTTGGAACATTTGATGCATCAAGGGTTTGAAAGGAGGTGCTTGGCTGGTCATGAGTGTTATTATAAGATGTGCTCGGCTGATTATCAGTTATTTTTGTTGGAGTGCAAAGATCTTCGGCAACAGAAGCAGGAGCAAGACTAGTGGGAGAATGGCTAAATCGATTATCTGCAACGCAAAGTATGCGAGTGTATCAATCTTAAATTTTTTTGCACCTGAATTAACAGATAATCCTTATTTAATATGCAACAACTTAACTTTAGATGATCTAAATAAGCATTTGTGTTTGTATATGTGCCAAATTAGTAACGAATTGGAAAAGTTGAAGGGTTTTAATTTCGTGGCGATGATGATATTTTTGAAATACGTACAAAAAGCAAATTTTAAAACCTGCAAAGTTATAAAAATTTTATTGATTTAAATTTCTTATGAAAGCTGATCTTACTTATTTGAAAGCAATAAGTTTCTCCATCAAAAAGATCCCTTAAAGTTTTCTTACCAATACAGCTATTTTTGAGTGATTAAATAGTTATTTATAGGAATGAAAAAATTTTGATATTTAAATAATTTATAATGTTTTGAAGAATTAAAAATTTATTCAATAATTATTTTGAGTATTTTTGATAAGACTCTACTTGAGAGATGGGTAGATACTTTCTATTTTTAAAATAATGTTAACCCCAAAATATTTCAGATATGTAAGTAAGTAGGATATAACGTTAAAATGATAATTATAGGTACCGTCGGTGAAGGTTGTCAAAAAAACGACACGTCAGATCATCAATTTTAAATCACTATAAAGCGGAATAAGTTTTCTCTCTGGTTCTAAATAATATATTTAAAAAAAAAAGGTTTTTTTTTCATATTTCGCGGGCGTATTCAGATTTTTTTAAATTTATAAATAGAATTGTAATAGCCATAAAATGACGCAACTTTACTATAATTTAACCAATCTTGCTTCTTTTTTACGCTTTACGAGATCCCAATTTGGGATATTCCTCACCCTCGAATTTGGTATTTAAATCACCCATTGATAGATTGAATTTATATAATTTTTTTTTAATTTGTAAAATTTTTCTAAAAAACTTTTAAAATTTATTTTATGTTTATGTTGAATAACATTCGGTATAATTTAAGTAGACTAAAAACACGCAAATAGTAAATTAGGGCTAAAATAATAAAAGTTAAAAACCAGCAAACAAAACGTCTTGCTGCTCTCTAAAAGAGTTATGAATAAAGAATTCTTTATTTAGGATTTCCTATATCTTATATACCATTCATTTTAGTCGATAAAGATTCTAGGAATGGCTGTATATTACTCATTTGTAAATTAAGTATTTATTCGATAACATCTATGTCTTTAAAGTGCTGGAGGCTTTAATGGTGAACTGATTTTCTAAAGCAAAGTAATTAATAACTCTGTTAAATGAAACTTTACGTGACCGGCATAAATCCTGATAAATTAAAACCTTTATATTTTTAACAACATTGGTTATCTCGTTTTTAAGGAAAGTACACCTGCAGTGCCGATAATGGACTAGGTAAAGTAGGCGAAAGAGAAATTACGCTGGACGTTCTCTTTGCACCGATTGTAAGCTTAGAATCGAAAACAAAGGAAGCCGAAGAGGGAGAATCCGTTTTCATAAAGTGTAATGTTACTGCTAATCCAAGCCCTATTACTATTGAATGGGTAAGTTTAATATTCTAATATAAAAAAATCACATTTTTGCACCGAAGTAAAAACAGCGCTCCTAATGTAAAAACATTGTAATATTTAACATGGAAATGAAACATCAGTTCTTCAGTTAAAAGTCAATAAATCTTGTTTAGGGCATGATAAAAGTCACTTGGGCAATTATATCTGTATAATAAACATGTCATAAAAATGGTGCAAAATGCATTAGCGCAAAACACAAATAAACTTTTAAAGTATAAAAGTGGAAAATCCAGGAGCATTAATTAAAGTTTATGAATATGCAGATTTTTTTTTTATAATTGTAGGTAGATTTTAAAAAAATATATGTTAAACCATAGAATCTCTCCAGCCGTATTTAGCATATTATGTAGTGAAATTTCTAATTTATAGAAGAGATTTAACATATAAAAGTGCTTAGAGCATTATAAAATATATATTTAAAAAAAATTGATCATTAAAATAGAAACAGGGCTGTTATTGATATATTCTTCTGATACCTTGTCATTTTCTTTAACTAAATAATAGTAATAAGACTAACAGCTTCAAGTTCGGCTCTTGCAATACATGATTATCAATAAATATAATCTAAAAAGGTACAATAGAGTTTCGTTAAGCTAAAGTAATAAAACATTTACCAACTCAGATGATTTCATTACATCGACGTAATTTGATGTTTACTTTAATAATTGGATAAATTGGCATGTAATTGTAATTAGTTGACGTATACGAGTATATTGACATTAAATAACTTATAACAACTTTTGGATATTAACTACATTTTCCTTTACATAAATCTACTTTAAAGAATTTTAATTATTGTTTTGATTTTTGAGAATTCAAAAACATTTTTATGCCTAAAGATGGAGTATCTGAAGTAACGATGTTATTTCAGTTAATCTCAGTTAAGTATTTTTCCAAGATAATGCAATAAGTGAATAAAGATTAGGGCTGTCTGATAAAAAAATCTTTTTTATCAGAGATTTTTTCTTTTCATATGATAAGTTACGTTTTGAAAAAAAAATTATGTCTCAGCTGCTTCACAATTTTATATTTTCGTTTTAGCTAAAGGATGGCAAACCAGACTTCCGACAAGCAGGAGACACTCTTCGCATATCTCATGTAACTGCTGAAAACTCTGGAACGTACGTCTGCAGGGCAGTCAATGTCCTATCGCCATCTGGTCAAGGAGCCCGTAGATCAGAAAGAGTTGGAAATGCATCAGTAGCTTTGTTAGTGAGACATCGTCCAGGACGTGCAAGAATTTCACCGAGTAGACCGATTGTATCCGAAGGTGGAGCTGTGACGCTCAGCTGCGCAGCTACTCCCCCTGGATGGCCAGCACCACAATATAAGTACGTATTAGAAATATCAAGATTAAGTTTTTATAAGATGAAAAATATGCATTTACGCATCATAGGACATTATTTGCAAATCAACTTACAAGATTGATTGATTGAATTTAAACATGAAAATCTCATGTCTTAATGATTTATTAAAAAAAGTATGGCCCAATGTATGTAATAAATGTTTGGCCTAAGACCACTTATTAATTTAACCCTTGTGGGCTTATTTACCGACATATAAATTATACTTATATATGACAACTCTATTGCAGTATGAAAAAATATACAGTTCAGTTTACCTACTGCTAGTATATTTAGATAATTGCTGCACTAATAAAAGGTTTCTGTTCCAAATAATAACGATCATGGTTCACGCCTATCGTGGCGCTTATTTGACATTGCGAAACAAATTATTGGTTAGCGTGAGCTCTTTTATTAGAAATTTCCTAATAAAAAGGAATATTTGGCTTCAACTTTCCACTAAAACGAAATTACAGGTTCGAAGAAAACAACTATACAATTTTTGTGGGATCTGGTCATAGGCCTGGCTTTAAATTTATTATTATGGCGGTAGCTGTAATAATTGTTTTTTTAATGTTTAAAATGAAAATAAATTAGAAGTTTAATGATCATCATTTGATCACTGTATTTTATTGGCCCCTACTGATAAAGCTATGCTGCATCATCCTTATTTTTAAAATAACAAGACGTTTTCTAGGTATTAGGAAATCTTTTTATTTCTTTTCATATAGTTTGTCTTTAGTGATATTTTTCTTTCTAACCCATTTTCTTGTTTGCAGCCACTTTTTTTGTCATGTTTAAAATCTATATCTCTTTTTCTTTCAGCTCTACTCATTCTTTTGAGCTCTGGCTCTTTCGAGGAATTATACTTTGAAGTATTCCCGTTGCATTTCTGCATCAGGTATTTTTATTCCTTTCGGTATCTTTAGTTTATTCAGTCGGGTCTAATGTTTTTTTTAATAGGGTGGTGGATGAAATCATTGGAAGTAAATTTAAATATTACCACAGATATAACTAGCTAACGCATGCGTTAGCTAGTTATATCTGTGATATTACATGTAAGTTCTAATTAAAAATCATGTGTCTTGGGCATTTTGAAGTATTTTTTGTCATCATCGTTTTAAATCATTTCTTATATATTTCAGATTAATTTTTAGTATCGTTCGGTCATTTTAACTTTCTTCTGTGTATTAATGTGATTTGCGTCCAGGTTTTTAAAGTTATCTTTAATTTTTTCTTCTATAGATGTGAAATACTTTATAATATGTAATTATGTTTGCTCCAGACCTTCCCTGTATTCTAATTGGACTAAATTTTCATTTCTTTTAGGTATTAAAGGAATTTTTCTTTTTATTTTAGGGACCTGGCGTAATTTCAGGGTTTTGATATAAATTTTGGTCAGGAATTGGATATAATATTTCATATTTTTTAATAATTTAGAGCGGTTTTCCAAGGCATTTTACAATATGCTGTTCGAAGTATTTGTTTATGTTACATTAATTATACTTTCATCTATTTTAAGCATATGTTGTGTGTTATATAATTTTTATATTTTTTAAGTCATTTAAAGTAATTTTATGTTTGTCTTTTCAAAACACTACAAAGATTTTTGCAAATTTTGACATTAAGATATTTAAATTGTTTCTTGGAAAAAAACTCCTAACAGATCTGCTTTGATTCCGAAAACGAGAATATTTTATTTAATTTTTGCTTTTCACATATTTTTGTTAGCATATACGTAATGGGTAAGGGCTTTTATCGTTCGAAAGTTTTAATTAAAACACTCGATGCACAAAAGTAGTCTACCGATTTATTTTACACTAAACACGATAACTTATAAAACTACTTGAAATTATTTATTTACATTGTATTTATTTACTACTATAATAATAATAATAATAAGTTTATTCAACAAAATACAGTAAAATAAAGTTTAAAATTAAAATGTGTGAATAAACAAATGATCCACAAAAGATTAGTATTAGTAACTGTACTTATGCTATTCAAGTTTTTACTCCTAAGTAATGCTAAAATTCATTCAAAGAACAATTTTTCAGTTGATAAGATTATACAATAAACAATTGATGAAGTCTTGGAACTATAACAGCCAAGTTAGTAGTGATTTGAGTTAAAATAGGCATCTAATTATTTTTATACATAGTCTATGATATATTCAATATACTCTCTAGATTTCTCACTCCTTTAATTTTACTTTAAACAAATATATAGAATTTATCCCAAAAAGATAAGCAGGAAGTACTGAGTAAATTCTTGGGCTCACATATAAGTAGAAACGCTGTCCTAATGTGGTGTTTATTTTTGGTAGGTAACCAGTTAGGCGTTTTGAATGAGTAGTGCATCTTTCTTCTCAAATTGTCTTACAGATTGGAAAAAGTAGCTGCCTTAGGTCCAATATACTGGCTTCCTTGTAGAGAGCGTCCGAAGGAAAAAGTACGTTTTTGTCTAAGATTATCCTCAATAATTATTTTTGCATAATCTCTGGTGGTCTGATATGTATTTTTAAAGAGCCACCCCAAACCAAAATACCGAATGGTAAATGTGGTTGTACGAGTGTGATAAATTTATCTATACATGATCTAACCTTATTCTTGCCGCCAATATTCCGAAAAATTCGCTAACTCTTCATGTTTCACCAGAGATGTCGTGCGGTCTGGCCACTTACGTCGCCGCAATTATTCCGGAATGACATAGAACAGCTGATATTTGCGGCGTTGCCAATATCGTTACAGTATATTTGGGTCAACTTGTTAGCTCGATACCAACTGCCAAAATTCTTGTTTATTCCTTTTTCATATCTATGTGAAACTTAGACAAGCAATTCTGCTTTAGTTTAATCCTAAATTAAAAAAAATAATCGATATGTGAATGGAGAAAGTTTAATACCTCATAATAAATCCTTATAACGTTCACAGTCTTGATCATTTATAATTTTTTAGCACATTTTAAAAAACATCCTTTCTTACAGATGGCTTCGCACTGGATCCGATGGCCAAACTGTCATCTTAGTAACTGGGACCAAGTATACCATTGCTAACGCAAACTTAGCCGCAGAAGGAACCTATAACTGTCAAGCCACCAACGAATTAGGACCTGGAGAAATGGCTTCGGTAGATCTGGAAGTTCATCAACCACCTACTTTTAAACATAAGCTGAAACCGCTTGAGACTAAAAGAGTTGGAGATCCAAACTTTTCAGTTTCTTGTAGTGCCAGAGGCAAACCCAGACCAATCGTAAAATGGCTTAAGGATGGTGATGAGTTAACTGCTGATGCCAATATGTTTGAGGTAAAACCAAATGAAGCTAGATGTAAATTTCAAATACGTTTATTAAATAATTTCTAGGTTAAAACTGAGTACTCAGAATCAAATAACGGAGCCGTTAATATACACAGTACACTTAAGTTTAGCGGAAAAGCCCGGCCAAACGGTAATGAACTGCTACCATCTGACAGAGGAGTCTATACATGTAGTTTTGAAAATGAAGTGCGGCGCACGGAGTCTACGATGCATTTAAAAATTGAGCGTAAGTATTCTAGTTGTATATTCAATTATTAAAAATATAAAATGTATCTCCTTTTTTAGATGAGCCAATTGCACTCCATCAATACAATAAAGTAGCTTATGATCTGTCAGAGACAGCTGAGGTAGTCTGTAGGGTTCAAGCATACCCCAAGCCGGAATTTAAATGGTTCTTTGGGAACAATATTAACCCCCTACACTCTTCTTCTGAAGGACACTATGTGGTACAAATTACTGCTGAAGAGGATGATATGTACACAAGTGTTTTAAAGGTGTCTCATATTAAAAAACATGACTATGGAGATTACACTTGTCAGGTAAAATCTATATTTATATATAGGATTTTTGCATTTAGTCATGCAATATTTCTTTAGGTGGTAAACAGCTTAGGTAGAATAGATCCGAAAATTCGTCTGCAGCCAAAAGGTCCTCCAGAAAAGCCAACCAAACTTGTAGCACTGTACACTGGACCTACATATGTAACCCTTGGTTGGGAACCAGGTTTTAATGGTGGCATTCATAACACAAAATATTTTGTATCTTTCAAAAAGGTTCCTGGAGAAAATGACTTTATGATTGAGGGATGCGGACCAGTGTCGAAAAATCTAGACTGGGCAGAGGTGGATTGTCAGCAAAATGTGCCTTGTAACGTTACCCATTTGGACCAACATCAAACTTACTTATTTAAGGTAAATTAACTGTTGAGTATAAGATGAAGTGATAGTTATATCAGAAAGTGCCGAATCATGTGCAAGATGATTTTTTGAATTAGTGGCATAAGGTGTTCAATATTCATCCGTAACACTGTTGTTACATTTGTTTTCTGTTCTTTTTTTACTTTGAGGCCACATTCAATGAGATATGGCCACATGAAAATGTACTTCAACCTTTCAAAATGCGTTTTTTCCTGTGTGTATAGGAAAACTATCAACCCTACACTCCCAAATTATTACCAACTTGGTAAAATTTTTGTCTTTGAAATTGTACGCTTTTTATCTTTGTTGGTTTAATCTTATATAAAAATTACCTATACCGTTTAGAAAAATCACATAATCCCTATTTTCTATATAATGCATTGATTTCCGCACCAAACACCTGATTTGGTCAGACTGTATAT
Organism: Anthonomus grandis grandis; assembly: GCF_022605725.1. Lineage (NCBI taxonomy): Eukaryota > Metazoa > Arthropoda > Insecta > Coleoptera > Curculionidae > Anthonomus > Anthonomus grandis. The sequence continues at coordinate 18,547,090 of NC_065548.1, read as the reverse complement.
TCATTTTGAAATAATACAAGTGATTTTTTTCTTATCTGAATTGTTTTAGGTTAAGGCACTAAATACTAAAGGAATTGGAGAAAATTCTCAAGAAATCCGTGCTACAACTAGAGTAGACCGAATTCCAGTCCCTCAAAGAGTAGCATATGATAAAGCAGCCAATACACTTTCGATTAATGTACCTGTCACCTGTTTGCCGTTGGTGGCTGTAGTGGAAAGCATTAGCAACGATAATCACCCCATAACTGCTTGGCAAGTTATCGACACCCTTCCACTACAGGTAAAAATTTCTGCCAGTATCATTTGGCATATTGTGACCTTGCTTACTTGACCTTACATAAATATTTTAAATTAAGGTTTCTGGTTTGGTACCAACAATGAAGGAAAAAAGCTTAGACAAAATGATGACTAGAAGTTTTGGCACGCCAATGGGACGATCTCTGGCTGACGAACCAATTGGCATGGAGGAATACAGCACTCCAAGGGTTAGAGTGAAACTTTGTCTGAGGACCCACCATGACCATTGTGGAGAGTTTGTGGAAGCTGAACGTAAGAAAAGCAGTTTTCTTATATTTATGTAGTATTTATCCTTTTTTTTAACATTTCTAGTGGGATATGCAAATTCACTTCGAGAAGCTTCTGCACTATCAACCCCAACTCTTATTGCCATTATTGTAACTTGTGCGCTGTTCTTAATTAGCGCTGGCCTGTTAGCAGTATTTTGCAGATGTAAAAGGGCACAACACAGTAAGAAAGCTCAACAAACCAAAGATCCGGAGATGGATTCGGTTAGACCTACTATTATTCCTTCCAATGGCAGCGGTCAACAGGTAAGGGCAAAGTTTTATCACTATTAGATTTGTAGAGTAAACTTTTTCTTCTTATGGGTTTTTCCTTATTCTCCTTCCTATTTTTTATTTTCCTCTTTTTAACATAAATCTTTTAAATCTCTCTTTTACTCTTTAATCTCTCTTCTTTTTAAACTAACAAAAACTATTTTTTCTCATTGCTTACATTATGGTTACCCATAAGAAGGAAATTACACCACTTAAACAGGAGTGACCAATAATAGTGAGTACCCGTATAAAATTAGAAAACTTAGATGAGGTGTTTAGGTAGACTTTGTGACGCGACAAATTTTTGTTTGTTAAATTCTTTCATGATAAATTTATTTACAGCTCAATTCACCTTTGTTCCAGAACCAGGCCCCGCCACCATACTATGCACCGGGTCTGGACAATCAAGCTCTGGATCTGCAATTGGTTCTGGACGACCAGAAGGCCGTTTACGCTGCTACACAAAATGGTTATGGGCATTATGGAGAACCTAGAAATGACTGGAACTATCTCGGTAAAAAAAAATTATTAAAACATTAGCTAGGCAATATGGATCTCACAAAATAAAATTACTTCGGGTAGAGACAAAAAATCGGTGTACCTCGAGAATTCCTTATAAACTAAAAATTTTTTTAACAGGTATTTAATTTGGCTTATTTATATTACATTTTATAACAATATTGGATACCTACAGGGCTTATCGAGAGCAAACTTAAAAGCAAAAACAAGCCTGTGTCCAGGAAAAGCTCGTTACTTTAATTAAGTAAATGGAATATTACTCTCTTGCCATTTGATACTTGACAAGCTTATCAACTAAACTATCACGAGTAAGGAAATTTAAAAGAGAGTGATAGCGTTTCTCCTACTCCTCTCTTTTGCTAACTATAAAGATGGCCGAAAAGCGAGAGAGGACTGGCGGGAATCTACGATCGATCCCGAGTTGTGTCGCATGCGAGATTCTTTCGCAAAAATAAATTTCTATTCTTAGTGGCCAGCTTTCTTTAACTTATGGCTTTGCCTATGATTTCACGTTGCGTCGTAATGTATTCTAACATATATAGGTATTTTGCAATTTAAAAAGATTACCAGATTGATTACCAGTGATGTATAGATTCTTAAAGGACAACCACAAAATCATCTAGAACTAGAGTGTGTATAGAACGGACACAGAATAGGAGTATAAGGTGGTTCTTGGGAGCGGGAAGTTTTCTTTACTTTAAGATTTCAACGCTAATGTAATTTTAATAAAATACAGTACAATATACAACAATCAAAACCCCGTTATATACCATTTTGATTTCTCAAAATTAATGAAGTCTTTCGTGAAAATTTTCCATAACTCTATGTAACATATTACCGAGAATATTAGCAATTTCTTCAATAATAAGCCGTTAGATCTGGCGATCTTGCAGGCCAATCAATATCTCTTTGTCTAGAAATAACGTGGGTCGGAAATAATCTGTGCAAAGAGTTTAAGCCGCTCTTATGGTATGAAAGGAGCACTATCTTGCTAAAATTAGGATTGGTTGTTCTGTGCAAATATACTGACTCAAAAAATAAATAACCATAATGATATAGCACTCGAACGGAATCGCCGGAACAGTGATATCATTCTCATTTTCAAAGAAGTAGGGACCGATAATTCTCATGGATGATCTCGCACACCGCACTGTTACTTTCGGGCTGTTGGTTTTAATGCTTGGCCTATTTAAATTTTTCATGCATGAAAATTGAAACCTTGGTCCAATATTCGAAGTAAAGTAGTCTTACATATATGTCTAATGCCTAACCTACCTTTCGGGTAGAACGTTTTGGACTTTGTTCTACAGATTCCTGTAACGCGATCGACGTTGTCAGGCGTTCTTACACTTTTTCTTGGTCATATTTGACTTTGATAGTTGATTCTGTGTTTTCAAATATATGTATGTAAACCCATTCCTTTACAACAAATATTTATAAATCAATATAAAAATAAATTCGGATTTCTATCTCTCTCTCTCTCTCTGTAGCTTTTACAACTAAGGGTGGGTCTTAGCTGAATTTACGATTTGTCTCCATTAGTTCTTGTCCTTCATAATGTTTTTGGCATTTGCGATCTTTTGCCGGTTAGATTTTGTTCCATAATAATGCCACTACTTGTCATTTTGTCTTTTAATGTCTTCAGTTCATTTTAGTCTTAAGCTTTAACCGTTTTAATGATATCTAGTTGATGTTATATGTTTTCTAGTTCACTGTTGTTTCTGACTGTTTTGATTTTTGGGCTTTTACTGGCCCATTTCTGCTCCTAAGGATTTTTTCTGCTATTCTTAGTCGGTTTTCATTTTTTTTATCATGATCCGCGTTTCGCACGCATATATTATAAAGGGTCTAATAATAGTATAAAGAATACTTATTTTTGTCCTTCGAGAAACTATTTTGGACTTCATTATGTTCTGTATTGCGTAGTAACAGCGATTCCCACTTTGTAAAATAATATTTTAGGTTAAAACTCTTCCCCCAATCCTGACACTATTATAGGACTTTGCCACACATACTTTAGTCACGATTATCAACTTTCTAGCTATTCCTAGTTCTGCCATAGCGTTCCATAGCTCCATTCTTGAAATGTTATCATATGTTTATTGGAAATCAATAAATAGCTGGAGCAAATTTCTTGCTGCATTCCCAGAAAGTCCTTCTTTTACAGTTGAGACTTTTTCCTAAACTTACACTCATAGTCACCCAGTTCGTGTTTGATATGAGGAGTTATTTTATCTAACAGGATGAGAGCCAGCACTTTATATCTTGTAAAAAATGTAGTTATGTCCCCTACATTACTACATTTTATACTATTTTCCTTCCAACTAGATGGTATTCTTTCTTCTTTCCATATTTAGTAGATAAGCACATGAAAATGCTGTAACAAATCTTTCCCCCCATACTATAGACATTCGGGCGGTACTTTGTCGCTTCCTAGAGTCTTGATATTTTTAACTCTGCCTATGACTTTTGAGATTGTTTCTACCATTGGCTCTGATATTAGTGGCTCTACTGGGTAGAATATTTATTCCTGGAGTAATTGTAGTCTCAAGATAGGTGTGATAATAGCTACCTCGTAGGTTCAGAATCACGACCCACTCTAAGGAATCATCATATTTTTCAGGAACTAAATAACTGATGAAAACTGGAGATGATATTTAAATAATACATGTGTTAAGGTTACCTTAGAGAACGCCAAATACTAGTTGTGTCAACCTGATGGTGGGCTTAGTGATAAGAATCCTCTAGGTCTATTTGCCCGGTTTGAACCTTTATTTTACTACTGTCTTTAACTGTTTAAAAGCCAGTAATATAAAATTAAAATTCTTTCACCTGTCAAACATGTCTATCTCAATAAAATAATACAATAATCTTAAGAGCCGTTTCTCAATATCTATTTCAATTACTTTAACATTTATAGCGTGTACTTAAGAATTGATAAGAAAAATAAAGTATAATAAAAATAAAATCAATATTTCTACAAAAATTATTGTTAGCATAATTTTTTTTTGTTATTGCAGATGCCGGATATACAACAGCAATTCCCGGAAATGGCAGTGTCGATTCTCAAGACTCGATATGGCAACTTAAAATGGCAGCTAACGGCGGACCACAATACGACCAATATGGCGGACATGACGACTATGCGCATTTCCCACAGACTCAAGATCCCTATGCTCAGGTAAGATATCAAAGAATATTATACTAGCTACAGAGAGTTCATTACACAAATAATTAAAGTAATTAAAGAAATTTGCGTCTTAAGTAAAGGACGACTATACAAGTCACTAGGTAGGTTAGTCATAAGGTAGTGACTAGTCATTGCTTATTGATTTCTCGGACTAGTCCAATGTTGAATGAAGGAAATTTTGTAATTTTTTTTTAAGAATTCATGAAATGAATCAATGTGAAGCTTTAACTTTAAGCTGTTTGAAAATATATAATTAATATTTTAGAGATAAGAAGAAAAATCACGTTAAAAATTTCTTTTTATTTTTTTACCTTAAATTAAAACATTTTTGGTGCTGTTACTAAACAGTCAATTAATTCGAGCTTCAATAACTTTGCAGGTTTACCAAAAAAGAAAAGCTATACGATGCATATTTACGCAAAGATCACACAATAAGATTTTGGCTTAATCTTGAAAATACTCTCAGCATCTTCTTATATGTGATTAACAGTAAAAGTAGCTTTATCTGAAAATAATACCCAGTCTAAAAGAATTTGACTGTCAACAAAACATATATGACTGGCTTATTTTTTGGGTTTTCTTTCACTACGATGCTTTAAATACACTGGAAATATTTAAATTTTAAGGCTACTCACTTCTGATAGATATAAATTTTGCTATCATCTATTATCTTTTTTCAGGTCCATAAGCCGAAAAAACGACTCGAATCGCCAGCCGTATACAGAGACGCCCCTGGCCTACCAGACCCATATATGGAACAGATCGACGAGGATAAACCCGTACCACCCCCGCAGCATATGTCTTTAGCCTACGAAGAATCTCTAGAAAGTGGCTACTCTACCCCGAACTCGCGCACGCGTAGAGTTATACGTGAAATAATAGTGTAGGACAGGGTGTATGCTACAGATATGAGAGCGGCTCCATATATCTGTACACCATGTTTATTAGAAGGGCGCTACTGAATTTACTAAAGTACCTTAGAGAAAGGTTTGCTTGCTCAATGTTTTTTCAGTTAAATCGAGTCGGATTAGACCTGCCAGTTTGATGGATATCCTCCGTTTCGACTTGATAACACGACCTTTCCTGTTAAACATTACGGTTTATGATGAAAGGCCGCGTTTCTTCTTAAAATCAGCGTCTATATTGACCAGCAACAACGATGATGTGTAGTTTTTTTCTAAGAAATGCACCAAAATCTTTTCGTTATATGCCCAGCTTAACAGACTCAATATTGTAAATACAGAAAGCTTATATTATGATCTTGGACAACTTAGGGTACTACTTTCGCAATTAAAATATATTTTTTGTAATTCTATGTGTCAAGTACCTACATGTGTATTAAAATTCTAATTTTTTTCACTTTGAATTTAGGCCTCTAGGTAAATATCAGAAATATACAGGTTGCCATGTGTAAAAACCATAATTTAGCATATAAGGGATTTGACAAATTTTATCGAATTTTTTAAATACTCGTATGTAATTTTAATGTAAGAATGGCTATGATGAGCTCATAATAACGTATATGTATGTATATTAAGTATTCAATTGCCATTTTATCAGAAAACAAGCCACAAAACTAAGCCTAAGCCTAATAAAAAAGGACATTATATTGGCCCAAAATACTTAACGGATCGAATTTTATTAAGAAAATATATATGTGATTTATATTGCAATACTTATTGTTGTGAATTCTTTGTTTGAGTAATTATTTAGTTCATATCACTACATTAAAAGCAAGTTAAATTTGGTAAATATACAAACTATTTTCATTTAAGGAACATATAGCACTTAAGGTTTATATTTATGTAATGCCAATAATTTGATTGTTAGTTGACTGATTTATGTTATAGATATTTTTATGCTTTAAATTAAAGAAAATTTGATATTTATTTCAATTAATTCATTTTATGAAAATAAATATTAAATAAATGAAAACAGTTGGTCGTCAACATCAAAGAGTGCCAAGGAATTAATTATTGACATTTAGCAATATTCATTAGCGATTTACTTAATTGGATAACAATTTGGTTGAGATTATACTCTGAAGCATCTGGATAAACAATTATTGTTTGCTTTTTCTTGAAAGGCTTCAGTCGGAAAATAACTGTATTAGATCAACTTGCATTTCTAAGTAATTTTAATATATGGATTAATGAAATTGTATTTTTAATGAATTTTTGAAATTGAAATTGCATTTATATTTACTAATTTAACTCGATAAGAACTAAAAAAAAATATATATAAATCTTATTTTCTTGCAATGAAATGCGAATGAAATTTTTTTTGATGTCATCGGAATCGTCAATATTGATTCCTGTTCATTATTTGGGATTTCATTTTAATAATATTTTATAAGTATTATTAATGCAATATTAATTACAAGACTTGATAATTGTGTAATGAATTTCTCTTTGCTTATTAGAACTACTACCCACTTATTTCCCATTTTTATCTGAAATGTTTGATTCTCTTGACTATGCTTTTATTTGTTTAAACCAATCCTGGCAGCTGCAAAATCATTATGCTACAGCTGCTAATGCAAGTGATCGCTTTACGATTAGTGAATATAATTCATTTAGTTATATCAGTTATACTAGTGATATTTGTACTTACAATCAGACGAAGAAAAGTTATGAAGTTTTTAGATGTTGGTCCCTTTTCACCTTTATTTTAGGACATAATCTCTTTTGTGATACTCAATTTGGTCTACATAATTTTCACTATGATCATATATAAATCTAATCGTTATTTTTCCTATTTGAAGCACTAAACAATTGTAACAATTTAGAACTCGATTTTTATTATATGCAGTAATAATTTAAAGCATAATTAATATAATAACAAATTCGATATGAACTTTTATTTTTTAGGGCTTTACAACAGAATATTTGGCAACATTTTTTCTACTTACTAATATAATGAATATTTATTTATTTATTTATTTGCCCCTTTAAATGTTATTGGTATTAAATACTACAGTCTCAATATTCTGTTGTAACAATATTATTATATATTTTAATATTGTCGTGCCAAACACATTGTCACTTGTAGATTTTGTACTTATATTTAACTTTTTATTTGTTTGTCATTTTTTATTTTGCCAATAGACCAAATTTGACAAAATAATAAATAGAAAATTTTTGATCTCATTTCAGAATCGTTAATATTTATGTATTTTTTAATCTTAAAATATGATGCTAATATCGACATGATATAATAAAATTTCATTCATAAATCGGTTATAAAATACATGAAAAAAATAGAATAAGTATAAAATTTTATATTTTTTTATACTGTATAAAATATTGCGCAAATTGATACGATAATGAGAGTTTTATTTATTAATTAAACTTTTTATTTTTGTATATTACAAATGTTGTAAATAGGACACTTTTAAAGACTATTGTAATTGCTGAAGCATCATAAGTAGTTAGAAATATAATGTTTTAATTTTAAACTTGTAAATAGTAATGTTTAAGGGTCACTTATTGTAAGCACTTTTGTTTTTAGTTTTTGTAAATAAATGTCTATATTTACGAGGAACTTGCACTTTTATTTATATTCCTTTGTTGTTATATTTTTACATGGGATTGAATCTTTAACAAAGTATAAAATCTCTAAAATTTCATATAAATAATGTTTAGTAACTTAACGTCTATACAGGCTACATTTTACAAATAATATAATAATTACACAAAAAATGAACATAAGATTATATAACATTGTCATATTATTTCATTTTTATTATTAGAAATTAAATAAATTTCTACCAATAATTTAAACTAGATAATTATAAAATAAATACTTCTAACGACTAGACCAAATAATTTAAGTCTGTTTTGATAATGATATCTTGGATACTTCCGGAAACAAACTAATGCTTTATTTAAAACTGGAGCACTACTGCAGCTTTTTGCAAATATGTTATTTACCTAGACATATACGCATGCAATCTTATAAAACACACAGTTGTTCTACTGCTCTCCATTAAAATTTTTAAAATATCAAGAAAATCAGAGTCGATTAAGTTTAGGCCAAACTTACATAGTTACCCTTAGAATATTGAAAGGCTAGAATTAGCATTGCCATGGAACTATGGGTACTTTGTTTGCTTGCAACATCTCTGATGCAATGATGCCAAATGCTTATATAGAAATGGAAAAAAACTATTTATAGACTTTACAATATTATAAAAATTTGTCGCTTATTTTGACAGGCGAAAAGCAATACTATTCCTCTTTTATAAGATATAAAACATTTTTTTTTCATAAAATATTTTAAGATATTCTATAAAGAAGCCAACATTTCACAACAATTTTTATTATACAAGGTATAATAGAGAAAAAGGTAACAACATCGCAACGCCACACAGTGCTTCGAGTATATAGGACCTTGGGACAAAAATCAGTTACTTCTATTTGGCTAAGCGTAACGCTCCGAAACTTATGCAACTTTGTACTAATAAAAGGCCCTTTCATTGAAACAATTTAGAGAATTTAATATCTAATGTTACAGGGAAATATGCGGCCAATACAGCTGGACAAATAAAAAGGTTGCTTTTTAGTTTTCTTATAAAAAAAAATTACAGTAACTTGCCGATTTACCCCTATGAAAATTAAATTATTTACTTAACTTTTAATAACATCAATACAATTACATAACAAATTTAAAGTACACGATATATATAACAAAAATCTAACTTCCATAAGTGTAAAAGTTGATTTCTTTTTCGTAATCTTTAGTATGCTGGTATTTCTTACGAGAGAAATTTAGTCCAAAAAAAAACTATCACTATACATAAAATGTATTTAAAATATTAATAAAAAGGTATATACACACAACTACAAATTTTTCTTTAAAGGAAATACGGCAAAAAATATTATAGATACAAACAATAAATGTAAAAAGTGGGAAAAAATAACTCCTAAATTTAGCAAAAAATAAACAGTACTAATACTAAGTATGAAAATGCTTTTAAGTTTTATGTGAAAATTAATCTAATCAAAACTAAAATTTTGTTTGTATTTTGAATATAACTGAAAACTATAACAAAAAAATCTTAACTTAAAAAAGATATGGAAAATATATACACATATTATGTATAGGTTTAAGGAAAATTTTTCTGAATCAGAATTATCGCTAAAATCACTGCTGACAGAATCTTCTAAATTTTTGTCTAAATCATCAATTAATGAACTTTCCTCTCGTATAATATATTTTTCGACTTCCCGGTTTCGATTCTCATTTTTCTTTGAAGTGACTGTCCTTTGCGATGAGATAATGGGCTCTGATGTTAAAAGTAGTCTTTTTAATAAATCCATATTACATTTTGTTCTAGAATACTTGCGGGTGTGAAATAATCGATAATTTCTTGCCTCTTTATGTCTTGCTTCTAAAGCATCCGCGGAAAGTTTTCCTATAGGTAAAGAAAATGAATCAAGTATTTCAGATCCGTGTACCAGAACCTTATGCAAGCTACTTGGCATGTAATACCAATTATATAAATCTAAATATAATTGTTTAATCTCATCTAAAAGTTTCTTAAACTCTAATACCTGAATGTGACAGCCACTAGAAAGAGTTCCAAGAATAGTCGAAAAATTTATTATAAGACGCTTGTCTATTCTTGTTATTTTAGAGCTTAAGTCTGGATTGTAAAAAAAGCGTCTAGCTGTATTGCCATCGTTGCTTGACCCGTATCCTTGCTTTGGTTTGTCCACAATCAGGCCCATTTTTGATTTAAAATCTGACTGTATTTTCTTTTTGTTGTTTTCCACTATTTTCTTATTTTCTGCTCCTTTAACTTGCCAAGATTTTATTTGCAATCGATAACTAATGTGAAGTAAGCACTCAAAAAATCTTATCCAGCAGTGTAATGTAGACAAACCAGCTGTAGTTTTCTACTTTTGAAGGACGGTTGGTATTTGGCAAATTCTAATTCAATATTTGCTATACTACCATCCATCATAGTAAACAATATTTTAAATGATACTATACAAGTAGTTAATTTCTTGTTCTTCATTGTGCACTAGCTCTTTATTCTCTTTTTTAAATATGAATTTAAAAGGTCGGCAGAAAAGTGTAGATGATGAACTTTTACTTTGTACATCATGTAGTCGTAAGGGAACGAAAGCCTCTAAAAACATATATTTATCTGTCAAAGATATATCGGAAAATTTTTGCTTATATTGGCTATGACCAGAACTACCATCAAAACCATATTTGCATGTCAGCTCCACTTTTCTATTCTCCTGTATATTTGCTATTTTAATAATGCTTTGAGCTGTTGAATTTAATAAATCTTGTAAATTAACTTCTGCTGAAATTTCGATGGCGCAAATTTTAAAGGGCGACAAAGCATTTTGACATTGTCTTCATAAACTTGGAAAAATATGTATTCCCGTTTTATTGACTACCGAGCGCAATAAATGGTATTTTCTTTCTGATAAGTCAAGATCTAAATAGAGAGCTAGTGCCTGATAGGAAGTAAGAGATGTATGTGGCGGCGATGAACTACTTACATGTTTTGCAGCATATAAAATTTCATTCAGACATTCGGTTCTGTTCCAGCAGTGATTTTTTTAGCGCGCCAAAGTTTCGTCCGTTTTGAGGACACTGTAAATGGTTTTAGCGGCCTACCACGAATACGGGATGGACCAGCGACTTCTAAGTTTAAATTGACTTTCTTCCGCCTATTAACCATTCTGATAATGGTAACTCAGTTTGTAACCAAATTTTATTTTTTTCCATAAATCTGACACGATTTCGCGATGCTATACTCCATTTTTTATTAAAATGCAGGCAAAAAATTCTGCTTTGCTTAGTAAGTTTCAACTTGAGGCGAGGGATTGCTGAAATTTAAAAGGGAATGGATTTTTTCATAAATAAATAGTTTTGGATTTCGATTCCGATGTTCTAGCCATGTCTCAAAAAGATCCGCTCTCTTTATTGATTTGAAATCCTCTGAAAAAAAAATATTTAAAGCTTCGTCGCAGACTGACTCAGATAAATTATATACGAAATGATAATATATGAATGTATTAACAATAAAATGTAAAAACTACAAATGGTTTTAAGAGGCTTTTTTTATATGCCTTTTCAAAGTTTTAACTGAGAGAGAAATATAAAATAATTGCTTTAACTACTTTTACATTTATTATGGTTAAATGATAAACGACTTTTAAATTTTTTAACGCATGATATTAAAGTACATACCTTGTTGTGCACTGTCCATGTTTAAAAAAGATTTCAACTTTTAACCCCTTGTCTTGAAACACCAACAAAGTATACTTAAGTTTTAATAACAAAAAGGTACTGGGCAACACAGGAGATTTTATTATTTTTGGCGCAAATATTTATAAACAAAAAATGCTATTTGCTATAACATTTTTGTGGAATAGTGGCTATTTGTTTGTGGTCTTTAAGATAAGGTATTTAAATAATTTTGAAAAATAAGTCACTTTTTCGATTTTTGTCCATTGGTCGAAGCACTGTGCGCCGCTTGATCGCATTGTTGATTCCACCGACACAAGTAATCTTTACCAGTGACGTCAAAAAATATTTACATGATAAATATTTATTATTAATAGATTATGCTTAAAATTAGAAGCAATATTACCATTTGTGAACTTTTGATGCGTTTTTTTAACGTACTTTCTTAGAGTAAAAGTACTTTTAATCTAATAAAAACATTTTTATAGAAATTAAGTATATATTTTTTATAAATTTCTTAATAAGTGTTTATTATTCTACGTTTATGACGAAGTTGTCCCTTGATATGATGTTATGACAATATCGCTATTTACTTGTGAAAAGATCGGCTTAGATCGCCTTTTTCCCATGGTGCGGCACAAATTTTTTCTATCGTACCAGTCCACAAAAACACTGAAATGACTTAATCTTTTTCCTTTTTCAACCAACAGCTAAAGAAAAAACACAAAAATTCATAAATGCCGAATGTAAACACAAAGCCATTTTGCAAGATGAACTCAGCTTTTGCCTGCGGTGTTGCCATTTTAAATTTTTTAGAAGCGGTTTTAAGTATAAGAATGTTAATAATTTTTTTTGCTTTAAAGATGTTATTTTTGTGCTTAGAATAACACATATCTATTTCTACTTTTTATTTTTAATCCAAAATCTAACATCAATCAAGTTAAATTAACATTATTATATGTGTTGATATATAGCTGAAAATGTCCTCTTTTAAAAATCCGTATCAACTTGACAACAGAGAATCGAAGAATATGTTGTTGAACAAAACACCCCCCTTGCCCCTGTGCACATGTTGAACTCAAACAAAGTCGTTCTTTACTAATTCTAACCTTTCAATGTTCTAAGTTTAAACCTAATTAAAATTTCTATTACTTCCAGAGATATTATATAAAAAGCCAACAATCTGCCAAGTGGGTTATCATTCATAGGCGAATTGGAAAAGCTAAAAAGTTAATAAATTCTGATTTTTCTGTTGTATACCGGGTACCGCAAGTATTTACCTTATTTACCCTTCACAATATTTTTATTTTTTGGCAGAAAATTTTGAAATTTGGCACAAATGCATGTTTATAAGATAAGTCCGAAAATGTAATTTTCCTACTTTTAATATTTTAATAGAAGTGGCATATTACCCCTAAAACCCCTCTTAAACCTAGTGCTCCTAGTAGAGATATAATTGGATCAATAATTTCAAAACATACAATCAACTTAAAAAAAAACTTTAAACTACTTAAAGCTCTAAATTATTTTATAATTCTTGTTAAAATTATTCAACAAAAATAATTCATTGTGCCAGTATCCAGGGTGGGCCAATGAAAACTTTCCGCCCTAGTTTTTTATGGATTTTATAATATTAAAAAAACGCCCTTATACATTAATTTTTGATTCTAGCGGCAACAAAATTTATATTCCGATTTAAGATTTTGCGGTTGATTCTTACCCCCGCGTAAGGGGTGAAGTTAGAGTGTTAAAAATTGGAAAGTTTTCCCCATTCTGTACATAATACAGACAAGAAAAATCTACTTAATAATTATATGCCTAGCTCTTTAGCCATTACTGTATAAAACTTAAACTTGATTTGCTGGATAGGAGTAAGAGGCACTTTAGTTCGGATCTTGGAAATAGATTACAAAAAGTGAAAAGGAGGGATAAACCAAGTGGCATCGAAGTTATTAACGCCGGATTCTAATAAAGGTAATACCAAAATAACCGAAAAACATCTACGTCTAAAAAGTGATTGATCCCATTATGGTGCTATTTGAAGAAGAACGCCAAAATATATTTACATATTTTGATTATTTTTATGGAGCAAATTTATGCTTATGTTTTATCTAAAACATAATCAAAATTATTTTTCTGTGACTGCTTTATGCACATTTTTAACTTTTAATATTTTTAACCTGTTCGTAGAACTCTATTTCAAAAATTAAAATATTTTATATAAAAAAAGGCATAAAGTACCAAAACAAACCACCTAAGGTACCATGACCTACAAAAGTAATGAACAGCTAATTAGATGAAAACTCGAAAAATTCATCCATTATCCCAAAGATGCTGGTCATACACTTTTATAAAAGGTAAACACACAAAATCTACAGTATCACAAATACATTTATTAAAACGACAAAGGTTACATGTTTCGCTCGACTAGAGCATCATCAGACCTAAATAATAATTAAAATGATGTAACCCGAAAAAAGGAAAATTCAACAAAATTATATGTTAAATGTATTTGTGATGTTGTAGATTTTGTGTGTTTACCTTTTATAAAAGTAATTAGATAAAGACTCTTTGATTCCGAATATCGAGAAAACAAACTTGATTTTATGTTTAATTACTAATTAACTAGAAGTAACGAACCTAATTATTCGCAACAGAGATGGTAACTTGATAGGAATTTGTAACTGTCTCTGTATAATGTACACACATATAAGGTATTGGTCTTGATTAGCATCCTTTTTATAATGTACTTACATTACATATTTATTAAGTAATTAGAAAAATTTATGAAATTCGTTTTTTTCGAAAGGTGAATGAATGGAATGTACTCACTTTTCAGTTAAGCCCAGGAGTTTTCCATAGTGGGAACACATTTAATAGTATTAAAATTATACATATAAAATTAACATTTAGACACACTTAAGACTATACAGAATACTAAACAGGACGAGCAGTATTTAATAAGGGGAGCACATCGAAGAAAGACTTCTTGAGAGACTTGTGATACACGGAAGCGTGGAAGGAAAAAGAGGATCGGAATCAATCAATCGGAATGTGCAAGATGGATGGAAAACCAAGAAAAACGGAGAGGCATCGGCAAGACGAATTCATAGATATCTGTATCGCGATAGCTGTGTCATGTTAGCAACTAAGAAGAAAATTACAAAAAAATTTAGATATAATGTAATCCAAGTATAAAACCTGTTATAAAAAAAAAGTTGGTTAAGAGGGATACATTATTAATAATATGATTTAACTAAATTAAATTAATTAAAAAATGAAATTGTTCTCTTGTCTCTTTTAGCAATATTAATACATAATCAAAATTCATCCTGTGTACATACGCATATTTATGTATACCAGGTTTCAAGCAAACAATAAAAATCTTTGTGGCGAACCACTTGCTTGGGACACTGGGTGTTGTTGTCTTCAGATATAATATTGAATATTTTAATCTTTTTATACTGAATTTTGCTTAACTTGTTAGGTTTATTATTGTAGTAATTTATCTAAGCCTGTATATCTTACAGTTTCCCATATAGGTACCACTGGTGAGTTGCGAATTTGAGAAAAAAGTTTTGGAATTGTTTTAATTTCTTTTTGTGTCTTGCTTAAGAACTTGCTGCTTTAAACAGCAATTAGCAGGCTAATAAATAGTAAAAAGCAAACTCAGTTTGTAGATTCATAAAAAAATCCTTGAACGGCCTGTCATTAGAGCAGCATATTCAAAAGGCTCGATACTAGTTGTTACTCATTAACAATATATTGATAGTCATTAGCAATAACAGGCATATATATTAAAATCAATCTCTTGTGGAAGTCTTTGTAATATATTTGAGATTTTGGAAAAGATATGAAGGCTAAATCAATAAAATAAATACATTTAAAATGATATGACAGGATCATGAAAAATACTTAACTATAATATTTGAGAGATCAAAATTTTGTTGCAGCTTCAGAATAAGAGCTTCAACAACTCATATTCCAGATTCTAAAGAATTTGCCTAATTTTCCTAACTGCCAAATTATGCGAACAAGAAAAGCATTTTACCAAATTTTCTGTAGGATATTGCTTTCGAATCACAGAAGAAGATGGAGTTAATCGGGTCCGTTACAGTAGCCCCCCCCCAGTTGTTTAAGAGTATTAATTTTTTAGCACCCTATAGCTCTCACCTAGCACTACCTAGCACCCAACTTACAGAGCTAGCACCACACCCCCCAGCGAATTATAGAATATTTTCACCAGGGGGGGGCTAATGTAACGCGAACCCCCCCCGTTTGTGTTATTTCCCCAGAATTTTAGCACCCGATAGCCCTTACCTAGCACTACCTAGCACCCAACTTAGAACGCTAGCACCACCTCCCCTAGCGAATTACAGAACATTTTTACCGGGAGGGGCTAATGTAACGCGAGCCCCCCCCCGTTTGTGTTATTTCCCCAAAATTTTAGCACCCGATAGCTCTCAGCTAGCACTACCTAGCACCCAACTTAGAAAGCTAGCACCACCTTCCTTAGAAAATTATAGAATATTTCAACATTTTTAGCGGTAGGGGGGAGGGGGTTCGGGTAGGGTTAATTGGCTATATCGATCGACGCTGTTCATCTTGAGATATGATTGAGACGTGTATGTTTTATTTTGTGTATTTATTGTAGAAGATAAATTCAGAGAAGAAGGCAGGCGCGTCATATAAAAAAGGACAGAAAAGTGTATATTTCTTGAGATGGAAAAAGCTTGGGTGGTGTAAAAGCGAGATGGGGAATCAACGAGCTCGTTGCCGCTGATGACGCGGTGGCTTATACTCAGTTGAATTTAAATCAACAGAGGTTTTTTTAAATTTTGCCTTCATTATTTGATTTATAACCTAAATACTTTTTTGACAATATTGTTTTTCTTACTCGATGACCTTGGTTAATTTATTATTTTACAAATTATGTACAGGATGGCCCAAATTCTAATTAATAATAATTTGATGCTTAAGAAAATGACGCTAAGAAATAAAAAAAAAACATATATTAGCATTTTAATTCGCAGATATAGGCAGGTTGACCAAAAACGAATATCTGTTAAAAATATAACCTTGCAAACAAAACTATCTATATTATTGTTCAGAATTTTCACTTTAAAGAAAATTTAATTAAAATAGTTTCCTCTGAAAAAATCAAGGAAAAAATCAATCCAGAATCAAAAATATAATTAACAGTATAATTTGTTGATTATTAAGTATATACGTTGGTATATAAGCCGCCAATTTGCTAATTTTTGTTAATTCTTATAAATTATTGCTTAATTTTATTATATTTATCTTTTTCAATCTTATCATTCTCATCACCTCTCAATCTCAATCCTCAATTTGAACTAACAATAGTCAGTTTGGCTTGCTTTATTAAACTTTATTTACATTTACACGCATTAACTGAAAAAGTGAAGTTGTACTTACATACCTACGTAATTTTTGTTGTGTTTAGTTGAGTCATTGGTTAAGTTGGTCATTTTTCTTTTGATTCTGTTTATCTAAGAGGTAACCGTATTAATACCAAACTAGCTGGTATCCGCTGATAGGACAAACATGTGAAGTAGTCAAAGGCAGTAAGGCTGAGCCAGTAGGTATTGATTTGTTGGGGTAATTAAAAAATTCGAAAATAAAATAGTCAAATCAAAAAACATATAGTGTTAAAAACACTTATGTATATGGTGCTTGTGCTTACTTGCTTATTTTATAAATTAACCAATAATATTAGCTATTTGTTCGAATTATTAACTCAATTATTATTTTATCGGTGTAATTTAAAGAGACCAGAAGAAATTCAGGCTAAGCAATCGAAAGGTCCGCGGCGAGACACTCAGTTTATTTTTCTTTCTTGATGAATGATCGTTATGTATTATCTAAGAACTGTTGTGTAGGCAAAAGGATACCGCGGTCGATTTTGTCACGAAGAACCATTTTGTGTGTTTGTTTTAATATTTTTAATATTTAATATTTTTTAAATAAAATTTCGTAGAGTTACTAAGCTTTTTATGCTCTATTTAACGAACTAAAACTTAGTATTTGATTGTCTTCATAATTTGTAATGAAATTTTCAAACTTACTTAGAGATCATCGTCGGTAATAAATTTGTTACATTTGTCCTACACATGATCAAAAAAGGTGCATGCAGAAGTACGTATAACAAAAGAGCAGAGTGCTTTTTAACATAACCTAGGACAGAGCTTGCTCAAGGTCTGACTAAAATAAATGGCGAGGCTACAATCTCTGAGGTCCTAGATCATTTTTTTGGTGGAAGTATGTTTTCGGCAGAATATATAAAAAACTGCAAAAATTGTAGCTTTATGTCAATAACGAAAAAATCTTATATACCTTGTAGTCTAAACTTTAATGATTTAGAGCAGGAAATTAGCAATACTATTCCTAAAGAAAAAACTTGTATACAGTGCAAAACTGATACCATGTGTAATAAAATATCCATAAATCCACACCTTCTAATTTTGGAACCGTTTGATGTCTTGAATAAAACAGCAGAATGTTCATTAAATAGTATTAATCAAACATTGTATATTTTTAACAAAATTTATCAACTTGGTGGAATAGTATCACATATTGGTTCAAACGTAGGGCATTTTAGAGCTTACTATGTCCGACATAACAAGCGTTTTGAACTTTATGATGACCTACAAAAAAAGAAAATTGATATATCGCCCACCACTATCATTAATATTCAAGTTTTAATTTATACTTCGTAGCTTCAGTTGCAGTGAACTAGATTAAATTCAAATTAATGCATTCTTCATTAAAATTTGATACAATACAAAAAATGTAAATATGGTTCTTATTTCTATTTTTTTTTGTTAAATAAGGATATTTAAATTTATATTAAATTTCTCAAATAACCTGTATAACTACATCATTTGTACCATTTATTTTAGTTACCAAGAATGTTAAGTTTTTTTTGTACCTACATTTGTTATTTGTTAGAATATTTCAATTCTTTTATTTTTAGCCAATTAGAAGGCTACTTTTTTTGATGTTTTACTAGTAAAGTAACTTAAATAAACGAAATTAAAAAGTGATAATTTTTCTGTCAAACATAATGTGCATTAAATAACTACTGAAACCAACTTGTTATTTTAACACATTTTTGTAATATTAAAACTTTGTCTTTAGTTGAATGTGAAATAAGAATATTTATATTTCACTCTGAAAAATAAAATATTTTTATGCATTAACGTGTTATTTTTTTCCATTTTTAGCACGAAAATTCATCCCTTCTTTTTTTCGCAAGCATTACATTACCTACATTGTCTACCCCCCACTCTCCATGCAGTAAATTTGTTCGCTAAAATTCGGTAGGGGATGAGGTGCTAACTTTGTAAGTTGGGTGCTAATTAGTGCTAGTAGTATGTTAAACCGTGTTAAAGTTTTGGAGAAATATAGAAACGGAGGGCTCGCGTTATATTAGCTCTCCCCGGTAAAAATATTCTGTAATTCCCTAGGGAAGGTGGTGCTAGCTTTCTAAGTTGGGTGCTAGGTAGTGCTAGGTAAGGGATATCGAGTGCTAGAATTTTGGGGAAATAACACAAACGGGGGGGGTTCACGTTACATTAGCCCCCCCCCGGTGAAAATATTTTATAATTCGCTGGGGGTGCTAGCTCTGTAAGTTGGGTGCTAGGTAGTGCTAGGTGAGAGCTATAGGGTGCTAAAAAATTAATGCTCTTAAGCAACTGGGGGGGGGGGCTACTGTAACGGACCCGAGTTAATCTAGAGTTCATTTAGGCTTTTTAACATCAATAGGCATAACACCGCGCCTCTATAGATTAACTCTTCTGTACCACAGTATTAGGAGAGTGCTTAAATAATCTTTATATCAAAATTTGAAAGAGAATAGAGATTAAATTATTAATATTGTCTTTTCATCATAATAAAAATATAAATTAGGAAAAGCCATCATCCTCAGATAAATCTTGAGAATTATGTTTACAAGAACCAAGAAAATACACGGATTAAAAGAGATCATAAATTTTTCTAGAGATAGCAGAAATTTTTAACATAACAACGAATTTGCTAACGAAGACTAAAAAGAACCTTGACAGAAAAGTTCAAACATTAAACAATGACAGAAGCACATTGACATACTTGAGATAGACTCTCTTAATACCCTCTTAGTATCGGACAAGTTCGTAAAAGAAATCTAAGAGAGGCTAAACAGATAGGCATTAAATATTCAGTAGCACATTAATCAACAAGAGTTGTCATAAAGTTTACGTAAAAACTGAAAAAATAACGTTAATGATCACCAGTAAAAGCTATTTTTGGAGAAAATCGATGGTATTATCTTTTAGCAATATAATAGATAATTTTTATAGTGCAGAATATTGAATCTAAGTTTGCTTATAAAATCATTAGTTGGATAACTACTAATTTTTTTAAGACGTAAACTACCAGTGATTGCCAACACAAAGTTAATATTTTGTCTCTTTAGTGATATTAACTTATTACTATTGGATTGTTGTTTTTTCCTTCTTGGGATGCGTAATATCATGCTTCATAGATGCCAAAAGAGTTAAATAATATTTAATTCTAATTCCATTACTTGCTTTAAATTTTTCTCTTTCCTGTCTCATTTAATTTTTTTGCACTTAATGAAAATGTAATATATAACAGCGAAATTAAACATATACTGATATCATTAGATAAGATAAGATAATAATTGATAAACGTAGTGCAAATTTCTTAAAGTATAAAAATTTGGTAGTTAATTATTTGCACTTTTTAGGCCAAAGTTCGATTTACTATCAGTGAGATATCTTTATAATTTCGTCATAACTAACATTAATGATTACTACTAATAAAACAAGTAATTAATGAATAAACACAATTTTCTAATAACCTAACTAATAAAATTTCAAAACTTTTTAATCACAATGAATTCACCTCGTTTAATTTTATTATTTTAACTGTAATTATATTATAATTACCAAAATAAGATTTGCGACAAAAAATTTAAAAAAAGAAAATTAATAAATTCTAAAATTTGGAGCGAGCCTTTAATTATAGCAAAAATATTTAACAATAGAAGAAATATGGATTGCAAATAAATAATGCGTATCAGATCAGATTTAAGAACAAACCATTCATCATCAAAGAACATTCACATATGAGGATTATATATACTATACTTCTGATTAACAACCAATAAAATTCATATTAACATAAATATAATGTAAGAAAAAAAATAGGGTACCAATAAAACTAAAAAGGCTTAGTAAGAAAACTTCAGTATCTGATATAATAAAAAGTAAAAAAAATACAACATACATAAATAAAACAGATTCTACTAACAGCGTTATAAATAAATATACAAATCAACAAAAAAAGGAATTGTTTAAAATTCAATTAGCTAATGTGCTAACTGAAAATAATAAGCAATTTAAATAAATAATTGATATAGGCTATAATGCAACGTAGAAAATATATAAATCACTTATTGCCAATTTTTATAGTGCACAGACCTGATGTGTTCCATAGGAAGACATATTTATTTCAATATTATACTCTTAAATGGATTTGTTCTCAACAAGTTAAGCTCTAATATTAAACTTTTAAATTTAATTAAAAGCAATATTTTAATAGGTGCATTACTAATAAATATCTATAAACAAAAACAGCATTTCTACCTACTATGTACAAGACAAAAATACAAAATTTTACAAAGTATCGTGACTTCCTTCTTGTGGTTTCTTCGAATCCACCAACCTTGCTTTGGCTTTCTTAAATTTCGCCTTTAGTCCACTTTCCCTTTCTTTTATTGCATTGGCTTTCAGATATTCTTTACGTTTTAGCTCTTGAGCTCTAAAATGTTTAAATAAATAGAACAATATTAAAAAAAAGACAAACGAAATTTCCTACTTTTCAATCTGTATCCTCATGATCTCCTTTTTATATATGTCTTTGAAATCAATACAAAATGGTAACCACAGTTCAAAAAATGCAGATGGGGCGAAATTTTCTAATGATCCACTTTTTGGTTTAAACAGGTACACTTTCATCGTAGCTATAAACTGCTTGTGACACTCTTCAAGATTTTGACATTCATTTTCAAGTTGGGATCGGGACTTTTCAAGAAAAGTTTCCATTTTATCCTTAAACGGTTGTAAATTATCCGGGGACGAATTTCCTATGATTATTTCAGTCTTTCTCTCGCATTCTAAAAAGATTATAAAATGTAGTTAGTATATATACAAAGAAATACATTAATTTTTAGAAATCAAACTTTTAGTTAAAAATACCTTTAAGTAAGTTTGGCGAGGAATAGGCTAACTGCGTTTCTGGAAAACTATATAATAATTATCGAACAGAAAACTAGCAACATAATTTAATTTAATAATAATTGATACGATCTTAATTCGTCGAAAATGTTCGACCATTAAAAGAAGTTTAATAGTGAGAACATGAATGAAAGCAATACACGATGCCAATAGTGAACTGCTCGGTGGTGGTCAAAACTGCATTGGCTCGAGACAAAGCTAGACGGATAGTAGTAAAATACCAGAATTCTACTGTGATTACCTATTCTAGGGAGAAGTAGTATTCCAAATAGAGAAGATTGCGGTACGCAGGAGAACAAGAGTGGCTTCAATATAGTAGCATATATAGATGAATACATTGAAAAAGAGATTAAATAAGAAACGACCTTAGAATATTGAAAGGCCTTTCAATGTTCTAAGGAAACGACTTAATACTTATTCTTGGTATTCGAGGTTACTTTAGTATTTCATAAGGTAATCAAGCCTATAAGAAACCATAGAACCATAGAACCATAGAACCAACCATAGAAGATCCCCATCAGATGTTGCAATTGCTTTAGAATACTGTAGATAAATCTGTAGCTCAGTAACGCGATAAGCGGACTTGAAAAAAATGTCAACAAGTCTTTAAATTTTTAGGTGCTCAATTAAAAAAATATTTCCCAATCAAAATTATCTCTAATTCAAGTGCCTTCATCATCATCAAGCGTCAATTTGATGCTAAAACATTAAGTTTATCTTGTAATTTGTCAACCTAGTTTTGACATCCATAAGGTATCCACTAATAAATGCAACTAAAATGGCAATCATCACATACCATAAAAGACTTCCTAATAAGCATCTTTCGAACTCTTCTTTTTCGAGTCTTTTTTTAAAAGCCTAGTAGCTAAACAATTTTCAATCTATCTGTACGACTGACTGGAATTAATTAATATAATTAATACTTCAATATACCTGCCATGACATAAAAAAGACCCACTACAAGGTACAAGAACTATGGAACACTGTCATTAATATCTCACACCATCAAAGTCCTCTTAAAGATCTTAAAAACTAAACTGAAGGCCTATTTAGATCTGCAAATAACCCAAGAAGAAGCAGGCTTTGTAAAAGGAAAAGGAACTAGAAAACAAATACTAAATCTGGGAACGCTTACTGAAAAATCTAGAGAATATGAAGTACCCATGATATTCAAATGGCGTTTGATTGTGTCAACTGGGTTAAACTTTGGACGACCCTGAAAAATAAGGGAGCTCTTGTTCATCTGGTATCCTTTATAAAGAAGTTGTATGAATCAAATATAGCAATTTTTTAATGTTCCTTTTTTAAAATATTTTTCCACTTACTAAATATTGATAAATCTATATGATATACGAGTATACTTCAACGAAAATATTAATAGTAGAATGTGTCAATAGAGTCAAATAAACTAATTTATTGGCTTAAATAGACTAAAACTTCTATCATAGTATTTGTTTAGATTAATATACAAAATCAATATTAGCATGAAACTTACCGTATAATTTATTTCTAAGCCTACCCAACTCTTCTGACATCGAGGCAAAATCCAGGGCCATCGCTCTTCGAACATCACCAGGTTCAGGTACTGGTAATGGAAGAGGAGTATTACCTTCAGAATTAAATTTTCTTGCATATGTACTAACAACAAAATGTAACAGAGTTACACCAGCTTGTGCAGCTTTTACGTCCTTTAATTTAGATAAGACGTCTAATCCAAATCCGTCTGCTTGTCCGCGCGCAATATTTCCACCGTTCATGTAATTTCCTAAAGTAAGTACCTAAAATATAGGTTTTATTAACAAAACAATTCTATTATTTAATTAAAATTTTACCAATGCTAGTACTCGTCTTAACTCTGGACTTTTTGTAAGAAAATCGCATGTACAACGAAAATTATCCAACGTATGACCAATTGTTGTGATAGCATCTTCAAACTCTACCTTAAGATTAAATAACCATTTTTTTTTAAAGAGAAAATATTTTTGGATTGTGTTTTTACCTGGAATGATAAGCATGCTATTCTTTCAGCAAAATCCGATATTTGGGATAGTTCGTACAAAAATTGCTCTGGTTTATCAAGAGGTACATCAGGTTGAGACTTCAGATGTTCATTTATAAGAGATAGTTCTTCATCTGTCGCTCTCTAAAAAGGTACCTTTTTAAATCGAAAACAATACTAAAGGCTTTAAAATGATATGGGTATAAAAAGAACTATTTACCACTTCGTAAATCTGCTGTAGAGCTTCTAAATTAACGACTGATGTATCAAAACTGTAAATTGCGTTCTCTATTTCTTGAAAATCTATTCTAAGACTTTGAGCTAAGATTCCAACATTCTGGGATCGCTTATTATCTAATAATTTTACTACTTGTACTTTGGGTTTTTGTACTTGCTTTTTTATAGTTGAAGTTCGGTTTGTTAACTAAAAATAATTATACACATATATAAATGGACTCAGGTCAATTCTCTGCCTAAAGAATAAAATGAAAGAACGAGAGATATGTGTATATTAATGAAGCCACAAAATTAAGTTTAAATGTAGAGGTTTTCATGTTTCATTACAGTCCTTAAGCATGATAGAAAATATTTTCGATTACCTGTCTAGAAAAAAGTTTCGTAAAATCATCTGGAAGTAAATCCAATGGTACTTCTTCAATTTCATCCCAAACTGCTGATCCTTCTTCGGGCTTATCAGCTTGAGCAACAAGAATTCTAGTCCAGTATAATGGTTTCATTGGCACAGGTGGATTTATTGGAGCTTTTTTCATAGCTAAAATAGAATATTAGGTGGAAACATCGATATCTGACCAAATAATTTTAAAATTCCAATATTATATAATATTAGTTTTTATGCAAATCATAGCCTAATCATATATACCTTTAATTAATAAAAACATTATAAGTTTTCATAAAATGCATAATACACCTTGTGCCAAGAATTTTCATCAAATAAGCTAGGATGGTAAGCATAGGTGCTAACTGTCTGTATAATTATAAATTAAATATAATAGTGAGAATATTATAAGATACTTGTAAAAGTAGAACGTTAGAATGCGCTTGTTAGTATGGTGCAACAATATGCTTATATTTATAAAAAAGAAAATATTATTTTATATTATACATAAATAATTTAAAATAAAATAAAGTTAGTTTTGTATTTTGTTAAAAAAATATGCATTTCATTAACCAAGAGCCAACACCAATGCATGTTACCAAGATGAAGCAGATCTGGATATTATATTGGCTTACCTAAATAATGATATAACGGGAATATTTGACGTCCTAAATATAAAAGTATTTTAGAACTCTATTCGACATCTTTTTACTTATGCACTTAGTAACAAAAGTACAAAATATTTTATTCAATAGAACCTTTCTACATCTCAATAAGTAATATAATTGCTACCAACCTGCTTTCTGCGGATTAAACCCTCCAGGAGGTGGTGCAGGCATCGGCATTGGACCTCCTGGTGGTGGCGGAGGTCTTGGTGCTCCATCCATTCCGGGCAACGGTGGTGGAGGCGGCATACTGCCACTGGACATTGGTGGAGGAGGTGGAATACTGCCTGGCATTGGCGGAGGGGGTGGCATACTGCCGGGCATGGGTGGAGGAGGTGGCATGCCTCCATTAGGCATTGGTGGTGGTGGAGGCATCCCAGGACAAGTTCGAGGAGGAGGTGCTACATCTTTAATAAAAGGTAATGGAAGTGGTGGTGGCGGAGGAGGAGGAGGAGGAAGTTCATATCCTCCAGGTAATGGCGGAGGGGGTGGTGGTAAGTTTGGTAGTGGTGGAGGAGGTGGAGCTTGACTAGTTATTAGGGAAGGAGGTGTCGGTGAAGAAATGAAGGATTCTTCTGGTAAAGGAGGAGGGCGAGGAGGAGCTGCTGTTAAGGTTGTAATGTCGTTTATATGATGGTCAGATTCTTTATGCGATGTCTACAAAAAATTATAAATATAGTGTAATTAAAGACTTCAACAGTTTATTTTACCTTAGGATCCTTATCTGTTTGAGTAAGTTTATCTGCAGTTTTATATTTATCGGTCTGTGAACCAAATTCCTTAAATTCTACGTTATGTTGAGTGAAGTTTTCTTGCTTAAAGCTGACAGTATTTACTGAAACATTAACGTAATTTTTTAATGTTTTAGTTTCTAATATTCCAAAATGTTTGTCTTTTTCTTCAACAGGAGATTCAAAGTCTTTTACTGCAGAAGAGGTTAAATTTTGTATTTGGATCTAAAAGCAGAACAAAACTAGATAAAAACAAAAAACACTTTGCAAATTCTAACTATAAACTTAATGTGTATATTTCATAAAGTAATGTAGTTTATAAAAAGACAGTACCAACGTTTTATATTTTTCCACTTCCTGCCTCAAACTTCTGATTTCTTCTTCTAAAGATAATATTTCGACATCTCTAGCAGAATTTTTCATTTCTTGTGGCCTTATGGACAAGTCTATTCCTAAGAAAAACGTATATTAATTATTTTAAACCAATTTATAATATTGACACAATACCAGCGTCGTCTGTGACATCGATAGGTGAGGCCAATGCCTCGCATGGTGAGGCAGGAGGC
Source organism: Anthonomus grandis grandis (assembly GCF_022605725.1). NCBI lineage: Eukaryota > Metazoa > Arthropoda > Insecta > Coleoptera > Curculionidae > Anthonomus > Anthonomus grandis. The sequence goes on along the minus strand of NC_065548.1, from coordinate 18,520,434 downwards.
CAATAAAGACTAGTCAGTCTGCCAGGCGTTTGGGGTTGTGACTGAAGAACTTCTGCATGGCTCCAAAAGTAAATACAGTCGGGCTAAATATTAATTCAAATTAAATATAGAAAAATATATCTTGTAATAAGATTACCCTAAAAATTGTTGTTGGTTGTACACCAGGATCCGGCAGTTGTCGTAATACTCCAGCTGCAAGCAGATGGGTACAAAACTGGGAAGCCAGCAACTTGAGCTCAGATACTCCGAGCTGCAGTTTAGCGGGGCTATCAGTGCTTAGCTCTGAGATATACCAGTTGATTAACATGTGTCCTAAAAAATATTTTTGGTAAAGCACTTTAGTACTTGCTGACTTATACTTTATCTTAATTTGGTAGTAATAATTATAGTACTTGTTATAATTAAAATTTTTGAGTCCCAATAACTTTAAACTTTTTTTATTTATCAAATTTAAAGCATAACTTAAATGGCTACGATGCTAATTTCTTTATTTTTTATGATGCAGTTGTGATTTTTATATGGGTAAATTTTATTATTTTAAGACATCTTAAATTAACCATAATAAGCCCTAATTATTTGTACATTTTAAGCGTCTTGGTAACTTTATGATCTTATGTATTGTTTCTGTTTAATTAATTTACAGCTTTTATTTATAAATAGAAGTTAACCTGAAAGCAACTAATGTAAACAATTACTTTAACTTTGTTTCTTTTTTTTATGTGCACCTAAGTATAGTATTCACAAACTCGTCGCATGTGAATCTTTCTATCCAGAAAATTGGCAACATACATCTGCATAGGGGCAATTTAAAGGCTTTTGCTCTTTTTTCCATTTATTCTAGTGGACCAAATTAATGTAAAATACATAAATATTAATGTATTAGTGTATCAAATTATTAATATATTTTTAAAATATTCAATTTTAAAATAAACATGATTACATGCATAACTCTTTTTTTATTTCTTGCTTTAAATTTATGTATTTTTTTTTAACATGTTGAATAGAAAACCAAGACTTTCGGTTCCGAAGATCAAAATTAAAAACAATTAAAAAAATACATATTTAGTACACCAATTTTAATTTCAATTACTAAATCGAGAAATATATATGAAGTTAAAAATATTTTAGTTGAGTTTTATGAAGTAAGTAATAACTAATATTGGAATTAGAAATAATTGAAATGAAGCTCTATAATGAAAACCTTAACCATTTTATTTAAATGCCTTACCTTAATTGATTTGATGGCAATTTGAGTAGGTATCATAAACATAAAAAATTAATATTAAACATTTCTGGGTATTTAATATTTTATATTACTTTTAACGTGTGAAGCATGTATTGGGATCAAAACAGTGAAAAGAGCAACATTTTATAGAACTTTTTAGACAATAGTTGTATTAATTATATTTTAATAGAAAGAAATAGTAAAACTCCTTGAGGTATAGACAATCTAATATTAGAAAGAACTATTACCTTAAAAGTTTTCTATTTTCATTTATTACTATAAAAAAAATAGTTAAAAAACAGTAAAAAAATATTAAAAAAATAATATAAGATTAAAACTTTACAAACAACATATATTTTTTATTACATTCGTATTGCTGTAAAACAAGAAGTTAAAGCCTTAAAATCCAAACCAGTCTAGGTAATACCTAATATTAAATAAATACCTTTAAATAAGATCTTTAAACACAATAAATCTGAGTAAATAAAAAATTGTTTGGCACTTCATAGAAATCAGGTAGCAAAACAATCATAAATAAAACCGAGCAGATCTTGTCTGTCATTTACTATCAATGCAAAACTCCATGACTCATTTTTATTTCGGTAATTAAATAAATAAATTAGTCACTCACACCCGCACCACCGATTCAACAACAAAAAATCGAAATCCATCGAAACGCTCAGATAACTACCAAAACCTATGTATATGCGAGCGCTCTTCTGTAAAATAATTAAAAATAAAAAATTATCCTTGATAGGTGATTCATATCTGCATAATAAGTATTTTGCTCCACTAATTGTGCTAGATTAACATTTGCCAGTTATTTCATCGAAAAATGAGAGCGGTTACGTAAAAAAGTGAAATTTTCTTTTATTACATCTCGACACAACAAATTTTTTCAACCGCAGATTTTAAACTGAATTAGGAAAATAAAATTGCAGTTGCTTGTCGAAAATAACTTTTTAATTGGGTGATTTTTTATACTAATTACAAATTGCTTTTCGCAATAATTAATATTTATGCATGTTTAATTGGTCGCTGGATATAAATTCCAGATTTTAGTGGACCTGAGTGATTAAATATTCATGTTAGTTGAAATTTAAAAAATCTTAGAATGTTACAAAATTGTACTATTTTGCATTGCAATTTTTTAAGGAATTATTGTAGTCAGTTTTTTAAATATTTTTTTAAAGACAATGTACTGAAATTTTTTAAATTAAATAATCTTATTGCTTTTATTCTTCTCCGAGAATAATCCTTTTAATTAAGTGCTAAATAATCTTAAAAATCAAGCAATGATTTGTTTTTATAAGGATATCTTAATCTATATATTCATATAGCACTTGTGGTTTAAAGGTGATAAAAATATTGGTATTCGGGTCGTATATAGACCGACCATATTCCCTAGTGCAAGTGCAAACTTATTAAATAATTTTTACAACCAACTCACATTGCTCCCTCTTGATTAGTTATGCTCTTATAACCGACCGCGACTCGGTGATAGCTAGTGGTGCAGTCCCGTGTGGTGACATAAGTGATCATGATCATATTTATATAGTTACTCATTTTAATTCAGTAGACATAGGTCCTACTATTAAGATAATACGCCGCTTTAAAATATAAATGTACACTAATTTCAGTCAGATCTACGCTCTTTACCTTGGAATAATATATTATGCATATATCACATTACAGACGTAGACAAAAAATGTTTTTTATAATGGGAAACATTATTGCCTTACTCAATATTCCTGCTTCGATTAAAAAATATCATATCACAAAATCATATTCTCGATGAACTTTACGAGCAATGATGCAAGGATAGGGATAAACTACTGGCGAAATATAAAAAATATAAAAATATTGAAGATTGGAACAATTATAAGCAATTAAGAAAAGTCACTACACTTGCAATTCATAATGAAAAAAACGCATATTTTATTTCACAACTAAGCGCTAAAAGAGATGTTTTGTCATCTCTAAAGCTGCTTAAATTAACTATTAAAAAATAATAAAGTAGAATTCCACACAATCTTGAGAATGCAAAGACAACAAATGATATTTTAATTAATTCAGTGGCAAAAATTAGACCGAATATAAATATTTATCAGTTTTATTAGAACTTATACTAAAAAACTCATTACAGAACAGTTTAAGATATTTAAAAGTATCAGAGAATGGTGTTTTGAGGAATATAGGTAAAATTAAATCAAGGGCTAAGGATTTGGATGAAATTAACATTAATACAAATAAACTATGTCTGCCTTTCTTGTTACCTTATGTTACACACGTATCGTGTAACGTACTCCATATTTCTTCCTACGTTGTGAAAAAAAAGCCTAAGTAAGGCCTCTCCCAAAAAATACTGTATCAAAGATTTTAGAGAAAGGTATAGAAATTCAATCATAAATATGTACATATTACAAAAATTGTATTTTATCAGCTACACAGCTAGCGTTCAGAGCGGGTCATAACTGGTGTATAGCACTGGCTTGTGTGTGAAGTGATTATATTTTGTCAGCTGTAGATTCAAATTAACTTACTTTGCTAGTAATAGTTAATTACAATAAAGCCTTTGATACTCCGAGTCTTTTAATAAAAATCCGATCCTCCGATCTTTTAATAAAAATTTTGTCTTGTGGCCGTGGAAGAAGGAGCATGCACATTGTTCGAGAACTATTTCAAAACTAAGTATCAGACTGTATCCTACCATGAAAAAAGTTCTAGTTTATTAAAAGTTAGCTCAGATGAGCTCCAGTGTTCAATACTTGGGCCTCTATTTGTTTTTAGTAGATGTATAAAATCTCCAAATAATGTTCTTAACACTATTATATCGATTTAAGTTCTCAGGCAGTGGTCACTATTAATATTATGATATGGCTAATGTATACGAGTTTTCTAAAAAAAATTTCTTACAACTTTATGCTAACATGGTCTTTGCAAGTAACGGCAATCGAGCAAATGTTTAGCAGTAGACAAAACTGTTTTTTTTATTAGTCAATATCGTTTGTCGAGCAATACGAAATTTTGATAGTGGTTATTGATCAGGACCTACGTTTTACACGGTATGTTAGTGCTGCTATCCAAAAAGGTTCTATGAATCTTAAGAATATATATCCCCAATTTTTTCAATCAAAAACACAAAAATATTTCTATGTGATTCGTTGGTTCTTTCGTATTTAAATCGCGGTATATGACCCATGCTTGAGAAATACTGAGATAAATAAAATAAAAAAAACTTCAAAGCGCATGCCTTAGACTATAAGGCACCCAATATTATATAATCAAATTAGAAACCGTACATCCGTAGATATTTATAATATGAACACTCGTAATAGGAACATTCTAACACCTCCCCAACATTACACCTAAATATGTAAACGTTATTAACGAAATTAAGAACTTCATTCATTTAAAGTTACAATTAGAATAAAAAAAATTAGGATATTATAAATACTTTCACAAAATACTAAATATTAAAGAACAAATTTTAAAATGATTAATTAAAATTTAATGTAAAATAAGTTATTTCAGAATAAAAAAATGTTATGTTTTTAAATGTCCTGTCGCTGGAATTGTAATCCTGGAGGTAAGTCAGTTAAAAATAAGAAATATAATAAACTCAAAAGGAATAGCCCAGTACAACTCCTCAATGATATGAAAATCTGTTTATAGTAATTTTTATAACGTAGATCCAAAAGAACTACGTTGAACAGCAAAAATCCTACATGGTAGGTTACTACAATGCTAACATTACACAGAGTAAATAGGAATATAAAATAACAAAATAGATTGTTCTTACTAACTTATTTTACTCAATATAATGTTTTGTTCTCAAGTGACCTCATCAACACATATTGATGTGGATATAATGTCTTTGAAAATGCTGAATAAATTGTCAAAACTATTCGTATGCATGGAAAATAAAACTATTTTATTAGTGTTCCTTACTAAGGAGCAAGTCATTTGGTATAAATTATGTAATCTTTTTTGTACAGTCGTGAATGAATTAAACGAGAATCTAAGAGAGCCAGATTATAGTTACATCAGCGAAGAGTATGTACATACTACTACAAACTTATCAATTAACACAAGGTATTATCTTATCATTATTTAACTAATCATGTCTCCTATCTCTGAATACAGCCTTATTTAAAATTACCGTTTAACTCATTACAGGCTCAAAAATAGAGCCCTAGTCACTTGGAGTGCTTATTAATGTGTTCTACAGATATGTGCATGATTTCATCGATTCTACCTCCTCGATCATAAAACTAGACTATAAATTTACAGTCTTTTGGCATTAAGTAATCTTTGTTATTGATATTTTGTCAGTTTTGTTAATAATTACTAATTAAAACTTTATCGACTTCTAAAACATCTGTATTTTATTAAGTTATTTAGTGGTTACTATGAATAAATGGTAAATCCATAGAATATTTAAAGTGTAACTTAAATTTTTGTTTTCCTCTCTATGAAGATGTAAATTAAATATTTTGATGTATATTGAAATTTTTACTACACTGAAATTATAATTTACTCGACTTAAAATAATCAGTATACTTGCTTAGCTTTTTAATTATGAATAAAAAAACAAAAGCCCAAAAATATTAACAAAACATAGCATTTAAAAAATAAATTAAATATTATTTTTAGAAATATTAGTTGAAGTAATAAAAATGCATTTTAAATAATAACACGTAATAAGACCTAAAAATTTATAATAATATTAAAATTAAATATTTATACACATAATTAAATTTTTTATTTTTATCTTTTTAAGCAAAGTACTTATAGTAAGATATAAAAATTATTAGATGGAAAACTTAAACAATATATGTATATATTTAAAAAATTACACAATCGCTTTGTTCAGAAATTAACTTCAGTTATTACCTTCATAAATTATATATCATAATCTTTACCTTTTTATATCTTATTTATGATACAAATAAATTAAAAAACATACCAAATTTTTTTAATATCCTCGCATCATTTCTGCATGCACCTATGATAGTATTTTGATCACATTTAACCAGGCACATTTTCCTAATAATTTTTTTATTTAAATAAAACTGTTTGCCGAGCAAAATCGTCATTTTAAAATTCTTCTATTCTCTATTCTTTACTGCTGCGTAGCACCACAAACACATCCTAACCAACCGACATGATTAAATTTAATACGTGAGAGGACCAGCGTATTCACTATCGATTCACTATTTTGATAAAGAAAAACTACAGGCAGCATTTAAAAAATGGCAAGCACTGATAACAAAGTTCGAAAATATCCGTTCAAATTCCAACAAATTTTAATCCATTTTATTATCTTAATCCATTGATACGAAATTAAAATGTCAATAAAAAGCCGATCTGTGATATTTGAGCATAAATAAACTGACAAAGAAGTTGCAGTAAAAAAAGAAAGTAAAATGGTAAACAAAAATAAAATATGGTATGGATAAATATTCACGTGCACCGTGGTTCATTCACCGATTTAAATGAATATTTAAATGTTTTATTAATTAACAATAACCGTAAATTATAATAAGAAATTATTAATGTATTCTTCAATAAACTCATTTAGCATGACCGGCGTATTCTCACATAAACAATGATTCGTGGATTGATAAAAAAAAACTTTAAGCTTATCATAAATTACGTTTTATCATTAAAAAGCCTGTAAACGAACTTTTAAAATCCTTTAGGAAGGTAATTTAGGAGACATCACTTTAATGCAAAAAAAAACCGTTATATATATATATATATTATATATATATAACCGTTATATATATATATATATATATATATATATATATATATATATATATATATATATATATATGTATTAAGTACCAATTATATTTTTTTTAAATTTAATATGATCCCCATCATAATATAATAAGATTAATAAAGACCCCTTTCTACTGGGTTTTGCCTTACCGTATTTCCACATTTTGACTTTTTACAGATATCGCATAAATATGGTTTTGAGATTTACTAGTTTGTATACACTTCTCCTTTACCATTAATGGCTTCTTTCTTAGAACATTGAAAAACTAGGATCAGTAAACAACAACACAACTTTATTTGAGTTCAAATGTGCTGTCTGTTTAAGACAGCAGGAAGAGTTTTTCCTTTATTCTGGGCCACCCGGTATATGTCCAGACTGAAATTATAACATGTTTCCAATCATGTCATCTCCCATAGTATATTAAAATAACACGTAAAAAGTTAATTAATTTCGAACCAAAACAAGTTTCTAATGCATGTATAATGGATATCTCAAAGTTCATATCTATAGCAAAAACAGTAACGTCAATCATCCAATTTATGCATTTATCTTACTAATAATAGAAATTAACTGCTAGTTGATAATAAGCAATTAGCAGAGTTAGTTTAATATTTCTTTAAGTTAGACACATTTTTTATGAAAACGTCTGGTATGACAAGTTTCATTTTGATATTTTTTTACGAATTTAAAAAAAATATATTATAATAATAATCATAGACTTATACAAATAGGCAATATTTAGCTATATAGCTTCTCTCACATATAACCTACCTGCAAAGAAAGAAAGAAAGAATATAAGAATTAAGTTCAAATAAAGAAAAAATTTAAAGCCAATAACAATCCAAAATAGTAACAAATATGGATTTTCTTAACGAAATTATACTTGATAGTGACTTCTCCGTCCTGAAAGTTCCATCAATCGTGAATGTCAATAACTATACTCACAATATTATATGCCCATCTAAGCAATTAAGAACTTTATTCACTCATTGTCACAAACAAAAAAAACCCATACACCAAATAAGAAAACATAAAAAATAACATAATGATCCAAAATACCTAGAGGTCCAGACATATGAAATTTTCATCACAATCACAATTAAGGAGGACAAGGATAAGGAGATGAAGGCTTTTATTTTACCTAATTTTTTATTTTCTCTTAATATGATAGTAAGGGGATAAAAAATCATGTAAATGTTGTTGTTTCGTTTGAAAGTTCTAGCCAAACACATTTTTCGTCAGACTTTTAGAGTCACGTATTAAAAACATCTTTTGAAAAAAAATTCAAATGTATGAAGCCCAAGTGAGGTATTCAGTCAAACAGGTATCTGGTGACTGTCAGAACGTAAACAATTTTTTTTCTGCAGCACATCTGTTAGGAGTAAACAATGAGTAAAGACTAGAAATTGTATTTCCCAACATAGAGCATGGATCCCGACATGGGCAACCATCGTAAAACTTTTAATTTTTCCGACACTGGTATATATATTTAATAATTGAATACAAATCTGCTGCAAATTATTTACAATCGCTGAATTCGGTTTATTGTAGAAACGTCCATACATGGTCATAAATAGGACAGCCGTAATTAAATATCGAAAATACCAGAGACTCATACAGAGGTTTTCCTAACCTAAGTTTAGAAACCCAATCAAAAATATTTATGAGAAACAACAGAGGTCCCAATATTGAGCCCTGTGGTACACCAGTATAAATAAAGACTTGGTTGATAACTTGTCATTAAAAACGACACTTAGTTTTTATTTAAAAGATAAGTTTCAAAAAACTTAATTAAAATATCATCAAATGCAGGAAATTTTAATTTGGTTAAGTCAAGTCAAAAAAGCTTTATTATCATAAGACATGGATCTTCTTGATAAAGCGAATATAAATTATCCTTGTTCAAAAGCTTAATTTTACAAAAAACATGAAATTAAAATATAATATAAAAAACATAAATAGTAATAACATTAAAAACTATCACAATAAAATTCATTTAAGCTATAATAGGGTCTACCAGCTAACTAGGGTCTATCTTCTAACTTTATTTCTAAACATTTTTAGGGAAGAAACGGCGCACAAGTTATTTGATAGATGATTGTAGTTCTTAATGCTTTCGTTATCAATTTACCTTTTTACCAATGTTGAGGTATGGGTAACTGTAGTTTTGAGGAATTTCTAGTCATATAAGTGACATTGTTAGGCTAAAACCTGTGTCGATATTTATGGATCCTTGTCACGGTTTGGAGAACAATTAATCCATATAGAGTTAAAATGCATTGGTTTTTAAACAAGGGCTTACAGTGTTCCCTACTGGCTGCGCCGCAAATGTATCGTATAACTCATTTCTGCAACACCAAAAAAATAACTCCATGAGGCCCTGACCAGAGAACCTTCAAAAACAAAGACCATATCTCAACCTTGACTCTATTAAGGCATAGTACACTGATTTTGCCATTAGACGTCCTAACTCAATGGCTGTCAGCGAAACATCCGGAATCTAATAGCGAAACATCCGGATGATACCTTCTTTGAAAGATTTATAATATGAAGTTTAAAACTCGATTCAGTATCAACCAAAACTCCTAAGAATTTAGTCTTAAGCCGAGATGCAACAAAAAGAAATATTATGAAGAATAGGGAGCCCCACCTGACACTTGAATGACAAAATATTTGTTTTGGAGAAGTTTAGCAATAGAAGATTGGAATCACACCAGGACTTAACCTTTTGAAGATCTGTGAGAATAGCATCTTTAAAGCTTAGTTGATCACAGCAATGCCATAAAATTGTGGTGTCGTCTGCGAATAAAGTGAACTTCCCAATTATATCAAGAGATGTAATATCATTTATAAAAAGTGAAAATAGTATGGGGCCGAAAACTGACCCCTGAGGAACACCCCAATTATTTTCTGATATCTCAGATGTAGAAGATCCAATCAAAACCTTCTGGCTACGGCCAGTCAAGTACGACTCTAACCAAGAATGGCACCCCTCTAAAGCCATAGTGGTAGAGTTTTTGCATGAAAATGTGATGATTCACACAGTCAAAAGTCACAGAAAGCCGCTGCATTCACTCCATCAGTATTAATGCTTGAATATATTCCCTCCAAAAACTAAAAAATCGCGTCGTTTGTACAGAGCTGCGTTCGGAACCCAAATTGAAGAGAACCTATAATATTGTTTGCATCAAGAAAAGAAATCACCCTAATTTTAACTAGCCTTTCCATAATTTTGGATAAATTGGAAAGTAAAGAGATGTGTCTATCGTTTTAAGGATCCTCCAAGTGTCCACCTTTGTGAAAAGGAATAATCTTAGCCAATTTTAAACATGTGGAAAAAATACCAGACTGCCAAGAAATATTAAATGATTGGGCTAAGATATTCAAAACGTGGTCAGACAAACCCGTAAACATTTTTATCGATAGGCCATCCATAGACCTGAGCTGCGTTTATTTTTAATGTCCAATATGGCTTGTTTTAGTTCTGTCAAGTGTGTGGGAATGAAGAAAAATGAATTTTTAACGCTTGTAAAATTTAGAAATTAAGAAGGTTGGGTTATATTCTAAGTAAGATTTTCAGCTATAGAACAATAGAATTTATTTAATAAGTTCGGAGATAATTAACTTTCATTATTGCATATGGAAAATTGGTTTTTGTTATGAATATCGTTTAATATTGACCAACTCTTGTTTTGCTTGTTACATGCATTTGTTAGACGATTTCTATAATAGAAATCCTTTGCAAGTTTTATGAATCTTCTATAGATGAAACGATAATTATTAAAATAAGTATGAAAGTAGTGGTTATCAGTGAATTTCCTAATGTAATAAAGAATTCTAAGGTTTTTAGAGGACGACTTTAATCCTTTTGTATAGCATGGTTTCTTATTTCTTATTTTAATTTTTCTAACAGGAAACGCCTGGTTAAAAAACTATATTAAGTTAGTGTGAAGTTTTCCTATAGGATCTGTAGACATCAAAACATCTTCCCAAGAAGCATTATTACATCGCTGATAAAACCTATCAAAGTTTGTTGTACTAAATATTCTACCATACTTAAATCTTGCTGGTTTTTCTACAGAAGCCATGTCAAATTCACATAGAATAGCATAATGATCCGACAAGGCTGCATTAATGACAGAAAACTTCAGAACATACATAGGCTATTAATGTAGACGAAAACTGTGTTACACGACTTTTAACATGCATTACTAAATTAAAAGTATTAAACAAATTAGTCAGTCTTATGGTTGTGGCTACATTCGAGTCATAAAAATTTATGTTTAAATGACCCGCTAATATCATCGTCGAAGATGTTGGAAATATTGATAGCAGTGTTTCTAGTTTATTAAAAAACAGGTCAAAATCTGAGTTAGGGGATCGGTATATACAAATGACATAAATATTTAACAATTTTGAGGAGATGACACAGAATTCAAAGATTTTTTTTCTCTAACAGATAATCATGCATTAGCACAAGTTAAAAACAACTTACATTTCAAAAACTTTCATTCGCGAAAATCATACAGCCGCCATAGGCAGATCTAGCTCTGCAGAATGAAGACAGTGTGGTGTAGCCAGGAATACTGATTAACTCGCCCTCTTTAAGCCAGTGCTTAGTTATTAATTGGAGGTTTGGGTATTTACATTTATCAATAAAAAGGTGCAGTTTACTGGTTTTATTTCTAAGCGATTGGATATTTAAAAGTAAAAGGGAGAGATAGTTTTTACAAGCTTACAAGATATTTTCAGAGTACGAGTTGTTCTTGGAAAATTTAATTGAACTATACTACTTAATTCACTATTAATTATTATTATCTACATTAAATACGTCAAGGTTATTATCATTCTTATCTTCAAGTCTCAATTTTTTTTTATTTACTTGTCTTGGGGTAGAATATTTGTCTGGATTTCACCAAAAAATGAGTACAGATTTAATAGTAGATACCCAAATTCGGGTCCGGGTATTTTTGCCCCTAGTTATTATAACCTTCCTAGTAGGAATCATTAGGCACTATGTTTTAATACTTTTAGCCAGTCAGAAAAAGGTGGAGACCCAACAGTTTCAAGACAGCCAATTAATTCTTGGAGCAAGAATCTTAAGGGAGAATGCCAAGTATATCCCAAAAGCGGCATTTCTCTCTAGCATACAGGTATTCAACAAAGAACAGGATGGCTACCTAACTCAAAAGAGACCTGCAGTCACTCAGAATATGATGACAGACCCATCAATGATGACTGATGTAGTCAAAGGTAATTTAACCAATGTATTACCAATGATTATAGTTAGAGGTTGGATTAACTGGATGTTTTCCGGCTTCATTACAACCAAAATACCATTTCCGTTGACATTAAGGTTTAAATCTATGCTTCAAAGAGGAATTAAATTGTCTCACGTGGATGCTTCATAGGTCTCTTCTGCCTCAAGGTATTTTCTATTTTTTTTTTGTTTAAGGAGCATTTATGCCTTAGTTCTTGGAGAGAATAATGCTGCTGATCAGTCTAGGCAAATGCAGGACCAGATGTCAGGAGCAACAATGGCAAGATCCTAAGGTAGCATTTAAATCAGAGTGGGAAGCATTAGAAATTGTAGATTATCAATGGGCATTAAGTGATATTGAGAGTAAATTAATAGGAGGTGAAAAAGTAGTTTAATAAGGTTTCATGTTGTAAGTAAATTAAGGTAAATTTGCCCACATTATTTTATGTTGAGTTTTTTTGTTACCAAATTTGAATGTTATAAAAAGGAATTATGTATAACTAATGCACATTTAACTTGAGATTTAAATAACAATATTCAAAAGAATTTTGTAAAGATAAAATACAGTATCTAAAAAAATGCATAGCTCAGAAATAATGGTAATTTATTAATACTTATAAGGTTTAATGTTAAGTTCAACAAATAAAGTTTGGTTTGTGAGTACACCCTGATCCAAAGAATATATTTTAATATTAAAAAGAAATATCTTCAGACAAGTTACTATATAATGCTACAAAAAATGTTGGTGGCTACATTTGATCTATCGGAAAAGAGATGATCAACAAATTTTATATTTATCCAGTAATTTTAATCGTGTCTCTAAATAATCGTGTATATCGTGAATATAAACTTTTTTTTACATATTAACATGATTTATTAGGACAAAACGCGTCAGCCTATAAGAAATTTTATTTGATTATTATGCACCATAATGAAAACAGTTCATCCTGAGCAGAAGTCATCAAAAAAATAAATAAAGCATTTGAATTGTTTCTGATACTAAAATTCTTTAAAAAAAAATAGGATCTGCTGCATCTCTTTAAATGAAAAAATCAAGTTTTTCATAAAGGCTTAGCCTTTACATTAGATGCTATCGAAGACGATAAGAAGGTTTGGGGTAATCAATATGAAGAAAAAGAGAATAAGGTGCAGGAAGAGTATAAATGGTCAAGTATCGTTATTTACTAGATGCTCCAACAACTTCAATATTTAAAGTAGTAGACTAAGCTCCACGGAATTCATAATACCAACACAAGTAACATATATTATAAGACAAATTTTGTAAGAAGTTTTGGCAAGAAATGTGAAAAATTTTAATTCTTTGGAATAAGTGGTATTGGATCTACGATTTAATTATACAAATAAATTTTAGTAACAGTTTTTAATATTTCCGGATATTTAAGACGTTATTAACGTTAACATTATATCATCCTAACTTCTTATTTGAAATAAAGGCTATCAAGAATGATCACAGATTATGGAACTTGATGGAGCAAGATTTGAACCTGTTGACTTATTATTAGTGGTTATGGAGTTCTCCAATGTAGTTAATGGTTATAATGCATTTTAATGTATGCAGCAAATTAATGAGGACTTAGACATATGATCAGGACGTACGTAATGATCAGGGCGGCATGGGATAATTTTGCCGATAAGAGCACATACTCAGAGGTTCTAATACAATTAAAAAAAAATTATTCAAAAAAGTGTTCTTTCTTATTCAGCATTAGCAAATTTTGGTGTTATTTTTTATGAGGTCTTAAACTTTTAAGTACATGTTAATTAAATCTTAACTTGCATTTATGCTTTGTTTGAAAGTTCGTATCAATTTAAATATGATGTGCCCAATAATATAAAATTAATGCTTGTAGAAGCTCGCGTTTAGTTACAGCTAGATTACTGCAACATTGTTTTTTAGAATTTCCTTACTCTTAAAATCAAAAACGATTAGCTCAAAATGCCTCTTGGAGATATATGGAGATATGGAACATAACACTAACATATGTTCAAAAAAAAATACTAACATAGGAACAGAGAGCAGCTTTAAGTTTTGGTCAGTTTGTTTATAGAATTTACAAGTGTAGGTACCTTAAATATTGTTAAGATTATTTCACAGTAAGACAAGATCGACATAGTCATAGTCTAAGAAACATCATAAGATTTCGAATACTATTGCATAGAACTAAATGTTTAAAAAACTCATTTACCTATGAAGTATTTTTCAGGTAGCATGGAAGAGCACATTATGTGAATGTTCTCTTTTATGTAATATTTCGTTAGTGTATAATAGACGATTATTTATTATTATTATTATTTATCATATTTAACATATCTTTTTCTAAAATTTATATAAGTACAATTTAAATCACAAAGAGCAGATAAAATTTTATAATAAGAGACTACTGTAACGCTTTTTTTAAATTAAGACTTGTTAGAAATCAATGTAACATGAAGATTATCACTCTGTAACACTGACGTTTTACCACATGATTATTTATTTAAAAAATATATATATACCAAAATAGAGGTTTTTCAAATTAAAGGCACTAAACATACCTTCAAATTTCTCATACAATCGAAAATCCAATTTTTCAGGCACAAATTTTGGTCGTTGTACCCGAGCCTCAAGCTCTGCTCTACTCAAAGATGTTGATTTTTGCAATGCAGCGCCATCTGAAATAGTACCTACATCCAATGGTACTGACATTATTCTTCTATAGGTAGGTAAACCACCTGAAAAAAACTCTCCTTAAAAACTAATTATTCAACTTTTGACCACTAAACTTTTAATCCACTAAGAATTTTAAGACTGCACGGAAATTTTTACTATTTATTTTTTGCTCTTACCCAATCAGAAATGTGTATTTGAATAATGCGGGATCACGTTGCAACAAAAAAAACCCAAATAAAATCAATGTTTAATGTCGGTATTTAAATGACGCCCCCATATTGATAGGTTTAATTCCATATGTTTTTGTTCATGACATATACATTTAACAGACTATTAACAGCAGATATACATGTTTATGTTTAAACATTGTATATATCCGATTTCATTTTAGGTTTTAGGATAGTTAATACAAAATTATATTATTCTTTGAAAATTATACAAAATATACAAAAATTTATTTGGTATATTATGCAAAACTTTCTGCTTATTGGCTTTATCAGAGCAGAATATTTACTTAAAATGGAAACTATCGAAAAAAAAATCCATGGAAGTATTTTTTAGGAAAATTTTAAGCGTATTATGTTTTTTTAAAATTCTTTATAAATATTATTTATTAATTTTCTACGGAATAAAATATGGTTGTAGACATAATGTGATAAAATTTATTTACATAATGTAAATAAATTTTATTAATCAATTGTGAAGAATTAAATCATTAAAATGTAAAAAAAAATCATATGTCATTAAAACGTTATAAAGAAACGTCATTAAAAATTTGTCTGGCATTTCTATAATATTATTTGGTTAGCCTGGACATCAATAAAATATATTATATAATTTTTTTTTAAATTCTAATTCCCAAATAATTTATGAAGGAATTTATGAAGGATTAACTTATAAGTTATAAAATAAAAACAAACCAAATTTATTTTTATCAAAGATCTTAAGTTTAAGATTGTCAATAAAAAAATAATCTATTTTAATAAAAGACACAATAGGTCTAACGACGTCACAGATACAAAACATGGGAATTCCTAATCAGGTTTAAGATCCTAATCTGAGCTTAAAATTGAAGTATTTTACTTTTTTTAATAGCTGCATAATTAGTTTTTATTATTTATTTAAGAATTAGTTCATTTACACTTTACTTTTAATACTTATATATTTACCAATATTATTTGTTTCAGAAGTGCCATTCTTGTGAAAATTTTCATCTACTGCTGTACTGTTTAATAAACCCTCTTCACTTTTACTTGGACTTTTGTCATCTGTCATTTCCATTACCCCAGTAGAAAAGCCGGTTCCATCACTCTCTAAGCTTATTTGTGAAGTTTTTGTTACGTCTAGCTTGCTTAGCTTAGTTACTTTTTCCTGCAAATATAAAAGATATGATTAACGGTAAAAGAAAAGTGAGTGTGTTTTTTTGATAAGGTAGCACGAAAAAATGCAAAATAGCATTTTCTTCTTATTATTAAAGTTATACTAAAGTTTTAGGTATAAATTAGACTAAACTTTGATATTTATTATAGCTCCCTTGGTCCTAGACATGTAAGATGACAGTACACCATAAAAAGAGATACAGAAGGAAGGACTAGAAATGAACCCCCAAAAACGAAGGACAAAAACATCAATATTATTAATAATAACAGTCGATAACCGCACCCTTCAACTAGTGGACACAGCATCAAGCTAAGCAAAGGCAACCAGACCGCCGAAATAATGAGCAGAATCAGTTTGGCATGGTCAGCAATTGAAAAACTGGCATATATCCTCAAAGAACCGTAGAGACCAAATAATCTGAAATGGAAAATATACGATGTTTGCTTAGTACCCGTTACGATGTTTGCTTACTACAGGCTCGAGACAGTCACTATGACATAGAAAAGTGCAACTAAGTTTGTCAAGGTGTGATGGAGGAATCAGCTTGAGAAATAGACAAAGAAACAAGGATATCAGGGCAAGAACCAAAGTAAGTGATGTCATAGAACAAACTGCAAAAAACAAGTGACGCTGGGCAGGACACGTTGAAATGATGAGAAATGGAGGAAAATCATTATCGAGACCACGAAGAACAAAGAGAAGCAGTTCCATGCTAAGAGAGCGAGATGACATCCAAAAAAGAGCGAGAGAAAACCGAATGCCCCAGGCACAAAACAGGTCAATATAAAATGAAATAGAAGAGGCCTATATCCAGGAGTGGATTAAGACAGGCTGATAGTGATTAAATCAGTTATAAAAATGTCAACCCTTTTTTATTACTTTATAATTTTTTTATTATATGACTTTATTTCTTGCTTGCTTCTTAATAACGCAGTAGCTGTAATTAGGATTAAGTTATGAGACTTAGGTAAATTCTGAAATCAAGAATGAGTAAATTGTATACAAATTTCTGTTTTCCTGATTTATGTAATAGTTTCTTTGAATCTGTTACAGGAATCCTATTCAATGATCTTTATATTAATATTGATGTGACTCTCAGAAATATACCTGAATAATAAAATGTGTTCTAAATTCAGTCCTAGCAATATTCACAACATAAAGGACATTGTCTGCAATATAAAGAGTAATATTATTGTTTTGCTAAGAATTTCTCTGTGAGCCACTGACAAAACAAAAAGCGTGGTAGTTCCTACGGAACAGGTTAAAGAAGTTATGAATATACGAAATTATCATTATAACTGATAGCCGATTTAGTTTAAGAAATGATCCATATTTGTTTAAAACATCGTTTGAAGTTGTTGGAAATACTATTGGAGGCCTTGCAGGGAAAAAAACGGGATCCTGCAGTTACACTCTGCAACATCGGCAAGATCTTGTACTACATTTTTTAAGATCAGCTTATAATAAAGTTAAATCATTATGATATAAGAGCGTATCCTTTTAATTTGTTTGCCACCCATTTGTCAAGATAACTATATGTTATGGCCCTTGAAATTGAAAATTAATTTCAATATATAGCAATATGTCTAGTGATGTAACTACTACTATTAATTGTTTATTTGAGCGATTTAAATATATACAAATTATTGTATCGTATTAATTGTTTATTTAAGCGATTTAAATTTTAAATATTTGTCAAAAAAAAAATTAAAACCTATTCCTTTTCTTCCAAGTACTCCAGATGCATTTGTAGTGTTAGTGCCTAGTTAATTGACGACGAGAAATTAACCGAAATTTTGACCAAAGTATCAATCAGCTCCAAATCGGCCCAACATTTAATGTCCCAAGTAGAAAACAGATGTGGACACATCTATATGCATCTTATGATAATTAAAAAACCAAGTAAAAGCCCAAATTGACACTTAAAGTAGTGTTTCGATCATAAGCAATGGTTGGTCAAACATTAGAAATAAAAGAAGTATTAACTAAATGGATTACACGCCTAAAGGAGATCTATTTTATTACTTTTCATTTCCGAAGGCACAGAAACACGCTGGAATATACAGGGTGTGTACAATTAAGTCGGCAATTTGATTTTATCTTTGTTAATATTTAAGATACAGGGTCTGTTAAGTTAGCAAACTAGTAGGATTTTTTCCGTTGATTTTCTTTTGATTTGTGTAAAAATATTCAGGGAATTCTATTTAGCAAAAGTATATTTTTTATATTTTCTTGAAAACGCAATGTTCAATTTTTTCCAATTTCTGTTTTTATCATATTAATTAGCAGAAAAAATTCTACTAGTTTGCTAATTTACCCGATCCTATATCGTAAAGAATAACAAAGATTTAATAAATATATTGCTCCTGAGCAGACCACCGTCATTCTGATAGACCAATTGGTTAGTATTAGAGCTGCTTTGGCTAAATTGACGATAAGGTACCCAGGTATTTAGTGGATTGGATGTGCTTCTCATGGAATAAATTTGCTTATGAAGGATACGTAGTACATACATAGAAACGCTTCTTTAAATTAAATCATGTGCCAAACACAGTTTAAAAAAAACAATATGGCTATAGTAAAGTGCAGTGGCTTGCATTGTCAGTATTCAGGCTAACAAACATTGACTCAGAGAGTCTATCATATTGATGAGGAATGTTTTGTTCCTGCTAAAATCAAGAGTTTAGTCTTATCTGATGTGTTTTGGGACCGGAATGATAAATTTCTATTTGTAACAATAAAAATTGGATTGGATTGGAGAAATGTCACTAAGTCTATTTTTGAGTGCAGAAGACGCACCTGTTTAGAAAAATTTAAGACGGTGGATTGAAATTATTTGTACCGATACTTATAATGCATCCTATTTGCTAGATCCGAGGTATAAAGCGAAAAATTGACGAACATAAAAGAGATGTTGTTCTCTCAGTGGATCTTTCTTTAGAAGCCAACACAGGTAATAGAGGAAATTTATAAATAATTTATATTATCTTTAACTACTAAAAAGGACAAAAAAGCGTTACTTCTATATGTGGAATTTCATCTGATGTAATGCCCGTTACTTTGTGGAGTGTATTGAGTGGTCAGTATAGGAAAATCGGACATTGAACACCAAATTTCAGCAATAAGTTTGAAGAGGCTAAATCAGAAGATTTGGTCGAGGATGGATTTAGTGATTTCATTTTCATTCATTTGCCAGAAATCATTGGTATTGTTTCATTTGTTTTTGTCACAAGAAGTATTGAAATGATTATTTATAGTCTAAGAGCTGATGCCAAAATTCGTTCCAATTTGGTGACAAGTAATCTAGGAGAGAGGTATGCAGAGATTATTTGCCGATAAATCTTTTAGCCACGGTTCTTTGCATCAGCAGCATTTGAAGGAACACAGAAATATATTATCTAAATATATATTTTTGACATCCATAGAGTGGATATGCTTTATTCTATCAATATTACTAAATGCATCTTATCATTTATAACTGGTCTCAACGTCATGTTTAAGGCTAAGGCCCTGGACTGTGGAGCCACGAGTTTCTGATGATTAAATGTTTTCGTCATTTGCTAGTTCCTCGTGTGTCGTCGCTGCAAATTAATTCAAATTATGCCTTGCACACGGACGTATCAGCAGTGAACTTATAATTAGTTATTAAGAGATCGCCAAGTGATTTTTGGTTTCTGTTGATTTTTTTAATAAAATAGATTAATGAACAGAAATAAAATGTAAAATTTATTTAAAAAATAAACAAATTTTCTTGGATAAAGGCAACAATAGGGCAGATCAACAATGGAAATCATTTAAAAGAAAAACGGCTTTTAATGATCAGGAACTTAGAACATTGAAAGGCCTTTTAATGTTCTAAGATCAGGAACGTCTATAAATCAGTTTAGTGAGAGTTGGCGGACATCAGGAAATCATTTCACGAAATCTAGGTATGTGAAATAGTTCTTTTTTAAGTAGTTCCTAGCTTTTTCTTGACACCAACATCAATCAAACTTATAGACATTTCAAAATTGAAATTACTATTTTATCATTGCAAACTACTTATACTCGACAAAATATTTTTTTCTCTTAATTCAAAATTTTAATTCTCCGTTCTATGAATTTTTGCATAATTGCAGGATCAGGGCCCCGTTCGTTCTGTAAAATATTTTTGCATTATCCAGGTAAAAGTAATACAGGTTATATTTCCTCTAAGTTGATGTGGATCCTATATTTCTTCCTTCCGCCTCCATACTTGGTATTGTAGTAGTAGAAAATATCCATTTTATTCAGATGGTTCATAATTTTTCACAAAACAATTGGATATAGTGAAAATAAACAGGGTCAAAAAAGGTTAAATGTTTTTAATACACGCCTTTATTTACAATAAAAAATTAAATAATTAGAAATTAAGTCCTTAAAAAGTCATTTCTTAAAACGTTATTTCTATTTTTAGTCTTACAATTATGAAATTTCGAAAATATTTTTTTTTTAATTATTAAAAGTATTTATATTATAGATTATAAATATTTTTTATAAATATAAAAAAATAAGATAAGAAGATGGCGTTAATCTAATCAGTTACGTCAACCGATAAACACAAAATCGACATTAATAACGTGCCAATAAAAAAATTATTAATTAAGACCATAAATCAATAATATTAAGGCTTATAATTATCTTAGACAAAAGTTAAAACTGCAGTATTGGTTTATGAGGTCAAGTAATAATTTTTTATTAGGTTTGCAAAGCAAATAATACGTAGGATTAATGACATATGCAAAGCTGTATTTATATTATTAATAGTTTAAGGTAAAAAAATCTGAAAATAAAAATAATCTTAGAATAAAATTCAAAAAATTTATTAAATAATTATGTAAAAATCCCTGGCTAAATTTAATTTGTGCACCCTGACGGTTTTAAAGTACGTTTTTCATAAGTTGCCTAAAAACATTTAATTATAAGCACCGGGTGCTAACATTTACCTGATCGATCCTAGCTCTATATTCATTTAATTTAAATATATTGAGCGGCTGAAACACATCGGAAAGTGAATGAAAATCTTCATTTCCGCCATTCTCGATGGATGGTGTCACATCCGCCTGTCGCTCCTCGAATCCATCTAGAGTTTGTTCAATTAACGGTGGCATATCGGAAATAACTGTCGAAATGGAATCGTGATTTAAACCATTTAAACCTGCTGGGGTAAGCGCTAGGGTAAAATTTGATTCCGAGCTAAAATATTAAAATCAGTCATGTATAAAGTTTGTTATCTCTTCTTTTGTTTTGATAAAAATCAAAAATTCATTTGCGTTTAATGGTATTAAGTTAATACCTAATTGTTTAATAAAAAAGTAAGGATCATGCACATTTAAGTTATGCTGTAGTTTTTATTAAAATATTCTTCATATTCTTAACCTCAGACTGTATATGAAGCTTTAGGAAGATTAATATTAAACATAATTTCTAATTATATTATTAGAATAGCTCGTTTTTAAGAATTTATAACCTAACTAGCATTACTGGATGGATTTTCAGAGAGATAGTTATTCTAGCTGAATTGCTTTAATTAATTAAATTATTCATTTTTCAATTTTTCTTTTAATACCGATTTATAATTGATGATTAAATTCATTTTGAGAAAAAGTAACCATAATAATCTCTAAAATAATATGTTATCAAATAAGCTAGCATTTAAACTTACTTCTTGTTTTGCTAAAATCATTTAAATATCTTGGAATGTATTAAAAAATAAATTTATATGTACTAATTTAAACTATAAAAACCTTACCTTGAAGTAGTTTTACAAATATCTTTATCTTCATCTTCAATAATCCGACTGCTACTTAAAATAGGTGATGAAATTTTATCGGGATCAGTAGTGGCATCGACGTCTTCAGGTACCACACTAACCCACTCTTCAGTTTTGGACTGCTTTCCTCCTAGCAATCGTTTTTTTAATTTGCCACCTTTTTGCCCTTTTCCTGGCTTACCACCCTCGGATTGTAGATTACCCATCTTAGAAGAGGGTGAAGTTGATAAAGTATATCATGATCTAAAAGAAAATTAAAATTAGGTCATTTAGCACCGCAAGTAATAAAGATTTGTTTAAAAGAAAATTCAGCTGTATCCCAATGCGTTGGTTTAATGAAAAGTATGTAGCATCTAGATAGAGCTTTTGAGCCAAGGTAAATTCTATGACTCTATTTATAATTAAGTGATAAGTATTTACAGTCTATGTCTTGCTTGTAAAAAAAAACATTATACTCTATCACATTATATTAAAACTCTCTCTCTTTAATATCGAAGAAAATATTTACGTATTAGTTAAAACATCAGTATATTATCTACAATACCCTACAATGTCTATATCAGTATTGGACTTTTGCCGAGAAACTTAAAAACTTTGTTGCAATTTGCATTAACTAACCTAAAAGATTATACTTTAAACATCGTAAGTGTATTTATTTAAATTAAAGTAATTTTCTAGAATTATATTAGAATTATTACAAAAGCAGCTAATTTACATAACTTAAATGCATGCTTATTAAAGATAGGTATAACTACAAAAACCATAAAAAAACAAGTAAAATATCGCACCAGAAAAGAATTTAAATGTTTAAAATTTTATCTATTCTTTCTATTTATTTTATTTTTACTTGATTCCCTTTTTTAAAACTGAATTCTATTATTAAAAATTACTCTTTTTTAGTATTCATTAAGATCACTGTAATTCCAATTACTCACAATTCAAAAGTAACAAATAAAAATAAATTGAATTTTTGTAATTAGGTATTAAGAAATCGCAAATTAAAAATCACAATTTTATCAATCATTTCAAGTTACTAATATTTTATTTCTTGCTATTAACATGTCGAAATATGAAATTTGGTACCTGAGGTTTTTTGACACGAGAAATTTGAATTTGTCTTTAATTTAACTATTACTTGTAAAGGGTGCTATCTACGTGTCTTTTATGAGTTTTAACGACTCATGACTTTTTGTACAACCTTGTGTTATATTTTAGGTCAATGAAATGACTTAAAAATAATTTTTACGCAAAATAGGTACTCCATTAGATGTCGCTAGGAGCAACTATTATGCGTTTTGTTTGTGTTGTTTGTTTGGAGAAAGCTAGTCATGAACGGTAAGAACGCTAGATATCGAAGAGGCAGTCCTTAATCTGGTCGAAGAATACCCGGAAAGGGCATCAGCAAGTACTAGCGAGCTTGGAATATTTTAGTTCACAATTTGTTGTATCAGTATCATGTTTAAAGAGTGCAGGCATTGCTGCCTCATCACTTTCCCTTAAATATAAACTTCTGCCGTTGGTTTCTTCAAACCCATTTTTCAAAATGCTTTGTTTGAAAATGTAATCCTGCATACCGGCGAAGCAAATTTCACTGTATGTAATTTTCATAACAGTCATATGTGGTCGAATGAAAATCCACATGCAATAGAGGAATGACATTTTCAAAAATAGTTTTCTGTTAACGTGTGGGCTGGAATCCTGGGCGATTATTTAATTCGTACATTTTTCATTCCGGGAAGATTAATTCGCGAAATATATCGTAAGTTTCTTTAATAAGATGTGCATATTTTACTAGAAAATGAAGAAAACCACGGAATACAATGTGGTTTATTCATGATGGTTTCCAGGCGCATTCTAGCAGCCAAGCGTGAGAGTTTTTAAATCAAAATTTTAATAATCGTTGGGGAGAGCCTAAGTAGTAACCATGGCCTCCGAGGTCGCCAGACCCTAATAGTTTGAATTATATTCTTTGGGGATATCTAAAAACTATTCAAACTATTCAAAATTAAGAAGAACTAAGACATCGAATACTAGACTCTTGTTGAACGATTCAAAACACTCCAGAAATGTTCCCAAGACTATTCAATGTGCAGAAGATTGAACGCCTATTGTGATGTTGATCTGGTGTTTCGCCTCATTTCTATTTAGCGTTCGTGTGTTCAATTTTCTTTAAAAATATTTCATTTTGATTAAAAAAGTTATTTTACAGAATTGTTTCACTTTTTTAAAACACATTCATCGATTATTTCAAACTCAAATATTTTGAAAACGTTTGCTCCTAAAAAAGTACTTTTTTCTTATAAAACTAATTAAAGAATTCATGTTAGGTACAAAGGACTTAAGTCACTTTTTGTCGAAATCCCGAAACATGTTGGTCTTAAGTCAACATTTTTTGCTCGTTCTGGTGATATTAGAGACTTAAGTCGTACCGTTTTTATTTAGGCCCCATAAATTGGTACAAAAGACTTAAGTAAAAAAAAAATTTCTGGTCTGGTAATAGAGTCTTAAGTTTACATAAGACCTTCGTACCAAAACATTGTATAAGTAAAGTGTTGTCATAATGACTTAAGTCAATTTAAGTCCTTTATATCAAAACATTATTTTTAAATTTAAAATTGCATTGCTGACTTAAGACTTTCGTATCAATTTATCATTATTATGTATGTGGAATTTACACGTGGATAGAAATTTATGTGTAGTCGTTGTTTATCGTAGAAAATCGTTGAGTATACATGAGTGCAAGAAGTAAAATTATTTTGCAATTGGCAAGAAAATGTGAAGAAACAGGTAAATATAATTGTTATAATTTTTAAAATTGTCTTATGTTTATTATTAGTAAAGTATTTTAATACGACATAACATAACCCCATTATAAATTTACAAAAATATAAATTATTAATTCCAGTTATTTCACACTCCCATACACCGGATAATGATCACGAAGAAATGCCTAATACTGATCACCCAAGTTACAAAATCTTAATGCCTTCCAACTGTTAATTCGGATTTTTCAAATATTTTGGACTTTGATGAGAGTTTTTGGGTGAAAATTATATACAGTTGGATACAGCAAAAAATAAAGGTGAATGCTTTTAAAACGGTATAGTAAAAGAACCATTTTTGCTTGTAATTTTATCGTGTATGTTACTGACTAATTTTACATTTCTAGTTATCGGCGATACAATAAATAAAAGTTTAGCTGTGTCGCTAACAGAAGATCCGATCCCAGATATAGAGTCTGTAACATCATCGCCAGCCCCTTCACTGTCGGCAGATTTGACAGCTATCTTAAATTCAGATGACAGTTATGCAGATAAGGACTATTTACCTGGACAATCTGAAAGTGAAAGCAGTGACGACAACATTGATTTATTGTCCATTCAGAGAAATATAAGTCGTTCAAAGGCTAATATTTCCTCTACTAATATTCAAAGTATTCAATCAAGCTGGACCTAGTGCTTCCTCAACAATAATTGGAGCAGAAAAGGCAAAAGTTCATAAAGATAAACCATTAAAAAAGTAGTCCTGAGTTGTAAGAAAAGAGAGAACTGAAAAAATTCATTCTGGACAAAGTTACGTAAATATAAGCGGTAAAATGGTAAATGCAAGACATATGAAGCCTTTAAAAGATTGTAGAGAAAAATGCTCACAAACACTAAATGAAGACGTTCGAAAAAAATTTTTTGATGAATATTGGTTCTTAGGATCCCATAACAAATCCCATAGCAAAAGGGTAACATTTATTGCAAATCTAATTAATTCCAAAGATACCCAAGTAAGTCGTAGAAGAAAACGCGACTCTTCAAAAAACAGAGAAGTAACTTACGAATATTTTTTTGAAATAAATGGAAAAAGAATATCTGTATGCAAAGATTATTTTTGTAAGACTTTGGATGAAAAGGAAAAGTTTATAAAATTGGTTTTAAAAAACAAAATGCAAAGCACTTCTGGCATTACTGTTGAAGATCAAAGAGGTATAACACCTTCCGTAAATAAAAAATCTAAACAGGAATTAAATGAAGTGCGTACTATATTAAATCGTTCCCTTCTCACGAGAGTCATTATACAAGACGTACAAATGATTAAAGGTACCTACCATCGCACCTAAATCTGCGAATTATGTACGATCTGTACAAAGAAGGAAGGCAAAATCCCGTGGGAAGAACGATATATGAAAAAGAATTTCACAAATTAAAAATATCGTTTAAAAAGCCATACGTTGATACCTGCTATAAATGCGACACTCTTAGTATGCAAATACAGGTTGCTTCTAAATCAGGAAATAAAGAAGATGAAATTCGTTTACAAAAGGAACTGGAATTGCATCACAACTAAGCTAATGCTGCATTCGAAGCAAAAACTAAAGATAAGACGGAAGCTAAAATAAATCCCCATAAAAAATGTTTTAGTTTTGATCTCCAGCAGTGCCTTCCAACACCCTTTATAACTTCTTCAGTAGCATTCTATAAACGTCAGCTCTGGACATATAATTTAACAGTGCATGATAGCAATGGGAATCGACGCATTACATGTGGCATGAAGCATTGGCTGCTCGGGGAGGTAATGAAATTGCTTCCTGCTTGTACACTCACAATAAAAATTTGCCCAATGATTTAAATAACATAACTTTTTACTCCGACACATGTGGTGGACAAAATCGAAACAGTCATGTCGCTGCTATGTTTATAAAGGCTCATTACTAAAATCCCAATTTAACGATAAACCACAAGTTCTTAATATCTGGGCATACACATATGGAATGTGATGTTGATCATTCCATAATAGCAAAGCGAAAAAAGAAAATGGAAGTTCCAGTATATCATCCACACGATTGGTACCAGTTGGTAAGAACAACTGGAAGAAAAAGACAATTTAAAGTCCATGAAATGGAGCAAAATGAATTTTTGGATTTTTCCGGGTTATTAAAATCAGTAATCGTCAACAGAAAGAAAAATATATTATGCGAACAGTTTTATTGGCATAATGTGCAATGGCTACAATATAATAATGGCGGTATGGTACGTTACAAAAGTTCTATATCTGATACTAAAGATTTTAAAATTATAAACTTTTTGAGATGGGGCAAAAGTCAAAACCTAAAAGATTTGGTAGTTAAGGAACTGTATACTAAAGGGTTACTTCCAATATCAAAGGAGAAAAAGAAAGACTTGTGTTCGCTTCTTTCTTTGGTGCCACCAGTGTTTCACCAATTTTATCAAAATTTACCTACCGAAGTTATTGATAATGACCCAGATCTAGTGGATGAAGCAGTAGAACAAGAAGAAAATTAAATACTTACTTAGGCTAAATGAATCAATTAGTTTCTAAGGGAAAAAAGTTGGTTTGTGTTTTTTAAAACATGTATTTTGATATTATTTGTCTTATTAAAAGCTACTCCATTCTGACATAAGTCCTTTTTTAAAAATCAGTAAGCTAAAAAAAACTTTTTTTTTGTTCATAAAGACTTAAGTCACTCAAATTTTGGAAAATACACTTTTGTAGATAATGAATAGTATTTGATCTAAAAAAGAATTAAATACTCTAATATCAAAAACTTCAAGCTTTAAACTAATAATCGAATTTACAGCAATTTTTAAAATTTTCAAATTCGTTTTTTGAAAAACTATATTTTTTGACTTAAGCCCCTATTACCCAACTTCAAAGAAATATAATACCAGGTTATACAAAAAGTCACGAATCTTTGAAAGTGATAAAAGACACGTTCTTCTTCTATAAATAAGAGCTCAATTAAGGCCAAATTCAAGTTTCTAACGTCAAAAAATCTCCAATTTTCGTTCGGAAAGTAGAAAAATAAAAATATATCGTTGACGCCTTTGGCATAGTTAAAAAATAACCCTGTAAAATATTAGACACTAACTAAATAACACCCTGTATATGGTGTTATTTATGGTATAAGTCATGCTTTATTAATATGAAAAACACTAAATGCAAATATTGAGGACTGTTTTTCTTTTATATTGGAAAAAAAACATTTACGTGTTAGTTAAAACTTTAGTATTTTATCAATAATCTCTACAATAGCATTGGATTTATGCCTAGATCTTTAAAATTTGGTTGTTTTGGTGATAATTTATCGTCGGGTTACAAGCAAAATACACTAAGTCAATTTTTTTCAGTTTTAAGTTATTTACACCACCTGGTTACATTTCATAAAATTTGTTAATGGTAAAATCCATTAAGTCGATTGAGAATTTCTTATTACACTATTCTGCAGAAATCATAGATTCACTAAGTCAGTAATAACGTATTTCGCTCTGGCAAAATACACTAACTGACTTAATGGATATTTCTTGTAAGCGTTTTGTACGGACATCGCGAAAAATTCTGACTTAATGTATTTTACCGCATAATAACGGACATATGGCTCGTATGGACCTGCAAAATATCGTTGATTTAGATCGAATTTGCTACAAAACAGTTTAGTTTATCTTGTTTAGAGTTTGAGTGATGTGCATAATGAAGCGTGTGGACAAAATATTTCAACAATTAAGGGCTCAGCAGAGTGTCAGGGGTAAGTAGTTTGTTATTTTTACTACTGTTTTAAATACATTGTTTAAGTTTTTTTTGGCCTTTGGTATAATCTAACCACGGCATCACATAAACTTTTTCGATATAATTTAAATATCTACAGTGCTGTCAGTTGTTTGAGTTATTAATAAATAATCGCATTTTTTTATTTTTGAATATTTCTTTTGCAGACTCCACTACGCAAATAAATTGTACAGACTCGAGAAACCGAACTTATACCACATTATCTCCTGTGAAGGCAGACGACCCTTTCCCGGGTAAGAAATGGACAATTATTATAATATAGCATTAGAGTAATCAGTACATTTCCACTTGGTTTATTTAATATTTCTCGTACCTAATTAATATGCTCTAAAGTTAAAATTGCCTAGTTTAAGATAACTTTTAAAAACATTTTAAAGTAGATACCTACCTAATTTTTAAAAAAATAATGTTAAATATTTTTTGAAAAGAACTTTGGCTTAGATGTGGACGGCTTTAATACTCAGTGTCTTCCAAACCAAAGCAACTTTCCCTCTGTGCCAAATCCGGATGTACCTGGACCTAGTAATTACCAAGTAACGAAATATAGCTCGAATATAGAGGACTCGGACGATTATTTAAAAGATAAGGACTATGTACCAGAAGAAAACGATGATAGTTCAGCAACTAGTGAAGAAGGCAAAGATGGTGAAGAGTTTAAAACTCAAGTTATACATGAAACTAGGTTAAAGAAAACTAGATGGAGCACTGCAAGGCCTTCAAGCTGGAAGAGAAATGTAGAAAAGAAGGTCAACCGTATAAAAGTGTAACAGGAAAGATTCAAACTCCCAAAATTCCCAAGCCAGTGAATTGTGAGAAGTCCCGTTATAAATGTTCGACATATTTTTCTGACAATGAACGTAAGGTATTATGCCAGACATTTTGGAATCTGGAATACCTACGGCAAAAAGATTTTATACTTATGAATGTTTTAATAAAAGAAATAAAATATCGGCGGCCTCGAAAAGGAGAGGAAAGAAAACAAAGGAGTAATGCAAAGTCATACTTTTTTTCTAAAAAGGAAGTTAGGCATCAAGTTTGTCAGTCTTTTTTCTGCAAAACCTTATGCATTTCAAATATTCCAATCCTAAATGCATTTAAAAATAGAAGTGAAACTGGTGAGTACAGTGGTACAGACAAGAGAGGTCAAAAAGCTCCAGCTAATAAGACTCTAGAAGACGTAATAATAGGAGTGAAAGAACACATTGAAAGTTTTCCTGTTGTCGAGAGCCATTACACAAGAAAATCCACTAAACGGCTTTATTTAGATCCTAATCTAAATATTAAGAAAATATTTGATTTATTTATGGAAAAATGTAAAAAAAATCAATCGCCGGGAGTAAGTCTTATTACATATAGAAAAATATTTTGCACCCAATACAATCTATCATTCTTTAATCCAAAAAAAGACCAATGTCCCACTTGCAACGAATATCAACAGGCAACAGCTATAGATAAAGAAAAGTTAGAGTTAAAGTATCAGGATTTAAGAAGAAAAGAAGAGTCTATGAAAGAAAAGGATAAAGATAAAAAAATAGCAACTGGTGATAAAAGTTGTAAATCTATAACATGTGATATGCAAAGCGTGCTCCAAATCCCAACATCACAAGTCAGTTTACTGTATTATCTTTGCAAACTTAACTTATATAATTTTACAATTTATGAATCTGCTCGACCAAACGAAGCCTTTTGCTACTTTTGGACCGAAATAAATGGAAAGCGTGGAAGCTGTGAAATTGGTACCTGTTTATCCTTATACATAAATTAATTATCTCCCGAGGTGAAATATTTAACTATTTTTTCCGACACATGTGGAGGTCAAAATAGAAATGTACAGGTCACAGTTCTCCTTTTACATATTGTGAGAGTTCACCCAACACTTATCGAACAAAAGTTTATGGAAAGCGGACATTCTTATATGGAGGTGGACTCAATGCACAGCTCCATTGAGTCAGCTAAACGTCATATTGATATTTACAGTGTCCATGAATATGAAAATGTATTTAAAATGGTAGAAGCTGGAAGGAAACGTAATATGTATGACGCTTATAATGAAGCACGAGAATTGCAATTCAACGAATTTTTGGATTTGAAAAAATTGGTTCAAATTACTATAAATACCAAAAGGGAGTTATTGTTAACTGGTTAAAAGTAAAATGTTTTAAATATGATAAGCAGTTCCCAAATATAGTTCAGTATAAGTATGATTTTGTCGATGAGTATGAACAAATTAATATTGGATTGACCAAACGAGCTTCGAATCGAATGACTAAGGAGAGAAGCTTCGAAGATATAATAATTCCGCCGTTATATCAAAGACAATTACCGATATCGGTGGCTAAAAAAAAGATCTTCTAAAGCTTTGCGACAGAAACATTATTTCGCCGACACTACGTGACTGGTATCACAATTTGCCTTGTTCATCTTCGGTTTTAGATGTAACAGCCGAACCAGCTGAAAATGATACTGACCAAGAAGACCAAAACATAGATTAGATAGTTTAATGTATAAAATAGTTTTACAGTTTTTGACTTAAAGTTTGTTTTTAATACCATACTAACACTAGTGCTTATCTTCCCATGTAAAGTGTTAATTTTAGGTATTCATTTTGCTAAAATAAAAGTTAAAAGAAGTACAATAAGTCTATTATTTAAAAAAAAAATACAAGTAAAATACACTAAGTCAACCCTTACATGCAAAATACACTAAGTTAATGCATTGTTTATTATTAACCTCAAATAAATGTATTTTAAAAAGTTTAATTAATCTGTTTATTAAGTCTTATTACTCCATATACATGCAAAAAAAAATTAAAATTTTTAAAAAACCAAATTTTATTTAAGACATGTAAATATTTAAAAAACTGTAAAACTAAAAACTATGCAACGAAATTACTCGAAAGTACATTTTTTGACTTAATGTATTTTTAACCCGACGTTATATTAACTAACTTTAAAACATTATAAATTTTACTATTTTACTTTAAGCAATTCTATAAAATTATATTAGAATTGTTAACAAATCAGCTGATTTACATAACCTAAATACATGCTTATTACAGATAAGTATACTATTAAAACCATAAGCAAATAGGTGAGTATAATATTATCGCACTAGAAAATAATTTTAATATTTAAAATATTATCTTTTTAGAGTACAAGAAAGCTAATTTGTAGACCTTGTGGTTTTTGGATAAGTTAAAGGTCGTTGCTCTTTAAATTATTTAAACTTTTCATCATTTCTATATTTTGATAGTTTTTAAATTATTTTGTTTACAAGAAATATAAGTATGATTAATGGTAATGTCTAATTAAAATCACTTTAACTTCTATTACTAACAATTCAAAAATTCGTAATTAAAAAATCCCAATATTTGTGATTAAATTGCAAATAAAAATTAAAAACCCTATTGCTCATTTGTCAAGTTTTCTTTGGTTAATATTACATTCCTTTTAGTTAAGGAATCTAATTCTTATTGATTTGTATATATATGTTTTAATTAACACTAAATACTCGATGTCAGATATTAAAAAAATTCTTTTTAAATGTAAGGCCAAGTCAAAGTATATAGATTTTGTGTTAGACTGTGGCCAAGTAGTAGTTATAAGTCTTTGTTTCTCTATGTATAAGACCTATTTTAATATTTTATGTACTTTCTTATTTATCAAATTTTGTGGATTTTTTATTTACAAGTTGTTCAAATTTAAACGGAAATAATAAAAAACTAAATTGATTAATTTTAAAATATAAGTTCTGTATTGAGAAAGATTAAATATTCTCCTACTTTCGAATTGTTTCGTGATTTAAAAGCTTTTCTTAGTTTTTTCATTTAATAACGGAAACTCGATCTTTTTCCAAACAGATGCAATTAAGCCTATTTTTTAATTTATTAAAAACATATATTTAAACATCACTATAAAATAAATATGTTATATACCTCATATTTTTTTCTAAATTATTTATTCTGGTCATATTAATTTCTATTTATGTTTCTTTCAAAAAATTATCCTATATATGTACAAGGTGTCGCAAATTCGAGGGTGACCATTAAGATTTATCTCGAAAACCTCAAAAAAAATCTTAAAAGTTACAAGGTCGGTTAAATTTGACTAAAGTTAAACAATTTGATGCTTATGAAAATGTCGTTTAGAAATTTAAACATAATTTAAAAATGTTTAAAGATATTTGAAAAAAACCGAAATTTCGAAAAATCTGTTTAATTTTTTTCAGGCGTTATTTAAAGTCATAGACCAAAATACATACACATAGTGTATATAAACCCTTTTCTTTAGACAGAATGCGACAACCGCATCAAACTTCATTATGCAGCATCGTGCAATATTCCAAGAATCTCTAACTACGTACTATTTGGATCACAAGAAATATGATTGTACACTCTGTTATCTATCTGTGCGACGCACCTTGTATTCTTAAAATTATAACCTAATATATACCAAAATATGAATTATAATAAAGAGATTTATTTTGATCACGATGTACATATTGCGAGTCATTCAGTATCTTTAAATCCGAGAAATTTTCGAAATGCGGTATAACGACTTAAAATTAATTTTTATAAAACTACATCATTAAAAAAACTAATATTTGTTAAAAAACATATAATATGCAGATGCGCCTTTAAAATTGTCGCTAATCTGACAGCCTGTCACAATCCAAAAAATAACCATGTTTAGCGAACTGCCCTCCAAATAAAAAAAAACTAAAACCTTAAACTACATATTATATGTAAGCAAATTACCTGTTAATTAATAAATGCCGCTGGTTTAAACAATTTAATTAACCCACACACAACGACTGTTCCTTCAATCAACATAATTTAAATAAACACAAAACACTTTGGCCCTTTGGGACGGAAACAATTTACAAATGTCAACGTACTACTATTGACTGCTTTTTGTTTTTGTTGAATATCAACAATGCGTAAAATTTGTTGTTCCATTGCAACAAAACAGCGTTTTTTTTAATATGCTTCGGTCTGTTCTGCTCCAAGAAACATTTCCTTCCGTCGTTTGGTGGATTTATTGGGCGGCGGTGGCCCTGACAATGTTGCCTACCAGTGAAAGAAAAACTAGTTCAGCGGACTAGTTTTTTTAAACTTAATATTTTACATATTATATTAATCAATTTATTTTTATATGTGACATTTCTTCTAATAATAAAAACGGAATATTTTTGCATGTATATCTTATTTGTATATTCAACCTTTGCATATTTATAGGTTTCAGAGCCTAGTAGTTTTACGAAAAGTTAAACCTTACAGCATTTTGCGTTGATATTTTTTAAGTTTTTCTCTGAATCTGAATTTTGATTTATAAAAAATTTTGGAACTAATTAACGTACTGCTCTTGCCAAAATAGCAGAAAAATACTACAAAATTACAAAATAATGGAAAACGTTTCGAGTAAAATAACTCAGATCTCGACAAAAATTCCTAAGATACCTAATCAGGCTAAAACCTGTGTCATTAAAATAGACTGTTTCCAGAATATATTTTTAATTCAGAAGGTCTAAGTATTCAACTATAGATTTTTTTATTACTCTTCAATATATGTACTAATTTTTTTTTATTTGAAAAAAAAATTTCTTGTCGGTACAACAAGAAAAAACTGCCCATTTAATATTAATTATGAAATATTATACGTTCTCACTATCAATCCGAATATTTATTATCCTCCTAGCACCTAGTTCACAAGTCAATTTTTATATATATTTCTTTAATAATATTTTTTTCTTTACATTTCCCGTAATTTAAAGTAGTAACGAAATATTCGAGATTATCAACTTTAATTTGATTTTTATTTAGATTGAAGTCCTGGTATAAGTAGTATCACATTAAAATAATAAAGAAATGCAACGCAAAGAAAAAAAAAACAACTTTATTTGAACACCAGCTTTTTAGGCATAAATGATTTTTATTATTATCTTTCATTGCTCCAAATTATGAAAATTAGAGTAAAAATACTCCAATTTAATTACAAAAACTGTCAATATAAAAAAATTAAATAAACATTATTCAAATGACGCTAAAATTAAATGTACCCAAATAAAAAGAAATTCAGCAGAATTATATCGGCAACAACGCTAAGCCAAATCGATTTCCAGAAGTTAGCTGTAGAGTTGATTTTCCTTCATTTGGAATAAGGAAACGGCGATAATATTGGACTGAATAGTTTATTGAAAGAAATCATTCAAGGAAACCTTTCGGCATTATTAGTTTCCTTCAACCTCAATTAATATTGATCAACACTCATCTTCAATAATAAAAAAGAAAGACTATCAATATGTTTACAATATTTTTATACAATAATTATTTTTTGCCCATCCAGTGTGGGATAGAGAGGGAATTCAAACTTTGTTTTATTTTTTTTTATAATATATTTTATTTTGTTAAGTTTAAGTTATGTTTTTCTTTGCTTTACACACTGTGTTTACTGCATTTTTTAAAAGATTCAAATGTATTAGAATATTTTTAATTTTTAGTTTTTATTGTAATGACTGTACTTATATGTAGCTCTGATGCTAAAATAAATGCTTTATTTTCAAAAATTTTTAGTGTTATTAAGAATGGGTGTCGTTTCCTTCATGTTGGTCCACGAACCAACTGAATGCAAATAAATAGTTCCACGTCTTAAATGAACTTGCATCAAACTTACATGTTCTGCTGCACAGCAATTGCTGAGTAATTAATAAAAATAAATTATAATTTTTTGAAAATACCTGGATAAAAAAACAATAAGTTTTAGGTTTTCATTTACAGTTTATTGAATATTTTTTATAACTATGCGTACTTTTGGGACATACATTTTCTTATGCCTAAAAGAATAAGTTTACTTTCATATATGAGGTTGTCATGTTTAAATTTCAAATTATTAACTAAATTTTGTTGAATACTAAGTTAATATAGAGATTTATTTTCTTAAAAAAGAATTACTTTCGCGTCTTCTTAAGAGGCTTTTCACATAACTAAAATCATAATTCGCACATTTTATTTATTTATATACTTCAACAAATCGAACATGGATTCTCTTAAATTATTTATTTCTAAAGACATTCTGACAAAAGGAGGTACGTTTTCTAGGTATTAATGATGATTTAAAGTGGCATGGGACAATTATTGAGCGAGAAAATAAATAATGCCTACTATATGACTTAGTTATAATCAATTTATGAGAGTTATTTAATAAAAGTGTTTGATAGTTTAGGGTACCTATGTTATAATGCAAAGACCTTATGTAAAACAAAAGTGCATTATAAGGTTAATATATTTAACATGCCATATATGCAATCATGTAAGCCAATTTCCATTGAATTTAGTATATTAGTAGCCTTGCCTTCTATCTATAAATTCAAGTTAGTTTTATATATAAAGGAACATAAAAGTCACATTTCATTTTAGAGAAACATAAATCCAAAATGTTTTTTCTCCATGTTTTATACGACTCATGATTTACAAACATATGCCTACCCACGTTAAAATACTTAAATTTAATAGAATTCTGCCATGAAGTTAAAAGAATACTTATAAGAAAACGATATTATTTTTTATATAATGATTCTATTGATTCTTAGTTAGTCTTTCTTATTGCTTGTACGTGCGTTTACGATTTATCAACCATATCTAGTATTTTCACCTATAGTGTAATTAATATATATGTATAGGTATAAAAAGATACCTAGTTGCAGGACATGTTTTATTTAGATTCTATGACTTAACAAAAAAAGAGGACAACACAGAAACTACGTAAAAAAATTAAAGTAAAAATAGAACGTATCCACTACGAAATATTAGGATACATCCGAAAAAAAAAACAAATAATTACATTTTGGCAAATTAATTTTGTTTTTAAAACCGATAAGGTATGATAAATACTTTTTTATTTTCTTTTGTAAAGTAATATTAGTATTTTTAATTAAAATAAATCTACATTTCTAAGTATAACCAAAAATTTAAATAGATCTAAAGGTTACTATATTTAGCGCATATTAGGCTACTACATTTAAAAAATGATGTCTTATCATGACGAATAAAAAAGACTTTTTTACGTCTTTGGAAGACTTATGAATTTAGATTTTTAATAATACCTCTTATTACTTAATTTTATGTAACCTAAGTTCAATAATTTAAAATATTATTATATTAATTAACAAAAGAGAAATACTAGAGAGGCACAACAAGATGAGATACATGCATGCCTTCATGTTTTCTTGCTTATTGGCTTCTTCAGGCATTCGTGACATCTTGTATCTAGAATAGATATTTTTTTACTCTCTGGTTGCCCTTCCATAAAGAAGGCAGCTACTAAGTAAAGACACCTCTCAGTAAGTACCATAACCTTCCTTAATTCTTATATATAATCATTTACTTGAAGTATAGAGTAAAGCGGGGGAATATGCCGCATCGGGTAATATGCCTCAGTTCGCTCATAGCTCACTCTGGCGGTTACGCCATCGCACTACCATAGTAACCTGTCGACATTAACGTAGTCAACAACCTCTTTACTGATTTCCAATAATTTTCATCATTTAGTGCACGATAAACCCCAAAAACTGGTAAGTACCCACCAAATATTATTTTTATACGATATATGGTAGGAGTTTTTAAAAGTTTTTGTGATCCGATTGAAATAATCCACGTTGTTGTGGCGAGGTGAGTTCATAACCTTTAACATTTAACACCTTCGCCGCTGACTGTATTTACACCGAGTTTTTGCTTTTCAGTTGAAACGTTGGTGTTGCACCGTGGGGTAATATGCCGCATGAAAATGCAAGTGCGGCATATTACCCCAAGTACTTTTTTGATAGGTATAGCTCATGGTGATTCGTATTTTTTTATCATTCCAGATAAACACAATGCCACGTTCTTATATTCGGAAAAATAGAAGGGTCCAATGGTCAGAAGTAGATCTTCGAAATGCAGTAAATGATATTCGTGCAGGCAAAGGGTCGGTTCGGGAAATAAGTCGTACTTATAATGTTCCAGTTAGAACCTTAATGAGAAGAATGCGTTCCGGAAATTTGGATAAGATGGCATTAGGTCGCAAAGGCTCACTTACTATGGAACAAGAAGCAAGTTTAGCCAAATATATACAAAACATGGCATTTCACGGCTTTGCTTTAACTGCTCATGATATAAGAAAGCTTGCTTATTCTTTTGTGGTCCAACAAAATATTCCACATAAATTCAATACTGAACGGAAAATGGCAGGACAAGACTGGTTTCTAGCCTTTATGAGAAGACACCCTGTACTGGCCGTTCGTAAGGCTCAAGGTATGTCTACTGCCACGGCCAAGGCCATGACAAAACAAGAATGTTCACAATATTTTGAATTACTCGGAAACGTTTTTAGAGAAAATAATTCATTGAATACCCCACAAAAGATTTTTAATCTCGATGAAACAGGATTGCAATTGAATAACAATCCAGGCAAAGTTGTGGTATCAAAAGGCGCTAAAATCGTAAATTGTATCACAAGCGCTGAAAAAGGAGAAACTATTTCCGTTTTAACCTGTGTAAATGCAGAAGGAACTTTTTTCCCACCCTGCTGCATATTTAAGGGTAAAAATACAAAACGGGAATTCGAAGATGGCCTACCACCTGGCGGTAAGGTTGTTATGGGCGAAAAGTCAGCTTATGTCACATCTGAAATTTTCTTTCAATGGTTTAAAGACTTTTTTATTCCGCGGAAAGGTACCGGTAAGGTTCTATTAATTATGGATGGACGTTCCTCGCACTGTTCCAATGTCGAACTCTTAGATTTTGCTGTAGCGAATGACGTGATCCTGTTTTGTTTGCCCAGCCACACCACTCATTGGCTCCAACCGCCTGATCGCGTATTCTTTAAGCCCTTGAAAGCTTATTGGGCTCAAACTTGTCAAAACTGGGTACATAACAATCCTGGTCGAAAACTAAGCTGATTGCAATTTGCCCAACTATTAAATATTCCCTGGTGTAAGGCTGCAACAATTCAAAACGGGACTTCCGGTTTAGAACCTGTGGGATTTACCGTTTTAATCCCGATTATGCTTTTATGGTCAACGACGAACCATCGGTTAAGATAGTCTTAACCCAAAAGAGATTTTCAGTGAGGAGGAGAATGATCCCAGACCAGGTAATGTCACTGCAGTTGAGGAACCTGAAGATACGAATCCCTTTGAAGCAATTTTACCGGTTCCACGCGTCGAACCAGGACCAAGTGGCTATAAACGGAACCAACATGCCGAGATACTAACTTCACCAGAAACAATTTCTGCAAAAAACGGACAAAGAAAGAAGAAAAGAACAGAAAATTAAAACAAAAAGAAGAACGGAAAAAAATACAAAATATTAAGAAAACGAAGAAAACCGGGATACCAAAGAACTACCAAGCCCTTCTTCGTCAGATACCGAGACAGAAGTAGTAACGCAGGAAAGCAACGAATCCGAAGTCGCTATTGATGAATCAGAATTTTGCGCACAATGTCATGGATCATTTTGCGACAAAACGGTCCCAAATGCGACTAGCTTCAGTGCGTGACATGTATGAAATGGATCCATGAGATATGTACGAGATCTGACAGATTTTGCGATGAATGTACGCCATTATCCGAATTTGCTTAAAGAAGCACTTAACTTAGAGGATATCTACTAGTAGCCACTAGGAATTATATTAATAAGTTTTCATGTTTTGTATTTGATTTCTTTCATTAGAAATAAATTTATGTTTTTGGGATCATTAGCATTTTTTATTAAAAAAAACTCATAATTCCTAATTTTCACATAACGAAAACATGTTGCCATATTACCCTGAGCTAGATGCCATATTACCCATGGGTGCGGGTAATATGGCAATACCGTATCATTGGACATTTATGATTATACTCTTTCTGACGACGAGAATATGGCAACAAGAGTTTTCACGTCGCAAACCTACATGGGTACGCTCTAAGGTTCAGTGTTCGTATTGCGAGTAGGTCCGATGGAGGTCCGAATGTGAGCGATTGACATTTATGTTGCCATCTTTCCCCGCTTTACTCTAATAGATTTATTATTATTATTATTATTATTATTATTATTATTATTATTATTATTATTATTATTAGTTTGTCTTAGGAATCTAAATTTAAAAACAAAATAATCCAAAGATAGATAAGTTATCCCGTTTGTATCACCTACTAAAAATGAAATCCAGTTTTCTATCTAACAAAATTAATTAACTAAACAGCCAAACGCTACTTCCATGCTCTTCCTCGTCTTTTCTCTGTTCTTCTTTTTCTTTTTAATTTTTAAACTAAACATGCATATGGATGATGTTATTCAACCAAAGAAATGTGGTAGAAGCAAGAAAATAAATCCGACAAAAATCAACAACCAACATCCGACAACCGTTAAATGTAACACCGTTTGTTATTATTTTTGGAAATATTCATACATAATTATGATTTAATTAAAATTATTTGAGCCAAGCCCAACAAGAAAAAAGCAAATCGTGTAAGTATAAGCAATCTGCATATCTGCATATTACGTTTGAATCACATAGATAAGAAACACTGGAGAAGATTTCACTTGCAGTTTTCATTTGATGCGTGTAGGTGGATGAGCTAGTGAAGTGTATTATACTTAATACACTTCAATGTTAGAAAATCGAGGCCAATAAAAGAAAACGTGAAAGTCTGGAGTATTGTTAACAAGTTTGAATAATGGAAGATTCTTATTTTGTTAAGTGAATGAAAACAGAAATTCATTAGCATTATTAAGACCTGGTAACTCTATCCAAATGTCCAAAAAACTCTATTTATTTCTTTAAAAAAATTCCAGAAAAATATTGTTATTAAAATTTGTCGATTTATAAACCACGAATGTAATTCTCAATCGTAAAATTGTTAATAAAAATGATCTCAAAGCGTACTAGGATGAACACTACAGGGTGATAAAGAATTTAATTTTGGAGTAATCTAAAAGTATAAAATCTTTTGTAATATGTGGTTTCTTAATATTTTCTTTATTTCATAGTCTTTATATCATTAAAACACATTTATTATTTATGTTACTACAAAATGGTTTTCAAAACAGTTATGTTCATACTAACAAATCTATGTCTATCGTAAGACTGAAAGTTACCGTTTTTTTTTTCGTAAACATAAGCACAGCTGACATAAACGCCTCCGATTTTAGTGCCTTGGAAAATAGTTTTATACATGAAATTTATATTATTTAATTATACATTTGTGTGTACCAAAACTTATTTCAAAATCTAGTGGCTATTTCACATTTGTATATTAATGCAGAACTTAACAAATAGAAATTATCTATTATCTATATGAAATAAGTAATGTGTCACTATATGATATTGTAAGTGATTGACAGAACTTGGTCAAAAACAAAATGAAACGCCCCCCTGTATATCTAAATTGACGTGTTTTTTTAAGACGTTATTAAGGATAGTTCCTTTTGAAATTAAAGTATGTATGTATGTATAGAAATTTCCGATCTAGTATCTGTCACCTAAAATTTATCTCTTAAATTTTGTAAAAATACTGTACCTTAAATGCACAAAATATTACCAAAACTTTTTTAGTGGTTTATGAGTTTCACTTTATTTCATCTGTAGGACTTTTCGAGTAAGAGATAACCTAATAAGGTTGAATAAGAAACTTACCAAACTCCAAATATAGTAAGAATCACTAACTCGCAGTTATTTCATTGAGAGTTACTGTGAATAATTAATATTAGTCCCACACACACACACTTTATTTTTTCATGCTGGTAAATCACAAGTCCGGTTGATTATTTCATTATTATTTAGAAGAATTATTGATAAGTGTCATGACGA
Source organism: Anthonomus grandis grandis (assembly GCF_022605725.1). Lineage (NCBI taxonomy): Eukaryota > Metazoa > Arthropoda > Insecta > Coleoptera > Curculionidae > Anthonomus > Anthonomus grandis. Next base: position 18,478,916 of record NC_065548.1, on the reverse strand, counting down.
GATACTAGGCTAAGCTTAGTATGTAATAATTATTAATAAATGGATCACACTGTGGTCGCAATATTATGATCCTATTTTATGGGTCAACGAGGAAGTGTCACGATAATAGAATGATAACATGAATGGGGTGACCTATTTGTAGAGTAGGTAATATGTCCAATATCATCAGCTCTATATTTAGAATATAAGAATATTTACATGTGCTTGTTGATATTAAGAAATTATTTATACACTGATAAAAAAGGAAAGATGGGCTATTTATACAAATATTCGTAATTCAAAACTTAACATTTTATAACTAGTATACTTTTGATATATTTGTATATTGCAGAACATTTTTCTCTATAATTACAGAATACGCTTGCTTTGGAGTTTCATTGCTTGTATATTTTTTGTGAAAAATAAATGTCAAAAATGCATTGCATTAAATGACGATTTAAAATGGGATTTAATGGTCATTGCATGCAATGCGTAATTTATGTTTCATAGACTCCTTCCAAAAATAACAAAAACCTCTTCAGAATTTACAGTTGAAAAAGTCATGGACACTTTTTATAATTTTTGCCAATATCAGGAAAAATAATTTATTAATGTAAATTATAGTCAATGAAGAACTTTGGATCTTTTTTGTGTAATAAACCTTACAATTTCCTTTTTAAAAAACCAATTTCAAACCTGGAAGATACTCAAAAAGTTATTAAATTTAAAAATGGTGACACTTATCTTATATGTTGAAGCCATGACATCTTCTTTTGCCCAATTTCTCTTCTGCCTTCAATCTTTTCTTCCATACAAAATTATGAGAAATGGTATTTTTTATTGTGAATAACAAGGCCGAGGTAAGCTGTTTTTCTATTTCTAATAGTATCGAAGAGTTGACGGTCTTCGTTTATCATTCTTAATACTTCTTCATTAAAAAAAAAAAAAAACAATTTCAAGTTCAAAATCTTCCACGCCACTAATATTTGACATATAATGTGTTATATTGATTTTCTTAGATCACACATCATCAATTTTATTTTTGAGAAAGACATATATTAAAATAGTGCGCCCATACCATGAAATAAAATTACTCTTAAAAAACTCGTAAAAAGGGAAGAGAGTTCAAGTGATAAGTTATTTAAAAGTTTTTTTTTAAATGACAAGCTTGAAGTGATGAATAATATTCCTATATAAATAATAGCTTCCTAAAATTCTGGAAAATGTTAGAAGTAGCTATTTTGAACTTCCTAAGGAAATGATAGCTTCAAATAAATATTAGTTTCTTTAAAGTTTAAACCAGATTGAATGTATAGATTACTTCGATTCAAAAATAATGCTACTAAAAAGTTCTGCTACAAAAACGTCTGATCTTCTCTAAAATTTCAGGTATTATTAGCTAGCATTAATTTAAAGTTTTATGGCTTTTTTATGTACCTATCCTACCTTGTTTGAGTTATGTCCAACACTGTTTTCAGAAAATTTTGTTGCTTGGGAAAAATGTAAGGGTTATAAAGCAGTTAATCTATCTGGCCATTTAATAATGAAACTTTATCCCAACCCAGCGATCGATATATATCTGATTAAGATATTGTCTTATGCTTCATTAGTGATTCCTGCCTTCAATTGTTAAAAACCTTGTTTGTCAAAAAATCTCGAAATATATCCCTATCTTACATTCGGAGCCGAAAAAACAGCACCACAAAAATTCCCACCCACATATTTGACTTAAGATGAATTATAGGAAACTGTTCAAACCAGTGTCAAGACTACGACAACTACGATTAGTTACATTGTATCCCGTAAACATTACTTTTGATTACTCTCGTACTTATCCCTACATTCTGATATTTATTTCTGGTTTGGCATAAAATTATTCTAAATCAGTTACTTGTACCGCTTCATCGTTACCAAAATATACAGATACAGGTTCTGCTAATTGGCTTCTCTAGGTCAAACCAATTATGGAATTAAACGAAAAAAAAAAAAATATGCAAAGTATGACAACCAGGAACGAATGATAAATTTTTATATTTAGGTCTAATATCTCCAGTTTTGGAAAAAAAATTGAATATTTACATTAAGCAAAAATAAGCTACCTGGGTGATGCAAATTTTACACGAGTCAATGAGCATTTAAAAAAAAGTTGTTATAGAGAGTTAAATAAAAATTGTTCTATATTTTCTTTTTTCTTTTATTTGGTTTTCTGGTTTAGTGGAAAGAAACCAATAAGCCGAAACGCGTATCAACAAGTCGCACCATTGTTTTGCATTCCTATTTATAGAGTATTCCCGAGACCCTATATTTTTTTGGTTATTAACTAATTTCACTTTTCTATTGGTGTATTTGTTATGCTTCAATTTTTTTAGAATAATTTTAACTTTCTCCTCACTAAAATAAGCATTGGTTTCTAATATTAGAATTAACACGTAACACTAATATTAAAAAGTATTTTAATTATTGCCATTAATCAATAAGAAATGAAAAATACATGTTGTTTGATGAGGACCTCGTCATTGACAAATTACCTTACCCCACCAACTACCTAAAGACTATTATGATATGAACGAGTTGAGCCCTGTTATCACGACAGAAGAAGTGAGACGTGCTATAAAACTGCGGAAAGATGACTAGACAATATTCACGCAATATTAACACTGAAATTAATCGTCGGTGCAGATTATAGAGGCCTAAATAGATTTTTTCACGTCGTTGTTCAACTCAATACATATATTAAACTGGGAAAATACCAACAGACCAAAGCTTCTCGATCCGACGACCACCGAATAATAAGCCTTATATCACGTCCTGTCACACTGTTCTTAAATCCCTTGGATTGGAGAACTATGTGGGCACCCACGAGGCTCTCTTCTCTCTCAACGTTTTCCTACAGCGATACAGAGATCTGAATGTTGGTATATACGCCTATTTTATTGGCTACCGCTTTCGATTGTATCTCGCACCAGCAGTTCATTGAGATCTTAAAGTACACCGGAATCTATGCGGGACATCTGAACATCATCACGAAGCTGTATTAGCATCAAACTGCAGAGATTAGGTTAGAGGGTATAACATCCCAAAAAACAGAAATCAGAAGGCGTGTTAAATAGGGGTGTGGACAGAACACATCTCCTCAATAGCACTGGAAAATGTAAAAGAGGGCAATAAAAGCAACAGCATCTTTATAAATATAATACGATTCACCGACAATACGGTCGTAATCGCCCACAGCCTCCCACATCTCCAGAATATTAAGGATTTCATCGTTGAATGAAGCACATAGTATGGTCTACGCATAAACGTTGCTAAGACCAAGGTGGTTGTATTCTCTAAGGCACCAAGACGAACGATCCTTAAAATTAGCAACAAGGCTATGGAACAAGTGCCGTCTGCTAATTATCTTGGAACCCCCGTCTCTACAGCTCTGCCTACATACATTGGGCTATTATATCTTTCCATTGCTATTCTATGGCTCCGAGACCTGGACATTTTTCCAACCAACCACATTTACGCCTTTAAGATGTACTTGTATCGCCGTATACTGCGTATATCCCGGGTAGACAGGATAATCAACGAGGAAGTACAAAGGAGAATAGGTAAAGATAAAGAACCGCTGACAACTATCAAAGAATAAAAGCTTCAATATATCCGGCTCGTGGGAGTAGCGATACGAGCTCCTCCGACTTTTCATCGAGGATAGACGGCAGAACTCATAACTGAGGGATTTGCGTCGATCATTCGGACAAACATCTATGAAGATTTTCAGAAATGCAGTATCACGCACCATTAAAGCCACTTGGTTGGATGACGTTCGAAGAAGAAAACGAAAGATATCTCGTGTAGAATTTTGCCGAGCTGTAATATGATTCTAATACTAATGAGCTACTATCAATCATTCCCGGTACTTATTTAATATTTTAGGAGTGAGGCACGTCTTCGAGTCTCGTTACAGGAGGTAGAGTATCTTTTTGTTTAAAAAATTCTTATACGAAAACAAAATTGATTTTTTTTTTAAATTCTTCTAGAGTTTTCGTGTTCTTTGTTTCATATTCGTCGGGTCATATCCATACCATATATATGCCTCGTTATTATATCGTCTGTGATATGGTTTTACATTTGTCTAAAGATATGTATTTCTTGACTTCGGAAAAATCCGCTCTATGCCTTTTTTAAATTGCTTCAGGTGAACAGCCCTTAAACATAAAACTTTAGTCACTCCCTCATTTATTTTTGACGTTTGACACTTGGGTGTGCACGCCGCAAAATCGATGACCCGGGCAATTTTGTAGGTTATGTTATCTTTTGTTCATATTTTTGAGATTTTAGAATTTTTTAAATAATACTTAACGTAACGCGTTTTTTCTTTTTGCATGTAATTTAGCACTAACAATAATGTCAGCGGCTGTCATGGAATGCCCCGATTTTAGTGAATTTCAGGTATTTTACTGAAAAAAAACTTTACCTAAACTTGGCATTCCAAATATTTATTTTTAATTTTCTGGCTATTTTAGGAAACCCTGAAAACAATGCGAAAGGCAGATGATATTATAGTGAACACAATTAATTCAACAGTTCCTACCACTTCGTTTCATGCAGATGAATCAACTGCCTGCAAGTCAATTTATGAGCAAATTCAAGAGGGACACATTAAGCGGGAAAACTATATCAAAAATTGCATTTCTTATACTAGTAGTAATGTTCAGAGACTAAAGAATGAAAGAGAGAAAAAGTCTGATGATATCCAATTATCAAAACTTCTTAGGGGTGAACAAACCAAGGTGCATAATTTTATATTATTAATAGAGGATTACATAATTTTCAAATCCAAGAGGTAGATAGTAAAGGCTTTACAAAATGAATTTTTAAAGCCTGGATAGTAATAGGTAGAGTACATTCTGTTACATTATTAGTCCCAACACAACACTCAATCCCAAAACCAGTAAAAAAACTTTCCTTTTTTGTTCTAATTCCTACAAATGTATAGGTATAGTCAAGTATAAAATACATATGAGCCGCTCAGGGGAAAAGTGGTATATGTCAGTATTTTTTAATTTTTTAGTTATACCATTAATAAAAACTGGGATAAGTCAAAATTTTAACTTAGCTAAGATAAGAGCTTCCTAACATTATTCCTCTCAACATAATGGATTTGTTCACTGGAATAGTGGTATAAGTCAAGGCACCACTCTGTTCAGATGTCGCGCCAGGTCCTATTAAACTCACTTTTTCTTGTTTAGTCAAGTTTTTTTAGTGTTATGGTACATAGTGTGTAGATCAGTTACTGTAGCTAAGAAAAAAGATATGATAGAACTTCTTCAGTGGATTCCCTGATTCAGCATCAGTTCTTCCTGGACTTACTGACAAAAGAAGATGCTGTTGACAGTGGTCCATTATCTGATTCTGATGAAGAATAAATTTGTTTAATAACTTGTTCTTACTCTCCTTACTGTAAGTTTAGTATGTAAGATAAGTAGTAGTAATGTTTTGCTCTTCAAGCTCTATATTTTTTGTAGTAATAGTAACACTTTTATCAGTAATAGATATCATAGTAAACATACTACAGCTATTATTTTTCTTTGGTTCATCACTTTTGTGATATTTGGTTAACTTTTATGAGGAAAAGTGATATGACTCTCCAAGTTATAACACTTTTCCGCTATGTTTTTGAAAAAACTTACTGGAAGAATGACATTGGGCAGCAAAAATGTAATTATGTCATATGAAATTTTAGTACAGGGTTATTAAATATGTACAAAAAAGTAAAGAATATGTTACTGTGATTTTTTAATTCATCCAGATGCAAAATATCAATTTTCTAAATTTCTACTTTAAGGGAGTTAGACCACTTTTCTGCTGAACAGCTCATATTATGTGTAAACACCACAAAAGTGTTTTGTATTAGTTTGATTGTGTAGATAGTTGTCTATAGATAGATATCTTCAAAATTCTTTCATATAAAAGCCACTAAATGTAAATTATTGACACTTACATATTAATACACCATCTAAGACAAAGTTATGTTTTCTACCAGTTCCAGGGATTGGATTGAGCTAGACTATGTGAGAAAGTTTTTTGAATTAAAAATTTGAATATTTATTGAGCGGATCAACACCCAAAGGTTTTTACAACCAATCACAAATCTGAAAACCTGATTCCTTCAGTCTGCATTTATCAAACCTAATTATATCTTAAAAAAACAATGATAAACAAAAAAATATAACAAAACAATTTGCAGCAACTTAATTTACATGCTACTATCATTAAGGCCTAAACACATATAGGGTGACTTTGCTAGTAATCGGCCGTTTTTGATCACAATCAATTTGATTTATACATTACTCAGGTGATTTCCAACTTAGGGTGATAATTTTAAATTAGTAAATAAGCAGAAATCATGTTGTAAGTGTTTATTTTAAAAATCTGCTTTTTTCTAGTAGTCGGCCGCCTATAAATTAAGGCAATTTACTTCAAGTTCGGACTTCTAAGATTAGTGCAACAATTCCAAACCACTTTAATTAGATGCTTTTCGTAAAAAATAGAACAATAACACAAACATTTTTATGAGAAACAAATACAAAATTAAACTTAAATTAATATAAAATATTTATACTCATTTTTTATAGAAAACAAATAAAATAAAATAAGTATTATAAATTTATATTTGATATAAATTTAAATAAAACAAAAACAAATAAAATGCTAATTAAAAAAAAAACAAGTAGAATTCTTATATAGAAATAGGAAGGTTCTTATGTGAAAAAAAAATTAATCATGAGAATTACTTTTGACTAATCGGGTAAAAAATTAATAACAAAATTATTAGAAACAATTCATCACAAAAATCACAAAAAAAATCCATATCAGTCACCAAATCGTATTTCTCCCCAGACAGTTTGGTACAATTAAGATGAAACCACCTAGGGCAATTATCACATCCTACATTCTTCTCCCCTTCTTCTTCCGCATCGCTTACTAGTTCATCCAAACAGAGTGCACATTTGACTTTTCTTTTAATTAAATTTTTCTGTTTCCCATTTTCATCTTTTGACTTTACCTTCTTTGTATTTTTTGTCACTTTTTCCAATTTTCGTTTTTCTATTTCTTCTCTTTTTCTTTTTCTTATGTTTTCTTTCTCTATCTTTCGTTATCTTTGGCAATATAATAATCTCTCCAAGCCTTTGATGATATTGCACTTGTTGAAGGTCCAGCTTTTGCACTTATGGTTTTTTCTCTATGTCTATTGGCTTTGGAATTTCCAATTATTAATATTTATTAATTGTACTTGTAGATAACGTTTTTGTTTTCTCGCTGACGGCGTCAATACTTTTTAAAACTTTATCAGTTTCCTCTTTTACATCTTTAGTATAATTATTTTGATCAACAGATACATCCTGAATTGTTTCAATATTGGATTTTTTGTTAAAGCTAATTGTCTCATTGTCTTTTTCTATTGCACTAATTTCAGTTAATATTGTTGTATTTGGTTCGATAGTATCTTCTACTTCAATAATTATAGGTTTTTCTATATTTCCACCTTTCTCTGTCTCCTGAATATCCAAAACAGAAACATTTTCAATATCATTTATGCTGTCATAATTTGGTCTATTATCTTCACAGGGATCTTCAAATATTATTTGAGCTTGTTCGACTTCTGATTGCAGAATAATATCAACGCTTATAATATTAATTTTATTTGTTCTAACTAATGACAGGGTTCCATCAGCATTAACTTCATAATAATCAATTTCATTTTCGTTCAAATTATTGTCTACATCAAACTTTTTCTTCTCATACATTTTTAAATCCTGTACTAATAAATCTATATCATTAGCCTTGTGGACCATTTCATTTTTTAGACTGCTTAAAACTTTGTAAGCAGTCTAGGAAGATAAAATTTGTGTTGTATTAATCTCTGGATCAGTCGGCTGGATATTTTCTAAAGCGTTCTGAACACATTTGGTATAATCTACGGCATTACAGTCAAAAGGAAATAGTCCACAGCGCCGAAATCCTTTTCTTATATGTTCAGGTAGATTTGGGTTTTCCACAGCAATTTTAAAAACTGGTGCAAAATCAAACTTAGTTAAACATTTGTTTACATTTTCATTTTGCCAATGTCTTATAGCTTGCCGCCAGTATTCTTTTAAGGGTTTAAATACTGCGACATCGGCTGGCTGCATTAAATGCATTAATGGGTTGCATTTGGGGGTAATGAATATAATATAATATCGTTATCGTCACAAAATTTGCTCAGTTCGATTGACATGTGAGATCGATGTTCATCTACGAGAAATAAAATAGGTTTTTGATTTTTTCATTTGACAACCATTCATTAAGTCCATTTTTTACGTAATCAATGAATACCTCGGATCTCATCCACCCAGATTCCGATTTGCCGAGAATCCAGTCATCCGGCAAACTTTCCACAATAGCTCTTGGAGGCTTTTTATAGGGATAAACTACGCACACAGGACAAATACGGCCATCCGCAGAGATAGTCACAAGGACAGTAAGGTTTTCTTTCTCATTCCTCCTTTTTACTTCGTACAAATTTTTGAACCCTTTTGGTCCAAGCACCCTACCAGTTTTTGGACATAAACTAAACCCGCTCTCATCCGCGTTAAAAATTCTTGATGCAGAAGATAAAATATTAGCAGCACCAATACTTTCCAAAAATTCTTCTAACTTAAGAAACCAGGATTTGATATATTCTTCAGTTAATTTTGCCCGTGATTTATCGATTGACTCAGCAGCTCGGGCCGAAATTTGAGGATACCTTTGAAGAAATGTTGAGTACCATCTTTGCCCTGGCCTGCCATCTTTAAATGGAGTCTTGATGTTTTCTTCGAGAACTGTTTTTTGCACAGTATCAAGAAGTTCCTGCTTTTTAAGAGGAAAGCCATACTTAGCCAACTGAATTAACCAGTCAACTATTTGTTTCTCATTTTCTACAGATAAATAGGGGTCGGGTCCCATCTTCCTAGTTTTCTCAGCAACGCGTCCCTTAATCCGGTCCGGTTCTGTTGCCCGCGGAACTCCATATTCACGGGATGCTTGCCTTATTTTAGCGCCATTTTTTACTGCATCCACTGCTTTTTTTAGGCTTTCCTCTGAGTAAGCGTGTATCTTTCTCTTTGGGTGATTAGGCATGGTCTGGAATAGCAAAAAAGGCAATTTTTAGTATAAAATGGGAAGAAAAACTGAAAAAAATGTTGGTGGCCGACTACTAGCAAAACCTTTATTTAGATACTCTTCTAGTAGTCGGCCAACAAATTAAAGTGTTATATAATACCTTTTTTGTACCTTAATTTAACCCCGGCCGACTACTAGTGCAATATATCACTTGAGATTAATCTAAACATAGCCAACAAAGAAAAATGTATACTAATTTCCATAAAAACAAAAAAGAGAAAAATAGAAAAAGGGTTTAGCGCTAGTCGTCGGCCGCCACGGGATATGGATATGGACCAGTTATTATTCCAATACTCGGCCACCTTAAAATAACCTCAAAAAAATATAAAATGTGCTTTTTGCATAAAAAATAAGATGTTTTAAAGTCTGCACTTACCTTTATAGTATTAAAACAGCTTCTAAACACTCACAAATGAATAAAATACAATTTTTAAACTCTGACCTTGCAACTCCCACTAGTTTCAATAACCGGTAAGGGAGCTGAACTCGTAAACACGGGAATTTTTGGCGGGAATTATAATTCTAAAACTTGATACAAGAGGGAGCGTTTTGACTTTTTAAGGTCAAAGAAGGATAGAAATTGTTTGGTAAAGAAGAGTTCTGTTTTTATTTATCGGCAAACTTAAGTTATTATTAAAAAACCACTTAAGTGGCCGACTATTAGTGGGGGCCCGCTTACTAGCTAAACCACCCTATAATAAGTCAAAAAAATGGTTGGCATGAAATAGGTCAAAATTCATGTTAGTAAAAAATAAGAAGGCAAACTCAATTAACCAGACTAATTCTCTAAATTTATGCAGATAGTTAAAAATCCAGTTAATTGAATTTAGGAATAAAGATGTTTTTGTACATATGTATTATAATTATATATCATGCCTTATTATGATAAAAAAACAAATATTTTTTTGTTTTCTTAAATCATTGAAATATACAACAAAATGGAATGGGATAAAAGTATAAGTTTGTACATAAACTTTGTTTGAATTTGTGTTTTGTTTTATTTGGTTATGAATAAGTACTTTTATTTTAACTAGTTATCTTATTAGTTACTATCTAAAAGCTGCCACTATTATGCATAATTACATACCTAACAGTTTATGATATAATTTACAATCCAAAAGTTGTTTAAAAAAAAAAGTTAAGACTGGAAGTTTACTTCTTAATATCCCCTGGATTTTAATGAACAAGCATTGTCATATAATTAAATCTTTTTAAATGTTTATGAGTTATTATTGTTTTAGTTGAGGATGTTACAAGTTGAACTCTCAGTAGAGGATTTGATCAAGGAGAGGTCCCTTAAAGTGTTCAATGATAAGTGCAGAAAATACTTCAAGCCTCCATCATGATACTTAATAATCTTTTAGATTGAGCTGTAGTGAAACAATAATGTATATGGTAAAAAAGATTTATATATATGTTCAATTTATAATAGTGGTTTTAAAATAAATTGTTAAAATGAATAACATATATGTATATGTATTCTTTATTGACTGGCATTTTTGTAATTAAATAAACTAGTTTTCTTGGGTGTTTGATTGTAGAGTGATGAATATTCTTAAGATTAATTCTTTTGGCTTTGGATTATCTAGAGACTACTCTTAACTGTTAGAAAAATATGTTTAACATTATATTATTATGCCCTTGCCAGATTAAAAATGGAATATGATGCAGTATTCTAGGATCCGAAGCAATTTAGTGAAAAAATGTAAGGGTAATAGATTGATCAGGGTTGTTTTGTTTTAACCAGTTGTTTTAAATACATGTTGCCGAACCGCTTAGGTAGTTTTGAATGGACTAGACAATATTATGATAAGAAAAGTATTTTTTGTTGGCTGATGTGCAGAGATAGTTTCCAGAGTATAATGTACTCATAACAACGGATCGGTCGGTGATTGCGATAGTATAGTCCAGATTCGGACTTAAATATTATTTAGCAGAATAATAGATCAAACATTCTCAATTATTATCGTGTTTATAATTCACACAAAATATGATTTAAACAATGGTTTATTTTAGGGTCTATTTGTTAAAAACAAAAAAACATGTTTTGAGTATAACCCTCTGAGATTGATGAAAAAGAATTTCTAGTTAAAGCATACAAATGCTAAGTCTTATTTGGATTTGTTTTATATGTCCAGAAACTTATTAAGTCGATTAATTAGGTATCTTTTAGCGTGTAAAATTAAGTGTATTTTAAAATTTCTTCAGGTTAAAAGGCAAAATATGCAACTACCTTTGTAAGAGTATTAAAAAAAATAAATATATGATAGCTTTTAGTTTTATAAGTGTCCAATAAAAATCTTCAAATTTATTAGTAAAATGGAAGAAAAACATAATTAGTTGGCTATATTGAGTAAATTCAATGGCTCTTGCCGGCTATAGATATTTGGATGATGAGACCCATAAGGGACGTTTTGAACCACTCCATAATTCCTAGACACCTTCGGAATTCCAGCTCTTCACTTTCCTGAAGTTGCATGTAGATGAAAACAGATGAGGACATTTAGTCTATTACTTCCCTCTAAATATAGTTTCAAATTTTCGTTTATTATAATTTTTATTTTTATTCTTAGCTTATAAACTGATTAACTTAATAAAAGAAGATATTTTCACACGCCTTGAAAATATTTTTATTGTAAACTTATTAGACTTCTAATAAATCTAGATAAATGCTATTGTATCTCTTTTATAAGAACTAGAAACAAAATTAATTATAATTACTTTATCATTAACTTAATTATAAAAAAAAGTGCAGGAAGTGAGAGTCCTTGATAGATTTTTTGATGATAACTTGTTATTTGATAAACATGTTAATTAATTGGTTCCAAAATGCTTACAAATGCTCGAATTTATTAATAGACAATCTAGGTATTTGAAAAATGTCTCTCAATTATACATTTGTCTATAGACTAGAGGATTAAATTTCGTCTCAATTATATAGAGTCTGTTTTCTCTACTTATAAAGATAGAATTGAAAGATCAAATGCAATTTTTAAAAGGTACACCTTGCCAGCAAAATTTAAATATAGTTACTGACAACATAGAAGATAAATTCATTTTAAAATATTAAGTCTCGAAAACAGGAGGAGAAACTAGCGGATATTGTGTATTTCCAAAAAATAATAAGTACTTAATAGCAAAGTATATAGATTTCAATGTTAGACTGTGTTAATAGGGTTGATTCTCCTGAGTTGACAACATATGTATATGTCGGTAGAATTATAGTATTTACTTTGTTTTATTAATTTAACGCATCTAGTTATAAGAAATTTATATATTATATTATATATAAGAATTTTAGTCCCGAAATTTATAAACTCCTAAATCAAAAACTTGTCCAAATAAAATAGAAGAAAAGCATGTAAACCTTGCAGACATTTCTAGCGATTGGCTTCTTGCTGAGCAACGACGTGATGATGAGATCTTCGACTATCATGAAAAAACTTCTTGAAAATGAACTTCCAGATGATATCGTTAAAACATATGAGTCACGAGCAGGTACCCTGTATCGAAAATTCCAAAGAAATGGTAGAACTCGGAGCTTACCTGTGGTTCCTCGCGCTTTTGGGTGGTCGATAATAAATCAAGTTCACGAATCTGTTATGCATTTGGGGTATGATAAAACACTGGATAAGCTCTATGATTATTACTGGTTTGAGGGAATGTCAAAATATGTTCGTAAGTTCGTTGATAATTGCATTACTTGTAAATTGTCAAAATCTTATTCAGGTAAAATTCAAGCCGAACTTCATCCTATTCCAAAAATCAGCATACCTTGGCATACCATTCACGTTGATATAACAGGGAAATTAAGTGGAAAAAGCGACCGCAAGGAGTATATTATAGTTATGATCGATGCTTTTACAAAGTTTGTGTCCTTGTATCGTACTTTTAATATCGATACTATTAGTTGTCTTAAAGCATTGAAATCGATTATTTCATTATTTGGCAATCCATCTCGTTTAATTTGTGATCAAGGAAGGTGCTTTGCAAGTAAAGATTTTCGTGAATTCTGTATGTAGATATAGCTTATAAAATATAGCTTTACACTTAATAGCTACGGGTTCATGTCGGGCAAATGGTCAAGTTGAACGTGTCATGAGTACTTTGAAAAATATGTTAACCGCAGTAGAAAGTAGGCAAAGATCATGGCAAGATGCTATTGGCGAGGTCCAGCTGGCATTGAATTGCACGACCAATCGCGTTACTTAGTTTAGTCTATTAGAATTAGGGTGGCACGTCCGCTAGGGTTAGTATCTGTTAATAATGATGATGAAGTTATAATAGATATTCAGGGAGCTCGAGACCGTGCTTCGGAAAACATGAAAAAAGTATCAATTTATGAGAAGGTTAGATTAGAAGGTTAGATTTGATAATTTAAGAAGTATACCGGGAAGTCAAGTTCCCGTGGAATTAGATATGTGTGATGATATTGAGGATGAGAATAATGAGTTGAAGGGTTCTCCTAAGATAGTTGACGTAATTGGAAATGTAGAGTAATGGCAGAAGTAAATCAGGGCTAGTGGTTGCACCACATACGTTGTGCTGAAGTCGCAAATGCACAATGTGTGATCATGGTGCGATGTGCGGTACAAGTTGTGGCGGGGACCTGGTCACCCGATGGTGATAGTGTTGCTCTAGAGCTAAAACGAGCATGTAATCGCTGTGGTATACAGCAAGAGCCTTGTGTATTTTTATAATTTGGGCCTGATAACTTCCTCATACGTCTACTATATATTTTTATTGTTGATTTCGAGCTATATACTTCTTGACTTCATTATTCGAATGCACCTGTTGATGCTAAAGTTGATGTAATATAACAGAATCTCTTCATTCTAGGATCACCCGAGGACGTGTGTAAGTCAGGATAGCCGTGTCGGTAGAATTATAGTATTTACTTTGTTTTATTAATTTAACGCATCTAGTTATAAGAAGTTTAAGAATTTTGAATAAGTAATGCATAAATCCCTTTTTTTATGCAAACGTAGTCACAAGCCCGGCATTTTTGACCTGAGAGAAGAACACGACAAGTGTAGTTTTGGTTGGTACGATCGAGGCGTTCGGAGAATGGGCTTGTGAATTCGTTCTGCTCATTACGGATTTGTTTATTAAATTTAATTTGTTCTTTCTTGTGAATTTATTTAATAGAAATAAATCATAATGTCTGAAAGTGAAAGTGAGTTTATGCCGACATATATATTGTTCAACGTTTTCTTCTGGGCAGCAAAGGCAGATATCTTTTATGTTTACGATTCCAACAATTATGCAATTTATACAATGCTGACGTTTGGTAATACTTTACGGCACCGAACACATATATACACACGCAAAAGGACAAACCCTATGGTACTCGAGTAGCGCGAAGGTATCTGTGGATATTAAGTAATATAAGTTCTGCAAATTCTAGTGTTCGGGAAAAACGTGCTTTGAGAGTTGATTCCATCAGATTTGCACTTCTTCATAAAAACGAGTCCCGATATAGCGACGTTCTATTAGTAGGCTGCAGATGCACTCGATATTCATGAATGGCGTGTGCCTGTCGAGTAGATCTTGCGTGTCTAGCTTTATAGATAGAATGATATGGGCCAGTGCAGAAGACAATTGTTGAGTATCCTGTTTTATATACCTATATGTATCGTATATGGTATCGATAAAACAGGATAGGTAAGGTGAGTACCTCAAAATTATGTTTTAGAAGGTTCGTTCGAATGTTCTCGAGGAAGGTTCTAAGCCAATCAACAAAAGTTGATGGTAAACCATAATACGCAGTTTGTTTAAGAGATTTTCATGCCATACTCTATGGAATACCTTTGAAATATCATATATTTCTCGATACCCTCGTTCCAAACATACGTGACATAAGCCAACAAATCGCCAGTAGATCTGTGTTTTCGAAAACCATACTGACGGTCGCTAATGATGTTGCTGAACTCTAGATGTTTAAAAATTTGCTGGTTGATAAGTTGCTCAATTATCTTGGCGATTGCCAGGACTAAAACCAATCGGTTGGTGGTAATTGATAAGCACCGATTTCATTTTTGATCCTCAGAATGCCTTGAAGAGTATATTGAGGAGGTGTATTTTAGAATTGTTTCTTTTTAGTTGATTGTTCCCAAGGCAGCCGTAAATTTAGTAGTTTTCGTCGTGTTTTTGTTTGTTTTCAGTTTTTTTTTGTAGATTGAGTGAGCTGATATGAGTCTGAGTTTCTAGCAGTGTTGTGATTGTAAATAATAAAAGCGGGTACTTTTTTTTTTAGATCTGGAGGAAATGTGCAGAAATAAATGCTACGTTATTTTTTATACTGTTTTTAAAGTGTTATGCTTATTCGGCTTAGATCTGTAAGTACGTTTCATTTTTAAACTGTTGAACTGTCATAAAGAGGTGAGCTGTATGTCGACAAAGATAAAGCATAGATATTTGGGAAAAAAATACTTTTTTTTGCCCGAGGTCGGTTTCACTGGCGAACAGCTGCTATACAATTCGTGGACTCGGTGACTGAGACCATACTGCGGACTTCGTCCGGCAGTGAGGCACAGTCACTGCAATTCTATCTACCGCGGCTGATCAGGAACCACATTCTGTTAACGGCCGCGAACCAGGAAAGTCTGGAGTGGCTCCGTCGGGCACTCCCAAGTCTTTCCCCTTGGGAGGGGGTCACGCTGACAACAGTGGATCCCTCCACGCTCCGCTTACGCCGGGCCATCTTAAAGATCCCGGGTATAAGACATAAGTCTGACAAGGACACCCTGAAGCTTCTGGAGCTTCAAAATCCTGGCCTCCCGTGCTCTCAGTGGAGAGTGTGGGAGCGCAAGGAAGAGGCTAAGAACAAGAACCTCAGGCTGGTGGTGAGGGTGAATGAGGAATCGGCCAAAACGATAAGGGACAGACAGGGTTCGCTATTTTATAGCATCACCAGGGCCTCTGTCTCCCTTATCGAGAGCAAGAAAGCGGCTGATGACACCAGGGTAGCTACTACCATGCACAGTGGCCCCTGGGCCCTCGGCCGCCGACTTAGAAAAGGCCACTACTGCTGACACCGCAGCTTCCGAGGGGCTAGGGCAATCCGTAGACGATGGCCCTTCCAGCTCCAAAGACTAAGCGTACTGGCAGTCAGCCAGCCCCACACCATACAGCATGCCTTTAACATTTCTGACATTTCTGCAGGCGAATTTATAGCATGGAAGAGCGTCCACCGCTGTTCTGTGCAAAAGGCTCACTGAGCTCTATATCGACGTCACCTTATTACAGGAGCCCTGGACTTACCGGGGCTCTGTTAAAGGCCTGGGTTCAACTGGCGGCACACGAATCTCCCCCCCGGCCGTCACTGGGGTGGTCAAATACTGTGAAGACTTGGGACTCCCTCTTCTCATGGGCTGCGATTCGAATTCACATCACGGCCTTTGGGGATGCGGAGATGAGAACTCAAGGGGCTGCTCCCTGGTTGATTTCCTGTGCTTAAAGGGCCTAGAACTACTCAACCGAGGCAGTATCCCAACTTTCTGCTGCAATAGGGGTCAATCAATTATTGACCTTACTATCTGTTGACCTAGTACTGTGAACCTTTTCAGCTCATGGAGAGGGTCCCTTGAGGTCACCATGTCGGACCACAGGCACATTCTTTTTGAATTAAAGAAGCAGGCTCGGTGCGATACCCCAGTCTACAGAAATCCAAGGTGCACTGACTGGGACCACTTTCGAGAGGAACTAGTCGGTGGTCTTGCGGACATGCCGGCAAGGTACACACTTCCGGCCGACACAGAGATCGGGACTGTCAACCTGACTCGTGCGTTAGTCGCGGCATTCGAGGGCAGCTGTCCCCTCAGACGGAGACCCGCCAATGCCAAGAATGCCTGGTGGAACAAGAACACGGAAAAGCACCGTGACACTACGCGTCGGTTCCTTCGCAGGGCTGAGCGCACTAAGCTTGCCACTGACTGGGATGCGTTCCACGCAGCTCAAAGGTAATACAAAAAGACACTCAGGGACTCCAAAAGACAGTGCTGGAGGCGGTTCTGCGATGACGTGGAAAACACACCCTTCGCAGTACGACTGTGCAATAAGTACTGTCCAAGGAACCTGGAACTAAATTGGGGTCGCTGTCACTTCCAGATGGCGGATTTACTACCAATGAGCGGGAGTCACTGGAGGTCATACTGCGCACTCACTTCCCAGACTCCAACTCATCTCGCGATCCTCCTAGCTGTTCTCGGGCTTCGATTCGCTTAGAGTTCGAGACTGCTAGAAAAATAATTAATTACCTACGAGAGGGTGAAATGGGCAATCAAGACATTCCCCCCCTTCAAATCTCCGGGCATGGATGGATTATATCCATGCCTTTTGCAAAACGGGTTAGAAGTACTAACCCCACACATAGTCAGACTATCATGTCGTCCCTTGCTCAGGGCTACGTCCCCCGTAGCTTTTTTCGTCAAGTGAAAAGACGAATTTCACTTGACATCCCGTAGTTATGGCGTCAAGTGAAATTCGTCTTCATTCCGAACCCCGGAAAAAGCGATTTTACAGATCCCAAATCGTACCGACCTATCAGCCTTACCAGCTTTATGCTAAAGGCGATGGAGAGGCTGATTGATGAGCACGCCACTGTCTTCCAGGCCGAAGTATTCGCTGTATTAAAATGCGGACAGAAAATCCTAAGCTGCGGACACCGCAATACAGTCGTATCAAAATGCTCGGACAGCAAAGCTGCCATTAAGGCTATCACGGCCGCAGAGGTAGGTAAGCTGTAAGCTCCAAGCTTATACTAGAGTGCATAAAAGTCCTGAAAAAACTGGTACAGGTTGGCTGCAGGGTCCAGCTCGTCTGGATACTTGGCCACGCAGGCCATGCAGGTAATGAGGAAGCGGACTCTCTTGCCAGACTGGGATCCGCGATCCGGATGTGCCGATGGGGCCGGAACCCATAGTTGGTATCGCCAAATGCGTTGCGGTCGCGTCAATGAAGGGTCTGCTGGACAAGTGGACGCACCGAAGATGGACCGAGTCCCCTGGTATGAGACAGGCCAAAGCACACATAGGTGGGCTCTCTGCCTGTCTCACCAAAAATCTACTACGCCTAAAAAGACGCGAAATTCGGCTAGTGACAGATCTTTTAACCGGTCACTGGCACTCCTCACAAGAAGCCATCTCCATACTATCGGTATTGTGGACAACCCGGCATGCCGATGGTGCTGTGAGGATGAAACCGTTGACCATGTAGTCGGGGAGTGCCCAGCACTCACGCGCGCCAGGTTCAAATACTTGGATAACACTTTCAGTGTACCGAGTGACTTTAAGTCCTTCAGACCAGAGAGCCTTATCGGTTTCTCTAAGGCCGTTGGGCTCTGGTCAACTCCGGTGGGGCATGACGGGTCCATCAGGAGACCTATATGCACAACTGCCTCGGCAGCCCACTGTTTTGACAATTCAATACTTTTTTTTTAATCAAGTCTAACTTATTTGCAATGTAACATATTAAGATTTTTTAGAATGATTTATTAACATTTTTAGAATGAGAATTTGATGTGCTTTCTTTATATCTGGCCTAAAAAATAAATATGATTGCGTTTTTTCTTGGTGTTGCTGGCTAGGTTTTTGTGATGCAAATTAATATTTAAAAAATTGCATCTGCAATGGTTGAATATGTAAGATTTTTTTAAGACTTTAAAAATCATCAATGTGAAGAAATTTGGGTTTAAAACCGCTGTCCGATAACTTAAAATCTGGCAGACTAGTAAAGATTAAGAAATAAATCTATATTCTCGCAAAAATATATATTAATGGTAGAACAGGAGTAATTTTAAACTAAACTGAATTAATCTGTTTTTAAATTTGCTGTACTTGATTAGTCGACTTATCATTAATTATAAAACCTGTGGGTGTTGTTGCACCTCTGGCATTTTTTCTTCAAAGATGTCCAACTTAAGCCGCCACTGCATAAATTTTTTTTTCTAAATTACTTGGGTTTGTTACAAGGAATTGCAAATGATTTTCCCTTGAAGGCACTAAATTAGCTTATTATCGTTCTAGAGTATCGTGCTGTAATATGGTTGCCACTTACTACACAGGTAATGGATTTTCCGTCAATTGGATAAAATATTAAGTAATCACCATTTTTGTATAAACCTTATCTTATTAATACCTCAATTCCTTATTTCAACAGAGTACTGTCAAAAGCAAATTATAGAAAACTAAATTTATATTTTGTAGGCAAAAGGACACTAAAACAAAACAAGAATATATAATTCATATAAAAATTGGGAAGAACACAAAATAAAACTGTCTGAAAGTATTTTTTAGCTCTTTTTTAATCCTTAAAATCAAATTATAAAAAAACTTAACGCTTTCTGCGTAATTGCAGAGAGTTCCTCCTGAGCCATGCAGCCCTCCTGGAACCACCCTTGGTTTGCGAGAACCTGTGTCCTTTGCCCAAACCACGAGATGATCTGCCCGAGGATGTCTTTCCCCTGAGTTCACGGTGTTTGTGAACAGCGTTTACGATCCAGTTAACCTTAGGATCTTTCCTGATAGCCTGGAAATAAATAATTAAATGAATATTCCTAAAGCACCTAGTAAATAACAAAAAAAGTTTATTAAGAAACTTTAGAATTTTGTTAACTTCTTAAATAATAAATATTATATTTTAACATTGGATATTAGTGTCAAGTTAAAGAAAAAAAGCTGATAGTGAATGTAGAATATCAAGCAAACATTTTATTTTTTTTGTTTTGATGATTTATAGAAGCAAAACTTGATGCAATAAACTTAATGTTAAAAAAATTTCAAATCAGTGTTCTAAAAACTGGCCTCAAGAATAACAAAACAGAAAATTCTTGAAGTTATTACATAGCTCTAAAACTAGTAACTAATATTAAATTGATTTTAATTTTCTAACAAAACCATTATAATTATTTATTTCTTATATAGTTTACGAAATGTTTTAATTGCATCCATACTTGGATTACTTAAACCTATATTAGTCCTTATACTAACTTGATCAGTACAACCATGAGATCTTGTATGGTAATTATGCACATTATAGTTAGGCTTTTAATTACATTATTTAAGTTACTTTTTTGTTGAACATGAAGCATTTTATTTATATACTATTTTACATTATTCAATTTCTAACATTTCCTGTAACCTTTTTAAATGTAGTTCAGTATAAATTATCTGTGATAGTAAGCAAATTATAATTAAAAATTGTTTTAAGAATTTTGTTTTGTAATATTTGTGCTTTATGAAAATTTGATTCAGCACACATACCCCAGCAGAGTGGCAAAAGATATCTGAAGTGTTAAAAGAAATACATTATAACTTTAAATTTAGTTTCTTCTGACAAATGGTGCTCTTAAATTGAAGCAGTATTTTCATATTTTTTTATTATGTGATGTCACCAACTCAAATTTCATAAACATTTAATCCTAAATATTTTTTACTTCATATTTTCTCTAACAATATGCCATTAATATTAATACATATTCAAATAATTTATTTTAATTGTTTGCTTAAAAGTTGTGCTGGAAAGCCAGACTCTTTATTTATTTTAATTGAATATACTGTCTTCTATTAAGTAAATACATTTTTTACTAAGTTGACATGACACCTATATACCATTGTTTAGCTTTTACGTCAATGACTACTTACTTTTTATGGCACTTTTTCTTTACCTCCTTTTGCTTAAATTAAGGCATTTTCCTTTGTTTTGTTTTAAAATGACAGTTTCATTAAAAAAAAATTGTATGCTAAACAAAAGATTTTAAGAGTGAACTGATATACTGAGTTGTCATTTTTTTTCAATAAAGGTGATGCCATTGCAGGCTAACATTGATATACAATAGTGGTATGTATACTAGACTGTACTATTATAATTGTAATAATCTTTTGAAAACATACAATATGAAAATGTTATTAGATGATTAATATAATCATAAATTTTAGTTTTTTCGAGACAAAAACTAAAAAACTATAACAGTATTATGAGAAGCAAAAAAAAATCTGCTGCTTTGAAATGAAGGAGCTATGCCAGTTACCTTAACAGTAATTTAAAATATAAGAAATTATCATTTAATTATTGCACACCCGTCACATAAATATTATTATTTAATATGTAATTAGGAACAACCTAAAAAAATAATTCCAATATAATCAACCAACATAAATAATATTGATTCTAGATTATGAACTTGATAAAACTATCAGAAGTTTATTAGTAGAGTTAACAAGAAACTGCATTAGATGCATCATAGATTGCAAAAATTACCACAGTTAACACTCAAAGATTTATTCTATTTTAGTCTGAGATTTTTAAATACCAACATTTTCAATATATCAGCCCCATCAATTAGAAACATAAATTATTTGCAATATTATTAAGTATTCACAAGATAAACTATGCATTAATTGCTTTCCACTAAATGCTAATCACCTTTGATACAATACTTACATTATGTGAGGGGTCTACAAGAATAATTTCAAAGTATTTGTAGGAAGAGTCCTGCCCAACCCAATATGAGTTAAGTACTCTAAGACCACCACACCTTCTGCCTACTCTTTCCTGAAAATAAAAAACCAATTTTAACACTCATTTACATTAGAATAATATATTATCAAATAGTTAAAAATATGAACTTTAAAAAAAAGTAGGAACTAAGATTACAACTTACCTCAGCAATAGATTGCAGATTGCGCACAGGTTTCAACTCATTGACTCCATGGCTTTTTGGTTTACCATAGGTTGCACCTTTTGGTACTGGACGCTTGCGACCACCACGGCGGACTCTAATTCTAAAGATTACAAAACCTAAAAAAGAATATTTACATTTAGTTTCCAGCAATATTTTCCTAAAGTAACAATTGATTAATCTATAGAATGTTGCAGAGTTCTAGATAGTTTTTAACAAAGTTGGTTAAAAACATGCTGGCCAATGCATAATTATGGTCTTGCACTGATGCAAAAGTTACTGAGTTATGATAACTAACTAGAAACTGATCGGCAGTGCTTTTTCTGGTTTTATAACTTATTTAAACTTGAGCTTACCTTGCTTAGCTCTGTATCCTAATCTTCTTGCCTTGTCTGGACGACTTGGCCTGGGAGCCCTATGAAGTTTAGTCAGCTGGCGGTATTGCCATACGCGAACTCTCAACAAAAACCTGAGAACATCACTTTGTTTCTTTCTATAGAGCTCCTGGATATATTTGTAAGCTCCCATTTTGGAAACCTAAAGCCAAAGGTAGAACAAAAATCAAGATCTGTGTTATAACCTAGCCTAGGCGATTGTTTTTCTAAGTTTTATTTTCTATTTTCCCGCAAATTACGTCTAAAATATCGAGAGCATCGCACAGAACGGACTTTAAGTGGTTAGTTAGGGACCATTTAAGTCGGTTTTCATTGAAGATGGCCACAATTTTTTAAGATAAATTAGAAAAGAAAATTCAAAACATACCTACAAAACTAAAGAAATGTCTGAAAAGAATCTTGACAATGTTGACATTGACAGCAAAGATGCTAGCAAGTTGAATAGCATTGACATTGTTGACGCGTTGACATTTTACTTAAGCCGCTCCCAGACGATGTGGCAAACGTTTGGTCCAACGTTCGACCCAACGTTTGGTACAACGTTCGACACACAGCGTTTTGCCAGTGTACCTCCCACACGATGCTACGAACTTTTCAGTTGAAACATTGGACACATATTGGTTCCAACGTTTGCTCTGGCGCATCAAATTTATATTTGTAAAATTTATATTATTTGTTTTAAAATTTATATAAGTTTAAACCTAGGTGAAATAAAATGGAAGCTAAAACTTTAGCCGCCGGTGTTGCTGCAGGCATTATTGTATTGACTTGTGCTCAAAATTTACGAAAGAAAAAAAATAAATTAAGATGTCAAAGGCGTTGGTGGATGAAAGAAAGAAAGAAAGAAAGAAAATGTGCTATATTACGTAAGAATAATCTTGTGTACAAGCATCCTACAAGCTAAAAAAACAAAACACAAATACAATTTCAAAAATTGACAAAACAATGAACAAAATTAAACACAAGAAGACAAAACTTTTTGAACATACTTGAATTAAAGATAACTAAGTAAAACAATCAATTACCAAATAAAGGTAAACTTGTTGACAAAACTAGAGAAAAAAAAAGGAAAAAAAGAAAACTTTCCAACATGTCCAAGGTTAAAACCTATCATTAAAAAAGTCATCCAGGTTATAATATGCCTTAGCCAATAAAAGCGACTTTAATTCTCTTTTAAATTTCTTAACATTCGATATATGTCTAACATACAGAGGAACATGAATGTAAATTTTTTTACTTATGTAAATTAATGAGTTTTTGGTAAGGGAAGACGTAGGAATAGGTAGGGGAACATCATTTACACGACGAGTCAAATGGCCAGTGTCAGAGGGTAGTTTGGAAATTTTATGAATAAGAGCAGCTGTTTCTAAGATAAAGAGTGAAAAAAGAGTTAGGATTTTTTCAGAAATGAAGAGGGGTTTGCAAGAATCTCTTAACTTAGCAGAACACAGGTATCTAACTGCTTTTTTTTGAATAACAAAGATAATGTTAAGTAGCCCCTTATTGGTTAAACCCCAAAAAGGCAAGCCATACCGAATATGAGATTCAATAAGTGAAAAGTACACTGAACGTGCAACCACTCCTCCCAGCTCTTGTTTTGCCATTCTTACTGCAAAACATCCAGAAGATAATTTCCTAGCTAAATGTAAAATATGATCTTCAAACCGAAGGCGACCATCAATGGTAATTCCTAGGAACTTGCAGCACTCTTTATTCTGCAAGAAGGAATTTTCGTCAAACATCAGACCCTGAACATCGCACTTAAACCCCATAATAGACGTCTTTCTTACATTAAACACGAGCCTGTTGGAAGCACACCACCCTGATAAAATCTGAAGGTCTTCAAGGATACAAGTCTTAATATAATCAGAATTTTTATGGCTCCATAGTATGGTGGTATCATCAGCAAACTGAACCACCTTGCCCTGCAGTTTCAATGAACTCAAGTCATCCACATACAGTAAAAATAACAGTGGTCCCAACACTGAACCCTGGGGAACGCCGCATTTTAGGGATCTAGAAGCAGACAAACGCCCAGACACTGTAACCTTCTGAGTACGATTTGATAGATAGGACTCAAGCCATCGCAACGCTACGCCTCTAAAACCATATTTATCGAGCTTAGATAACAGTATTCCATGATCCACACAGTCAAATGCTTTGGATAGATCACAAAACACTGCCGCCGATGACTCTCCAGAATTCAAGGACACATAGACGCTCTCCAAAAAGCTAAAAACAGCATCATGAGTCCCTTTACCGGCTTAAAATCCAAACTGATTTGCAGACAAAATGCCATTATGATGTAAAAAGGACAAAATTTTGCTTTTTGCAAGTTTTTCAACTATCTTAGAGAGGGTAGACAAAATAGAAATGGGACGAAAATTACAAGGCTGATCCAAATCTCCACCCTTATGAAGAGGGATAACCACTGCCTCTTTTAAACATGAAGGAAAAATGCCATTATGTAAAGAATTGTTTATGGCAGAAACTAAAGCATTTAAGGCTGAATCAGGCAAAAAGAGTAACAACCTCGAAGATATCCCATCAGCTCCAGATGATTTATGGTTTTTCAGGCGTTTGATTTCATTTTTTACTTCGGTAAGTTCGACAGGATAAAAGAAAAATGAATGCTCAACCGACACTTGTTGAAGATAGTGTAAGGGATCAATGTTACTACGAATGCCCTTGAGCAAGATATTAGGTATATCACAATAATAGTCGTTTAAAATGTCAGGTCTTAACTCCGGTTCCGATACTTTTCTATGGCAATGTCTAAAATCATTAATAATCGACCAACACTCTCTTTGCCTATTTGATGACATATTTAAGCGATCCCTATAATAATTAGATTTTGCTGCTTTAATTGTCTTTCTGTACAGACTACGAAAGATTAATTTAAATTGTTACCTAGCTATTTGAATATTTCTTAAATTTTATTTTGAATAACAAATTATGAAATTTTATTATGACCTCAAATTTTCTGTGTTAATAATTCCAATGTCTAGGAATTTTGGTTTTGTTTTGTAGAGTCGGAATATTATGAGAAAATGCCAGAGACATCAACAGGCGTCAACATTCGCGCATCCAAGTGTCGATTTATATGGTACGAAATGGATTTTGGTGCATCTCAGGTTACTGGCATTTTCTCATAATATTCCGACTCTAAGATTGTCGCCTCATTTCCGTGATACATACATTTTTTTAACTAAGTTATAAGTTGTAAGTTGTATGTTGTATATTACTCGAACTTTGGGCACTCTTATTAACCAAACTAATTAAAAAGGTCTGTGCTATTTTAGATTTATCCATAAATAAAATTTCCGAAATTCAACATCTGATACAAATGACCCTAACGCAATACTACAAGTGGCACACAAGTGGTTGCGTAAAAGTGCGTCTTACGCGCAAAACCATAATAATTACCTTTTAACTACATTTATTTAATTTAAGATTTTTTTTGCAAAGTGCAAGATGCAAGGGCATAGGGGTAATATTTTTTCGCACCCTGGCACGTTACTTGAAGTTCTACTAAAACATAACAACCAAGAGGAAATCTAAGGAGGAAAAATAAATTTGGAAATCAACTGAAAAGTCAAATCAAAACAGGAAAACAAAACACAAAAATACAAAAAACGTTTATTTTTCCATCGGTTGATGTTACATCACAAATCAGCTGTTTTACGTCATCTGTCAAACAGCTGTCAATCTGTCAACCATTTGATGGAATCCATCAAAAAATCCTGCTGAATTTAAAAACGCACCCAATAAAAAAATTAAATTTAGTTCATGACAGATTACAACACAGGTCAAATGTCAGCCTCGTCAACGTTATTACCTTTTTTTCATATATTTATTGTTGGCAACACTGAAAATGTTTAGAGTGACCAACATCAAAAAGACCCAACCACGATAAAAATGGCGGCCACCAGTCAGGGGTCATTTTTGGTTAAGGGCGTCATATGCATTAGCAGTCCAGCTTTTAAAAGTAAAAAAACAGGTACAGTATAAGCTCGGTGGCGTAAACACTCATATACGAACAACTCGGTTTTGTGAATAAAATATTTTTTGTATTAGGTACTCTATAGTGTGAACAGAAGTCTGCTCGATAATGTGAACAATTAAACAATACATTTTTAAACGATTTTTGAGCCAATATGCCAGTAATATTTTGACTGTCTCGCTGGTTTTTGACTTGTCGTAGCATGTGTGCATGGTTCACGGCGTTTATATGGCTTTGATTCTTCAGTTTTCAGTTAACTTTAAACGCTTGAGTAATAAATTCGGTAACAACCTTTCTTTGCACGATTCTCAAAATGGGCAAAACTGTCAAAAACAAGGCCCTTACTCTACAACAAAAAGCAAATATTATTCAAGAACATCGAAAAGGTGTGTCAGTTACTATACTGGCTAGAAAATACGGAGTTGCTAAATCAACAATTTGTTCGATCAAGAAGAAAAGGGAGAAGATTCTTGAAAGGGTAACCAACTCATTAGGACCAAACAAAAAGTGTACGTTAATATCTTGTGAGTACCCAGAAATGGAAAAACAGTTGTACAAATGGTTCCTTACTCAAAGAGAAAAAAATCTTTCAATAAGCAGCGATATATTAAAACAAAAAGCAGTCAGAATTTTTGGAAATGTATATCCTGCGACAATGAAGTTTAGTGCAAGTGATGGATGGCTGCAACGTTTTAAAGTCCGTCATGGAATACGATTTCTAAAAATATCCGGTGAGAAATTATCATCTCAGCCGGAACTGGTTGGGCCGTTAAGAACAATTAAAAAAAGTTATTGATGAGCTTGGAATTACGGAAAATCAACTTTTTAATGCCGATGAAACGGGGTTGTATTGGAAACTTCTCCCAGATAAAACATATGTTTCGATTGCTGAAAAAACGGCTCCAGGAATGAAAATTGCAAAACAACGGGTGACCTTCTTAGGATGTGCAAATGCTACAGGTTGTTTCAAATTAAAACCGCTGGTGCTTGGAAAATCAAAAAATCTCCGCTGTTTTAAGCACTTTAGAAATCCGGTCATTTATAAAAATTCCAAAAACTCATGGATGACTGCAGAGATATTTAAGGATTGGTTTTTTTACCACTTTGTTCCAGAAGTAAGTGATTTTAATCATAACCATTAAATCCATTTTCCATTTCTGAATGATTTTAGGTGAAGCAGTATCTAAAAGAACAACATCTTCCACTGAAAGCTATTCTACTCTTAGATAATGCTCCTTCCCATCCTCCAGCAGACACATTAAAAACAGATGACGAAAACATATTTGCTATGTTTATGCCTCCTAATGTGACCCCGCTAATCCAGCCGATGGATCAAAACGCTCTGAGACTCACAAAACTATATTACAGGAAGAGTTTGTTAACTTCAATTGTGGCAACTGATGAACATGTAATCGATTCATTAAAAAAACTTACACTTAAAGACGCCATGTTGCATTTACATAGTGCTTGGCAAAAAATTACACCGAGAACCTTATCTAAATGTTGGTATCCTGTACTGTCAAAAAATACAGATGAAGATTCCATACCATTAAGCGAACTTACAAAAATTTGGAAAGACGAAGAGGCTGATCAAGTTATTTCGGAGACTCTAAGTTTACTAAGGGAGGTTCACGAGGTATTTTTTTTACAATAGGCTACTGTATTCTTTACTATAAATACAATTTTGTTATAGGCTGAAACGATATCACTGAATGGAATAAGGATGATGCTGGCATTAACCTTAATGATGATCCAAATGATAATGCTGTTTCGGAAGAAGAAGACGACTGTCAGGTCATTGAAGATCCAAAGCGTAAAATAAGATATTCTGAAGCCATTGGAGCATTAAAGCTATGCATTCAATGGGCACAAGAAAACTTTGTTAATATTGACGACATTTTATGCATTAAAAACTTTAAGAAAAAACTGTAATTTTAAATACAATATCTAAAAGCAATTAAAAATTACTTCTTTTTTTAAATAAATTTTGTAGGTATTTTTTAATACATAGGTATTATAAATAATACATACTAAGTAAATAAACAAAGGCTTGAAACTTATAATTTAGTCTCTTTACAAAAAAAAAACATAATAATCATCCTCATCCCATAATGTGAACAATCGGTAGTATGAGCTAGGGTTGGTTTTTTTGTGTTCATGTTACCGAGCTTGTACTGTATATTTATTTTTAAAACATTTAAAGGTATATTATCAAGTTCGTGGGTTATAGTCAGAAGTCGGTTAAGTGCACATATAGCATCTGCTACGTAGCAACATATCAGACCAGCGACTGATTTAACTTTTTAAAAGTGTGCTGCAGAGAGTATCTTAAACCGATACTACGCAGTAAAATTAATTTCTTCGAACGAAGCTCTCAGCATATTAATCGAACTTCACACAGATAAGTTCGTTTGATCGATAATTATTTCAGTTTCTCAATGTGCGTTTTAACGTATGAAAGCGATATAACGGGATATGATAAATTTTGAGTCTATTGCGCCGAATGTGTACTTGCACTTAAGATCACGACAACTACTACTTTATTTTTTAATACTGACAGTTTATATCACAGAACACAAATATATAGGTTTATATTATAAGCGGTTAGGCAACACGACATACTGAATACGGCACTTTACTCAAACTACCACTAGATGGTGTTAATAGGTTTAGATATCTAATATTAACAGGTAGCAATCTTGCTAAACCATTTGCGATGCAACCTATAATTTTCAAGTGGGAACTTGAAACGTGCTTTATATTCGCAAATTAGCAGCAAAGGTGTATCAATAGCTTTAGATATTTATGTTGCGTGATATGGTGCATTTGCACTAATGGGGCCCTATTCCTGAAAACTATGACACGGTAGGTACTTTAAGTGAATATTGTTAATTAATTCCTAATATATTAGCATATATAATTAGATATCAATATATAATCCGATAATAAATGAATTCACTCGATTTTCATAAATAACAAATAGTTTTATAGAAAATGAAAAAGTGCCTTTGAACAACCGTTAGCGAAAAATCGATCAGCCAAAATACTTCTGTGTTGTCGACTGTCAAAACTCAGTCATCTGTCAGTTTTGTCAGAAATGCCAATAGGCATATATACAACAAACCCAACAAAATTTGTAAACAAAAATAGGAGCCATACAATCTATTTTAACACTACCATTGAACTGATAAATTATAATTAAATTAAATAAGTTATTAAAAAAATATAGTTTTTTGTGCATACAAAATGTTCGATACAGATGATGAAGATTTTACTCTTTCTCCTAGGTGTGTACAATTGCTTTCTATAATCATGTCACTTCTTTTTCCTCTTTTTAGTTCAAAATTGGCCTCAATATTCGGTTTATCAACGGGATCTGAGGATAGTAACACCAGTCTAACATATAAAGCCCCTAAACAACCAAAACCCACAAGCAATAATGCAGTTGATCTTAACCAGACAGTTATGAAAAATAAGCTTGATGAAGGACAAACTCAGCCTCTGTCATCTGTGATATTTGCAAAAGTGATTACATTA
This sequence comes from Anthonomus grandis grandis, assembly GCF_022605725.1. Lineage (NCBI taxonomy): Eukaryota > Metazoa > Arthropoda > Insecta > Coleoptera > Curculionidae > Anthonomus > Anthonomus grandis. Next base: position 18,449,131 of record NC_065548.1, on the reverse strand, counting down.
TGGAAGGCGTAAGTGAAAAAAGATTTAAAATAAAAATATGATTATTTATGTTTGCATCTTAATCTTTTTCATAAAGAAATGGTTAGACAAGGGTAAACCACAAGTATAACAAACAAGTTATTATTTAAATTGATTTAATGATAATTGTAGGTGAATTACCAATAAACATAATGTGTGAGACAAATTGGTATATTTGAATTGGTCAATTCTTACAAAAAATGGATACTCTAATTTACAATCTATTAGTGCACATGTTTTTAAGAACATGATCTTCAGAAACTGTATATCAACAGTTTCTGAAGATCATTTTGTTGATTAGTCTAATACCTTTAGGGGCAAAACATATGTAACCTGCTTTCAATTGAAATATAAGTTGGAGACTGTTGATCAAACTTGCCGCTTTTTTGAAAAAAGTAGGTCTCTTTAAGAAAAAATTTATTTAATTCCTAGATGACTACTTGTCTGTTGATAAATTCTTGTTTGTCACTTTCTTTTTAATGGCTGCTAAAACAAAGCAATAACCGATTCCAAGAGATCTATCGGTTTTAACCGCGATTAAGCCCTTGGTTCACCTTGAACAGTCTTTTGGTTGAAGTAACTTCGTAATTTGTCAGCTGTCACTATCATCATTTTGTTTGTTTTTAAATAATACCCCAGACGACAGTAATATTATATGTAATTACCTAGTTCTTAAACATAATTATCAAAAAACAAAACTTATTAGCAATAATAAATTTTGTATCATTTTTAAAAAGGAAATAATTTGTTGTTTGTTTTATTTTTTTCTGCACTTATTTCAATATCTTTGACATTTGACGTTTAACAGCTCCGAGTGTGGGTAATTGCTGTTCCAAATTTATGATGTATAAAGGGCTAATTGGTGACGTCACGTATCTCAAGCACTTATAACTAGTCAAAGTCAAAGTCAAAATATACTTTATTTGCTAAAAGCTTCCTAATCCTAGAATTTATAATACAAGTATTTATTTCGTTATACAGGATACAAACAGACAGAAAAGACAAAAACAGAATACAGAATCGATTTTGATTGTACATAGAAGCATATTTTATATAATCAAAGAAAAAACCAAAAAAGAAGAAAAGAAAAGGCGAGAACCAACATAAAACAAGAATAATAAAAAAAAAAATAAATAAAATAAATCTGATCAACAGATATATTATAATTAATTTTAAATATTAAAATGAGGAGGTGTGGATTGGAAGAGATAAGTTGCCCATTTGATGAGTATTATGACTCGTGCAGGATGGTGGACTTACGGACTTATGTATGAGTGTTGCAGTTTCCAATATAAAGAGTGAGAAAACTGTTAAAATTCTTTCAGCTACAAAAAGAGGTTTACAAGAGACTCTCAGACCAACATCACACAGATACCTTAATGCTTTTTTCTGAATAGTAAAAATTATGTTAAGGAGTCCCTTGGAGCACAAACCCCAAAATGGCAACCCATAACAGATATTAGAGTCTATTAAGGCGAAATAAACTGAACGAGCCAACAACCCCCCCAACTCATGCCTGGCAACTCTGACTGCAAAACAACCAGAAGAAAGTTTAGCAGAGAGGCCCAAAACATGGTTGTCAAACCTTAAACTCTCATCAATGAAAAGGCCGAGAAATCGACAATAATCCCTACCATGTAGTGGGCTCTGCTCATCAAACAAAAAACCCTCTACATTACACTTAAAGCCCAGAACAAAACTCTTATCAACATTGAATACAAGCTGATTGCAGATGCACCACTCTTTAATTTTGGGAAGGTCCTCTACTATGAGAGATTTGACTACTTTTTGATCTTTGTTATGCCACAGAATTGTAGTATCATCGGCAAACTGAACCACTAGTCCATGCAGTTATAGAGAGCTTAAGTCATTAACGTATAATAAAAATAGAATAGGACCCAACACTGACCCTTGAGGTACACCACATTTAAGATGTGCTATCCGTGACGAGAATCCAGATGCAACCACCCTCTGGGTGTGGCAAGACAGGTATGACTTCAACCACCCCGAAGCCACTCCCCTAAATCCGTAAAAATCAAGCTTTGACAGCAGTATTCCATGATCCACACAATCGAAAGCCTTGGACAGATCACAGAACACCGCTGCTGCAGCCTGCTTGGAATTCATAGATAGATACACACTCTACAAGAATCTGAAAATGGCATCCTGCTATAACTAACTATAACCGCTTGGACGTGTTTGGTTAATACCATTTAGGAACGGTAATTACTGATAGACCGCTTGGAATCGGTTTTAGTATTTATTATTTATTATAAAAAAGTTGGTTAAAGGGTTAGTCAATCATCTGGCAAAATTGGCAACAGCCCATACAGTAATTTAAAAAATGTCTGAGACAAATTCAATTAATTTATTATATTTTGACTAAAAGTGTTTTAGAAGATCATAGAAATCATTTATGTAGAAACAAGAAAAAACTCTGCGCTATTTACATTAAAAAGCTAGACATAAACAAACCTGCATTAGTCTTATGGTTGGAACCTTTGGTGTGACACTCAAATCCTCAGTTTTAATATTCTCCCGAAGATGTTAGCATCATTGACAAAACATGTATTGAGATTAAAATAAAGAGTTTCGGATAGTGGTAAAACTGTCTTGTGATTTAAACCTACATTGCTTCTAATTAGTCAACATTCTATAAAATTCCAAGAGAAAGTGAAACCTACAGCTAAGTATACATTTGTTTATGTCTGGCCTCTTAGTTGTGAATGAACTGTAGTAATATTGGTGTGAAAAATTTTGTGAAACCTTTTGTAATAACTATTCTATAGTCTACTTTAACACACCATTAATTCAGTAATTCAGATTTGACACCTAATTTAAATATTTTTTAGTGACAATGGTAAAAACAAACTTATGGGCAAGTACATGGTGGCTCTCACATCAAATCCTATAAAATCTGTTACAGAACTAATGATCTACCAGGATAAAACCAAGATCCTCATTAGAGAAACATTAGACAAATCACTGATATTTGTAAAATATCAAAATAATTTTATTGCATTTTGTGATAGTCAGAAGAAGCTCTGGAATTTAAGTTTTGATACTGTTGAAAACAAGGAAATATTTTTACAACATATTGAAAATTGTCACTGCATATTACAAGAACAAAATAATAATGGCAATAAAGATGAGACTGATGATACCAATCCAACACAGGTTTCTACAAAACCTGAGATTTCTTCTGATATTAAGAGTTCAGATGCAACAAAAGAACAGATTTTATCCAGGGTTACCAAAATGGGACAACCAATTTTACCAAGAATGGTGGAATTACATAAAAGTAGTGAAGTGTCTGATTATGAGTCTGAATCAAGTTGCACTGAAACAGTCAAACCTGTTACTGTTCCAAGGAAGCTCAGGAAAACTCCAGGAAGTACTGAAAAAGCTTTAACTGTAGCCCCAATTGTTCCAGAAGTAAATAACAGAACTTATTCAATGCCTTTTGCAAATAATAATTATTATGTACCTCAGAATCAAATGATGCATGCTCAGAATCCTACTGGTCTTGTATACTCACAATCAATGCCAGATTATGGTTTAAGCCATTTTCTGATTAACCAAAATGCAGAGCTTAAAGCTAGCTTAGCAGAAATTAATGCAAAACTAAATAATGCTTTTATATCTTCTGATAAAAATGGTAACAGTTGTGAGGAAACCAGTGTGTTAAAGTCAAAGATAAAATGCCAAAGTTTAAAAATTGATAATTTGAATTCCGAGTTACAAAAAATGCATAAGAAGTTTCAAGATTTAAGCATCAAATATGAGGATAAATGTAAAGAACTCATGGAAGCCAAAGCTACAAAGGAACAGTCTGGCCTTCTTGAATCTGAATTAATTTTTTTGAGAGATAAAGTAAAGCAGGCAGACATTCTCCAGGAGAGGCTAGAAAAACTAGAAAATGATGTAAAAATAAAAGATGATAAAATGAATTTATTAAATGTTGATCTAAATAGCATAGAACAACAATTGCTTGAGGCAAAGACTCAAAATGAAATATTATTAACTAAAAACTCTGAATTAAATGAACGATTGCAACAAACACTATTAGAGTTAGATGAGCAGAGGAAGCAGACATGTGTAAATGAGGGAGAAAATAATATGAATCCTTTAAATAAGGAAAAAGTTAGTAAAATTATTAAAGACAGCATGAATGAAGCATTTAGAGGAATTATGGGTAGTTTTAGTGATGATAAGAGCTATGAAACTAGGGAGATCCAAGCAGTGTTAATGCAAAACTTGTTAGATACTAGTTTTAAATTAATTAATTCTTTTTTATAATTGAAGTGCATTACAATTTTTATTTTTGTTTTAGTTAGATATATATATTGTGATATATTTTATTATTAGGGTTAATATCATGTTATAACTATTTTTATGAATAGAATAAAGTGATCAACAACCACTTGATAGTTTAACTACTTCCTGATAAATTTTAAAAATGTTCAAGACCTGCTGGTTTGTAAAGCCTATTACACTCTTGATGTTTTTGCTGTGCTTTTTGCTAGATATTTTATATTCATGTTTGTTTTACTTTATTCAGTTTATTTTGATTATTAATTATATGTAAGTATTTTAATTTATTATATTCTTAGATTTGCATTGTAATTTTAGACTTGCAAATGTATTATAGTGACTTTGGTGTCTATTATAGCGATTGTGGATGTTTTTTGATATTAGAAATCCCAGATTTTTATTTATATTTAGTATATGTGCTTAGCAACGTTCTTGGTGTTGTCGTTTCCGTTGTTTGTGGCAAAATATCGGGAAAAAGTTTATGAATACTTTGCCATAAGGTATCTTTCCGGTGGTTTGTTTCAAGAGGCTTCAATATAATGTGCAACAGTATCATTTTGCAAATACAGATTTTCTTGTAATCAATGACTAAACTGATTTTTTGGATTGGTGTATTTTAAGCGAACAATACGAATGATTCTGAAAACCAGATTAGCATTTGATAAGAATATACAGTAACTCAGTAAATGTAAAATCGGTCAATAATTCCAAAGATTCTTGATGAATTGGTGACTTCACAGTTTGAGAGTTGGAAGACTGCACAGTTTGTTGTATTTATCGTTCCGATAATACGGATGTCGTTACTCCACTTGCTTTAATATGCTGGCGTATCAAAACTACTTAATCTTTGCTGCGAAAACTAGCTCGTAATAGCTTTAAAGCACTTGATAAGATAATTCACCAATTACTTTCAAGCATATTAAAGGAGCTGATTTGGATTGATTTCTTGGTTATTGGTCGATTGCAGTGGATTAAAAATGGGAACTTTTCCAGGCAGTTCTGTTCTCTTACGTATTCTTCAAGGGTCACACAGCAATCCAGTCCTTTTTAAGCCCTTTTCAAATTATGTAGACCAAAAGTTAACATTTGATATTTGTACATAACATAATTTGTACATTATATATAATGTGATTTGATTTCTAGAGCATGTTACAATGGCTAGATCATATTATGTAAAGGATTTGAGAGTCATATTTGCTCAGCAGCAAAATTTGTATATTTTATATCCATATAAATAAAATGTCTACAAAAACTTTTATACAACCGGCTACTTATAGTAAAAGCAAACACTTTTGTCATAGAACTGAAATGCATTTTGGCCCTTCGGAATTAACCTATAACCTTTATCGTTATAAAATGTATTTTCTTGGATATTCATTTATTAGAATCAAGATCTTATAATTTCATATAACTGAATCAGTAGTTTAATTGATTTTTTATATGCGACCAAGATACACATTATAATTTATTACATTTTCGTAGAATCAATTATAATTTTCAAAAAGACCATTTGATTCGATGAATAATTTAGTCTGCCTTTTACATCGTTGAAGAGTAGGGTAAATAAGAGCTGATTTGAATCGGGCTTTTTTGAACTAATTAGAACCGTTAGTTGAATATTACTGTGATTTATAAAAATACTTTTTAATAAATTCCTAGAAACAATTTTTTTTGCCATAAAAATTTCCTATGTCTATGAAATATACTAATCGATAAAATTTTTTTTTTTTTTACAAAATAATATATATTTCTTACGTTAAATATTAATACATATAGTAAAATATATTTACAACACTATAAATTAAATTCTTGTCTATATCTAATACCACTCATATCCGCTAATCTATTGCACATATTAGTTCCATAATTGAACGGATTGGGAGAAAATAGCGTACATCCAGTACCATTTAAATTATTAGTATAAATATTTTCGGCTCCATATTGTGTATAGGAGCATTTCCAAGGCATAACATATTGAAGATCAGGAGTGGGATGACTAGGAGAGTTTTGGTAAGTAAATACTTTTTCTACTGTAAGTCCATCGGGTTTAAGTGGTACTCCTACAGGGGAGGAAGATTTCGGCTTAGCACTTGGGGAGTTTTGGAGGGTGAGGCTTCGTTCGTTACGCCGAAATTTCGCTCGGCGATTTTGAAACCATACCTGCAATTGAATATAATAACTAGCTTTAAGTTTATAAACTTGATTAACGAGACAGTAAATTGTTGCGACTTAAAAACGGAATTTAAGAATAAAATATCAACAAGTTAAGGCGTGCTATAAGATTCTGTGGTTATTTTAAAAATCCACTTAGGCGCTGAATAAAAATATAACTTTAAAACCTCACAAAAATCATAATGTGATACACAAAAGGGTATTAAAGCGGATAATTTAATTAGACTTCCGGCACTACACAGTATTTCAAACTATAAAATAAATAATTAGATACATTTAGTGCTTAAAATTCCATTTAAACTCCAGCAAAATGCTAGCTTTATTATTGAAATTTCATTCAAGAGAATTTTGATGTTGGCAATCAAATTAAACCTATTATCCTCTACAGAACATTAACTATTCATATTTACCGTATACATAAAATGTTCATAATATCCACATATAAACGCCGAAAGCTTTAAATTAATTAAATGAACATTTAAAATTTAATGAGCTCTGCCAACAAATAATCCCAATTAAAATATCCTCGTCCAAGTTTTAGTTAAATACTTTCAATAATACAATTCTAAATTTAATGTTACTTACTTGAACTCTGGCTTCACTAAGATTTACTTTAGAAGCCAAGTCTTCTCTGACGAACGCGTCAGGGTAGTGAGTTTTCTCAAAAACTTTTTCCAACGCTGCTAATTGGGCTGTTGTAAAGGTTGTACGATTTCGTCGAGGTTTTTTTGCTGATTTTTCCTCAAAACCGTAACCTGAAAGTGACAATTATAAAGTTGATAATCTACAAATTCATTGAGAAGATTAGCTATGTATGAAAATAAATAAATGAAACATACAAATATAATTGATCTTCCCATTATGTGACTATATCTTACAAGAAATGGCGACCAGCAAGTACATCAAAATTTGAAGAATCCATCATTCACAGACCATCAAATTCTTTAGATCATTAATAATGCTTACATATAGGTATTTATTCAAATAATTACAAACTCGGGTGAAGTATTATAGCTACTCTAATCCTAAATTCTTTAAGAATTATAAATAAACAACAAAAATATCAGAAAAATAATGACCAGTTATTAATGGAGGCTAAAGCTTCTTACAACAAAGACAAACTATATGATCGGTCTTTATTATTTAATTCGATCTGTTGTACAAGATCTTTACAAGGAGGAGCTGTGTCAACGTGGAATCAGCTGCTATTAATAAGAAACTATAGATGTTTTGAATTATTATTATTGGGTCGTATTTTGCTTTACAGTACCTGAAAACTTTTTTTAAGACATAATTTCGCTTTTAATTTTGGGTCATAAATTTAAGTGTGGATTTTAAAGAATCATTACAGGCTCTCGCAGCCATTATTTTTTTAGAAAATAAACTGTGAATATAATTTAGACTTATTTACAGATTAATCAGGATAATGAGTATATCTTTAAAAAATTAACTAAATTGTAAGTTGTTTCTCCATGACTCTCCATGTTAAGATTACTCCTCACTCCACTGAGGTTGCTCCATCTATAGCGGCACTTCTAGAATCCTACGATATCCTTATCAGCTATTTGGTGTGGTCTCCATTGTTCATCAAAGTCTTCTGACCAAGTATAGAGAAATTTTCCAATGAATATTGTCAACTTTTTGTAACTCAAACTGCTTATGCAGTCCTCCTATACATTACTGCCGATAAATAGTAAACCTTTCATTTCAATCGACAAATATTGCAAAAGCCTTCCTTGACCATCCTTGTATAGTACGGAAACAAAGAGGAAACAAGCTGAATCAATTAATGATTTATTCAAATACTTGTAAAATTTTAGTTATTATTATGGAAAGGGACAAAAATTAATTAATAACATTTTAAGCCATTGCAGATCTCCAAAGATGCTTTTTGCTTTAAAAAGTACAGTTTCTATCTATATTCTATGAATGAATCTATATTCATCTTTGTTAAACTAAGTCATGAATACTGTAAAGAATTCATGAACAAGTGAAGATGATATCAAAAGTTGCAAGCATTTATATTCTACTCGAATTGAAAATGAGATCTTCTTTTGTATTTTTTAAAGAAGTAGTTTGAATTCATTTTAATTTTAGAAACCAATCATCAATGACTTCTTCATTTTTCGATTTTTACAAACAATATATTATTACATATATCCCTTTTTTGTTATACTCATTGCAAAGAATACTAAATATTAGTTTGAATTCGTTGATACCTTGAATTATTATTTTCTAAATATAAGCTTTAATTGAAGAGTAATCCAACTCCTTGAAGCAACTGAATTTTAGGGTGACTCTGAAGGACCACTGCGAGTTTTTTTTTAATTTCTAGCTGCTATCAGGTGATAAGTGGCAATTTTCAGGTAGCAATTATTTTTATTCCCATAAGCTTGAATGATAAAATTTAAAATTTGGCACACATCATTTGCAACCTAAATACTACTTTTTGGTTCCTAGCTCATTTCGCAAAACTTCAAAATAGCGGCACGACGTCATATTGAAAAATAAAGTTAAATAGAAAGGGGGGTCATGCGATACACCGTTTGAAAGCTCCCACTGAATGCTTTATGGCCTTGGAATATTAAGTCTTTAATAATATTTAACGGTAGGCCCTCGACGACCAATCCACCGATTATGGTAAGTATTAGTCAAATATTTTTTAACATTTCTGCTCAAGTGAACCGATGCCCTATCTTGTTGAAAAACTGAAAAAAACTTCAATAACCTCAAGGATCAGTGGTTCTACTGTATTTTCCAACATGTTTTAATAAAGGTCCTCTGTCAAATTTTGGTCTAAAAAGAGAGGCTCAACAATGTGATTCTCTAATATGCCAGCCCACACATTTATTTTTTATGGGTATTGTGTGTGTGTTTTACGAAATATGTGGGGGTTTACGTTGCTCCAATAACGGACATTTTGTCTACGAAAATTACCATTAAAAAAAGGACGTTCTTCACATAAGCAGGTTGACGTTCTGTTCCTTAGAACATTGAAAGGCTAGAAGTAGCATGCCGTGGAACTATGGGCAATGATGCCATGATCCCAAATGCTTATAGAGAAATGGCAATAATCACTTTATAATATCATAAAAATTTTTAGTTGTTTCCGAAGGCTCAAAACAATACTACTGCTCCCTATATTTTTTATTTAATAAAATATCAAGCATTTTTTTAAAATAATTTTGATAAGATACACTATATCGAAGTCAATATATGTACTTTAAATAAATGAAAATAAAGTACAAAGAAACGAGAAAACGGTAATGGCATCGCAACGCCGCTCGATCGCATTGTTGATGCCACGGATACGAGCACTCTCTACCAGTGACGTCGTCAACAAATATTTACCTGATAAATTTTAATTAATTATTATAGAGTTTGAGTATAAGTAATATTACCATTTATGAGCTATTTATGTGTTTTTTTAACGGACTTCGTTAGAGGAAGGTCCTAATAAAAGGCAGCATTTTTGTCAAAGCATTTTTATGGAAATTAAATATTTTATTAATATAATATTATAGATTTCTAAAAAATCATGTTTTAAGACACAAATTTTTAACATTTCGCAAAATTTTATTGTTATTGTTATATTGGACAAAACTCAGTTTTACATCACATAATATATACTTCTATGGTGCTGACTTTTTCAAAGGGACAGTATTGCTTCAGCGGTAAGAGTTAAAACTACAAGGATGTTCAAATTGTGAAGGAGTTGCAGGTTTTTTATAGGTTATAAGATTTTTATTATGAGTATTTAGCCTGTACAATGGTTTTGAGACATTTAACAGTGACCTATATAATACCTAATACCAATTATTATATCATATTAATTTATACTAAAAAACAAGGATTACCTAAGAATAAAGACTATGTACAATAGATTAGATTAGATAGTTTATTAGTAGTAATATACAAACAAGTACTTTTACAAGTCAAATAAAATATGTAGTATGTTGGGCTTTCTGGAAAATCATATTATTATTTCATAAGTATTTTCATAATGACTTGAGACATCTAATTCAATTTCTTTGGCGCAAATTTGTTTGTTGCAATCTTCGAATTTTAATTTTTTGTTTCATATTATTTCATTCATTTTTTTTCCATAATTTGGTGACAAGTGATTTAGCTTTTGAAACGGTGGAATCATCAGTGCTTAGGTCCTCAGGATATCATTTTGATTTTACCCTAGAATAATATACATGAAAATATAGTATTACCAAAATTAAAAAGAAAAAATTTAAAAAATGTATTATGATAATCCAATTTATTCCAATAATTGCATTTTAATTAAACAAATATAACACAATAAAATACTATATCACTTTTAAATAAGATATATAGAATAGGATGATACATAGCATAAAACTAGTAGTCTATTTTGAGTGTATTTTTACCTTTTCCTTGGCAGAGTCAGGGAATGTGTAGCAGTTAAACAAAAACGGTTTGGATGAGAAATAGTAATTGTTGACCTAGACCCCACGGTAACTATTAATCTCAGATGCAGTTATTGTTGATGATGAATGATCAGATCTGTAATTATACAAAATTTGGTGTATCAAGAATATTAATCTATTTCAATTATCCATACTTGTCTATATTAGATTCACTGTTTATACTATATACCATTTTGGAAGCTAAAGAATTGTTTGCACTCTTCAGGAAAACTACCCCTGCAGCTTTGAAGGGTAAATCTCTTGGTAAATTAACTGAATTATCGGCTGCTGTGTTTTTAACCAAAGCATCAGAAATCCTAGTAAAAAAATAGTTTTACACACATACCTAATTTAATAAGTATTAGATATAAATAAAGCTTATATGAGTAACACTAATACTTTTTGTAACGATTTTCTTATGCTAGAAAAATATATTTAAAAAAAATTACCTTTGAGGTAGAGCTGATTTTTTTAATAAAGTCTGGCTACTGATCATATTATCTTCCTTATATAAGAAATCACTTCTAAGGATGTGATCTGAACAAATATGTTCTTTTTAATTGTGTTGATTTCCATTAATGAAATCCATTGTTCCCTTTGGGCATATATTAGGATTAGGCAATCTATAATAAGTATTTAATATTTAATCAAAAAGCAGAAAAAATTACAGTAATAAATTAATATGTGGTGCCAATTACTATATATATTATTGTAAGTTGCAATATGGTAAAAAAAAAAAAAAATTATAACCAAATTTTAAGGAAAGACAAAATTAACTTTATACATAGATATCAATATCTAAATAAATTTCAAAATTCTTTAGGCAATAAAAAATTAGTAATTTCATCTATCTACCTAATGTCTATATTAAAAAAACATAACTATATATAGATAGGTCCATGGGTATTATGCCTTCTTTCTCTCAAAACAACAAAAAAAAACATAAAATCCTGTAATAAAACCAGGGACAAAATTCTAGTTTTATATTTTTTATAGCCTATTGATAGATGAATATGTTCAAAAAAATATTTAGATTTAAAAATATAAATATTTTGGTATTTTACGCACACTTTCGCATTCAAGTTTTTATTAGGTTTATATTTATAAGATCCCCTATTCTACGTTTATGATGATGGTAACCCTATGATGTGATGTTATGAAAGTATCGGTACTTACATGTGAAAAGATCGGCTTGAATCACCTTTTTATCATGATGCGGCACAAACAACACAAGTTTTTGCCATCCTAACAAATTAAAAAAACACTAAAATGTGGCCTTTTTCCTTTTTAAACCAAATATAAAAGAAAATACACGAATCCCGAAAATAAACAAAAAGCCGTTTGACAGATGACACTACGCGTATGGCTCAGGCGCTTAAGCTCCGGTGTTGTCGCTTCAAATTTTTTAGAAGCAGTTTTAGGGATAAGAATGTTAATAATTTTGTTTTTTTTTTGCTTAAGGATATTATATTTATTCTTAAAATAGGTTAATTGTGGTATTTATACTTTTTATTTTAAATCTTGCTATAAAAGACAACACAAATAATTTAAATTAACGTTATAATGGTTGTTAAATTATAGCTTAAAATTTTCTCCGTTGGAAATTTGCGTCGACTTGACAACTGAGAATCGGCAAATATGTTTGTAAACAGAACACCCCTCTTGCCCCTGTGCACATGTTGGACTCAAACAAAGTTGTTGTTTACTAATTCTAGCCTTTCAATGTTCTAAGTTCTGTTCTCTCGGTTATTACTTTGCAGAATACCATACGTTGATCAGGATCATGTTCTGTCAATTGATGAAGCTTTTGAATTTTATACGGATGAAATTTATGTTTTTTTAAGTACCCTTTTCACAGTAGCAGAAGATATATTAAACTTGTCACCAACTGTGGAAGTAGACTGTTGGGGTCCGGTAAAGCTAAAGGGACGTCTAAAAACCTCGATAAAATAAGCCGTTCTTTACATCACCGAACTTCAGGTCACCTCGGGCCTGATGACAACAGTGTGAAGTTACTGTAAGATGTTACTTTTGGTACAAAGCTACTGACTATAATTCATAACTGCCACATAATGGCGGTAGACTCCTTCTAAACGACGATAAAAACATCGTTTTTTGAAAATTTTTACATAGAATGTTGAGAGGTCAAAATATTGCTAAAAAAGTGAGGATGATTGAAAAAAATACAAAACTTTGGAAATTATGAAGATTTTTCTACATACGTTAAATACATAATTATTGCCGGCTTGCACAAGGATTTTTAGCTCTTGATTTTGCTATAATTCAAAAATATATATATTGGGGTAATTTTGGAACTTTTTGGGGGCTAAAATTGTAAATATATAGGATTTTTTATCGCTTTGTACCCCTATAATTACATATTTTGTAGATAATGAAGGCATATTATAGTTAGATTTTACATTACATGAACAAAACACATTTATCAAGTGTTATAAGTTAAGATATTTAATTTTACTTACTTATATATAATACTTACCTGTAATGAGACACGACAGAAAATTACGATAATCGTACTAATGCAGTAGCCACTTCCAATAAATAATAAAATAATATTTGTTGACGTAAGTGACATTTGACAGTATTTTTTATTTATGAATTAATCCGTATTTACATATTTGATATTCCTGATTTGCGTGTGGAAATTTGTGTTTATGACCCAAAGAAGTGATGTAAATCCTTCTAAGTTACAGAATTTGGTTACTTAAGGCTTAAAATTTCAATTAATAGCATATATAATGATCAACGTGATGGCTAGTCGCAAATAGAGTGTAGTTAAGCCGGGTGTAATGGAGGCGTTTAGAATAAAAGGGGTATAAGTACAATTTTAACGAAATCTGGGATAAGTACTTAGATTACTACCTGAAGTTCACATTTGTTTGGTACAAAAGAGATACAAGTGATTTTCAAACTTGTGCCGCCATCTATGAGTGAGTAATACTATGTATCTAAAAGCGGAACTTTGTTCAAAATAAAAGGGATGCAAGTGCACTTGTACCCATTTTATTCCAACTTAAACCACTCAGGTGAAATAATAACTTTGTGTTTAAACCAATAACGTCGAATGTTTAAAAACTATATTGTGTGTTTTTTATGGTTTCTACCTGGTGTTGTTATATTTTATGTCCAAAAACGTTTGAGTGCATAAGAATTAAGTGCTGCCTTTCTAAATTACATTAAAAAAGCATGGAAAACGAAATTTCACAAGGTAAACAAACTTTTAGGTTAGGTTTTTTTTTAACCGGTAATACTTTAAAATAACTGCTTCTTCGCAGACCTGTGGCTTTTATAGTTTATGTATATATAACATAACGTAGTTTGGTTAATTTTGTACACGAACTTTCCGATCCATTTGCCACCGATGAAGACAGCGATTACATACCTGAAAGTGATACTTCCAATGATGATGTTGATTTAGCAGAAAGATACACTCAAGTAACAGGTAAATAAAATATTTTGCTTAAAATAGGTACCTAATTTTTGCTCATATATGTTTTTAAATTTATTAATGTGTAATAAAATACTGATTTTTATTTTCAGATAACAGTGCAGTGTTTTCTGATTTAGGTAGTGACGCCTCCAATAAAGATGTAGCTGGACCCAGTGACGCTCTTCAAAGAAAGAAATTAAGTAGAAAAAGCAAGCGGAATGAAAGTGCCTGGAATATTAAGGTAAAAAAAAACGCTTAGAAATTCAGGAAAAGCGTATATTGGTCATAAAAATAAGCCACATATCCAACGTAGTGTTAAGCCCTATGAACACACTTGCAGATACAAGTGTAGCACAAATATTTCTGAAGATGACAGACAAGAAATATTTCAACAGTTTTATGCATTGGCCGATTACAATCTACAAAATGGTTTTATTTCTTCATGCATAAGGAAAAAAGACGTTTAAAGAAAACGAAACAACGCCGCTACTAACAAGCAGTTTAGTACTGAAATATACCTTCGACATAAGCGAGTGTGTAAGATATTTTTTCTCAAAACCCTTGACATAAGTAGCAAAAGGTTTACAACGGTTTGTGCAATAACGGATATAAATCGCATATGCGCCAAGGACAAGAGAGGTATAGGTCCTGGCAGAAAAATGGATCCTGCACGTCGAAAATTAGTAATGGAACATATCCAAATGTTACCTAAGTACACATCCCATTACTCAAGGAAATCAAATTTAAACACCCGATATCTGGCATCAGACCTGAATTTTTAAAAAAATGTATAGTTTGTACAAAGAGTATTGCATAGAGAGCAATGCTACTCCTGTGAAAGAATCTTATTAGAGATACATATTTAATACAGAATTTAATTTCAGATTTCACCGCCCTAATTCCGACACGTGCAGTAGGTGTGATAGCTATGCAAATATTATTAAACATTCTAAAGACGAAATTAAGATCAAGGAGGTAAAAATACAACAGGACTTTCATCATAGAAAAGCTGAGAAGGCATTGGCTGTGAAAAAGTCAGATATTCTGGAAAATAAAGATTCTGCTGACACATATGTGGTGTGCTTTGATCTCCAGCAAGCCCTACCCACTCCACTTATAACCACCTCAAAAGTTTTTTATCTTAGGCAACTCTGGACTTCAATGTTCTTCATTTCATTCAAGGACTTCATTTCAAATAACTTCTGTGTACATAACCTGGTAACTGGAAAATCGCATATGTATGTTTGGAACGAGACAGTTGCATCGAGAGGATCACAAGAAATTGGTTCATGTTTGATTCATTTTATCAATGAAGTTCTACCTCCAACTATCACTAAAATAATAGCTTATAGTGATTCCTGTGGTGGACAAAATAAAAATAAAAATATAGCAAAATTATTTATGTTCCTGGTAAAATCTACTAAAATTCAAGAGATTCATCACAAATTTTTGGAGCCCGGACATACGTTTATGGAATGTGACCAGGATTTTGGTATTATTGAAAAGGTTAAACGTAAAATACCGCAAATTTTTATACCAGAATACTGGATGACCGTCATACAACAATCTTCTAAAAAATTTGAAGAAGAATTCTAAAAAACATGAGATGAAAAGGGAAGACTTTTATAGTTTTGCTCAATTAAACCAAATTATAAGTGACCCTAAAAAAGATATTGATAATCATGTAATCAGATGGAGGGAAATTCAGTACTTCTTTTATTCAAAAGAGGCAGAGACATTTTCTTTTAAACACAAATCATTATTGGATCCAATGGTGCTATTTTATACATGTCTCTGTCCTTGCAAAACAACAAGTAGGCCAAATTTAAACTTTAAAAATTCATTTTCTTTGCTAAACGAAAGGGCTATAAAAATAAAAGAAGCTAAGTGGAAGAACTTACAATCCTTATTGGAGTTTATTCCTCCAATATATCACGAATTCTATAATAATATTAAATATGAAGGAAAGGGCAAAGGAAAAAGTAAAAAACAGAAAAGTTCTGGTAGTAAGGCGGCTATTTCAATAGAAAAAAAGAAGACATTAGCGGAAAAGCCAGAAGAACAGTTACCAGAGACAAGTATGGCAGATGACAATGAAGAAGATACCAAAGATGTAGACCTGTTATTATATTCAGATAATGAATAGTGTTTATTTACGCGTTTGTCTTAAGAGATTTTTGATGTTTAAGTTGAATAAAGAGCATTCTAAATTACTTTTGGTAGTATAATTTTGTATCCAAAAACAATAATTGTGAATTATACGTAAGTAGAAAATCCTTTAAAATTTTTAAAATTTTTTTCTTTATCCTCACTTTTTTATCAACAAAATGTTCAAACTCATCATTCTATGTAAAAATTTTCAAAAAAAAATCGGTGTTTAGACGCCCCTTTAACTTTACCGGATCCGACTGTTGTGGATCTCTTACTATAGGTGCTTTAATATCCAGCTGTTCTTCTTCTGGATAGCTGGGACACCCTGAATTCTTTCGACTGGCAACACTACCCGTCTCGGTAAATTTCTTCGGTCTGTAATACTGGACGGTCAGGAAAGCGAACAAAAAAAATTCTTTCTGTTCCATGTAGATTACGAATTCCGCCGTAAATCAAAATAATTTTGATTTTTTTTAGCAAGGAGACGTGGATCAAGCATTCGCGATTAAATCAAAGTAGAAATAATATTGTACTGAACGAAATAGCAAAAATATTCTCTCCTTTCGGTATTAATCGTTTTTAAAAGTATTGGTAAACCAGATAAGTTTTTGTATGGAACAGTAACTTTTATGATAATAATGGGACATTAACATTGACAAAAAATATATAAATCCTGCAAGCAACAACACACCTACAAACAAATTACACTTGAACAGGTGTAGTAAAGTAAAAATAAGTAAATAGGCGAAAAATATGATTTTAAAAGGCTGCCATTTTGCTATGGGTAGAAGTAATGACTTAATATTCTAAGACCATCAAGCATTCAGTGGGAGCTTTTAAACGATGTATCGCATGACCTCCCTTTCTATTTAATTTTATTTTTCAAAATGGCGCCCCGCTGCCATTTTGCAGTTTTGCAAAATGAGCTAGGGACGAAAAAGTAGTATTTAGGTTGCTTATGATGTGTGCCAAATTTCAAATTTTTATATAGGCTCGGTTAAAAGATACGAGAGGAGGGGGACATTTAAGAGCCGCACTGCATACAAATTACTGCATGGTGTCAAATTTCGCAAGATTATAGGTAGGTATATAGACGTTCTAGAGAAATATCAAACTCAAACTATAGTGTTGCATAAACAGAAACCCAAAAGTTATTGCGTCGGTATGCTTCAAGATTTTCCTAGATTTATTGAACGAGTAGATATTAGAGGAGATAATAGGCTCTGTTCACCAAATGCAAATATTTTTACAATGAAGGAACATCATCCTTTTTCCTTTATTAAAGAAATAGTACGAAAGATTAAAGCCAAAGAAATAAATTCCTTGATACCTTGAATTAAAAAAAAATTCTTGACATTTTGGAGATATCTGCTTATTATCTGGCAGCTGTAAATGCAAAAACTTGCACCACAACATAGAAGCCTTCACAAAATAGATTATGATAGAAATGTCCTTTACTTTTTAATTCAAGAATTCTATTTAAAATGCATTGGCCACCTCTTCGTTCCACTACCCTTAATGATCTAACTCATTACGTTTTAAAATAAATTTATTACAACAGTGAGCTAGTTAGCCATACTATGTTGTATAATCTTGCTCCTATAAAAGTTAGCCTAGTCTCCTGCCAAAACGGTACCGAGAGCACGGACCATTAATTTAACACTATCAAAGGCTTCGCTCAAGTCATAAATCCGGTCGTTTACGATAATTGCACACTTTCGCGGCCTTTCAACTGTCGCACTTGCGGCCATTCGTCACGGCTCTGCTTTGACTTAGAGCGTTGTCGATTTTCCAGGGGTTTATAAATTATAGGAAACCCGACGGAAAGAACATTTCAAAACAACGCGCTCACAAGACGAATAGAAAGAGATTAAATAATTTGTATGCTGTCGGTTTTTTTCGTGTATCGGGATGGCGCCTTTGAAGTGTTTTTTTTATGGACGATACATGTGGTGATTTGTCTTTGCTTTGGAACCCCTTGTTGGAATTGATTTGAAATAAGTCATTTACGAATATTTTGTTTACTTTTTTGAAAGAGGTTTTTATTTTGGTCCTATGGTGGTGGAGCGGTTTTAGTTTACGAAAATTGAAAATCTAACTTGAAATAAATATCATGAAATTGTTATAATAATGTCCTTCAAGGCTCGATAGAAACATGAAAAACGTTCGCCCTACAAAGCCATACAACGAGGGCAGAAATTACCGAAATTTATAGAAGTGATGACCAACTAATAATAATTTTTTTATAATTAATAAATTTCATCATCAGCAGAGATTTTATATAAATGAACTTCTAATATTATGGTCGAAACATCAAGAAATTATGAACTTTTGCAATCATAGCTTATTTCAACAGGCAGCAGACTTATAACATGCCAAGGACTTTAATTTATCTTGTAAAGAAAAAGTTTTAAATTGGAAGGTGCAGTTTTAAATTGGTATTGGAAATGTAGCTGTACATTTCTAGGACTCGATGATATTTTCATCAGCTTTGATAAGATTTCATGGTTTTTTGCTTTGCAGAAAATCAAAGTAAAGTAAACAACATTCTCACTTTAAAAGGAGACGTCTGTAATACTGACAACTCAATAACTGAGTTGTAAAACATATAATGATTTACTTAGTTAGGTGATTTATAAAGATAACGGTATTAAGATATACAGGCAAGATAATTGGTAAAAAGAAACATTAATGTTCAATTCAAACCTATTTGGTAAGATTGTAGAGCTGTCTTTAGAAAGATTTAGAACATGTAGAACAGGTTGTAATATGAGAGTTTTAAGATTATAGAAAATGACAATAAATATTATGAAATCTAGCAGATTGCATTGGTAAAAGACAAGCTACTAAGTTTATATAACTTGCATTGAATTATTTATATGTTGGCTAGTAATAAGCTTATTGAATTATTCCGTCGCATTTTTCGGAATAATATTATTATGAAAATGTAAATACGTTAATTATTCTCCTAGTTTTTGTACAATTTTATTAGTATTCAAGTCAAGGCGAGTTAGGTTAGTGTTTTTGACGTTGACAATAAAAGTGTGTTCCCGAATTTCGTTACAATATGTTCTTTTAGACTAGCTTCACGTCCAATTAATAGGCCATCCTGTATAAGGCTTTAAGACATTTTCGACTTAAAATAAGTCGTAAAAGAAAAATTGACTAAAAAAATTTACTACATTAAGTTTTGCTTTAATAGACCAGCAGCAGAATATTTTTAATCATTTTGAAATTTACAAAGTATATACTTTTTTCTCTAATTGTGATACTTATACAGCTGAAAGCAAACTTTTCTAAAGACGTTTGCTTTGGTAAATTCGGTATTTAATTCACATTAACTTCACAGGGTTTCCCAAATTCGGGAGTGATCACCGGGAACTGTAAAGGAACCGAAGGTCGGTTAAATTACAGCAAAGTTGCGAAATTGGTTGCTTATGAATAGAAAAGCCGTTATATTATATATTATATATTTTTTTGAAGCTATTTATAATTGCAGAATGAAATAAATGACATTTTTAATGTCCTCTTTTTTTAAATTTATTTTCGTCCTTTTAGCGAGCATCATCAAATCAGTTTTCTTTATTCTTATTATCCTTTTAAATTATTACCTATTATTCTGAAATAATACTTTTAATTACCTCTTCAACGATGTATCACACTTGCACATTAAAAATATTTTAAGGGTAAAAATGAATTATATATAAAAGTTAATTAGAAAGAATACTCAAAATATTTGTTATTGAAACAACTCTTTAAATTTGATATAATACAATATGGTGGCCATAAGGAAAAACAAAGTTGAGATCGTGATATTTTGCTCTATGACTTTAAAAAATAACGTCAGAAAAACAGAAAACAGACTTTTTAAATTTTTAGTTTTTGTTTCAATCTCTCCAGAAATATACGGTTATCGATTTAATTTCAATTTTTAAACTGTATTTGAAGTATGCAGTTTTACTCCGACTTAACCCACCTTGCATCTTTTATAGTTTCCAAAATCTCAATTGCTGTCTTCACCATATAAAAAAATCACAAGAAAAATACTCTAGAGTTCAAGCTTATATATGAGATATTCTAGTAGAAATCTCATTGACTATAACAAAGTCATAGTTAATGGAAAGTCAAATTTAATTTTTGTGTAAAATAATTTGAATTAAATTTAATTTTAAAAATTCACTATATAAGAAAATTCCATCACACAAATTAACTTACACTGCTGATAAGGAGCATGTGCACCAAACAACTCATCCATAAATAGTATTTACTTTAATAAAACTAAAAATCAACAGAGACTCTGCTTTAGTATAGTAGTCTCTATAAAAAAATCATTTTGGACATATAATAATATTGTAATAATATTATACATAACTTGTCACCAAAGTAGCAGAAGATAGCAAATTTACAAATTAATTTTACACTCGATAGTATTAGAGACTGGTTAGAGCCTGCAATATAGAGCAGAGCTATGAAATTGTAGGTAAAATGAAGAAGTAAGTGTACGGTCTTACCTGTGATAAATGGACATGAAGAACGATGGAGAACTCGTAATCCAAAGACAGAGTAATGTCTATTGCTTTTGTAGACCAAACTAAAGAACATGTCATGGTGCTGTAATAGCAAAAATGCGTCTTTGGGATTGTGTAATCCAGTTGCTACTATTAATAATTATTTACCAGAAATTGGCAATAAAACGTGGATTGTTGGACAAAACAACCTTATTGTTCTTGAAGTCGTGCCAGAACCTGATGATGTGGTGTTGTACTGGATTTCACACGAGATTTTAATAGAGACAATTTTGTTCCTGTGGAGGAAATTATTCATAGCGAAAGCATGTAGCTTTTAACCGAAATAAAACTCTTAATACTTATCTAAAAAATTGCACAGCAATAACTTAATAACAAGCAGAATTTAGTCAAGTCCACAATTTTCTGAAATTAGGTTAGGACTGGAATTTGCTATATAAGGCACACTAAAACTATTAATATATGAGTATTTCAGCAAAACTTGACTTAAGTTAAAAATAAATAAGTCACAATTTACGATCATATTTAAATTTTTAACGAGTTTGAGGTAGGTCGGGCAATCTCTGAGGCAGCGTTTTAAATTCACGTTAAAATGATCTGTAGCTCTGTTTGATTGCAAGAACTTGCATATAGTTCATACTTTCTTATTTTGGTTACATGAACCTAAAAGTATTAAAAATATATATCTTCCATCATTTTCCAGAGCGTGGACATAGCTTTTTACGGGCAGATAGGGTTTTCGGTGTAGTTAAAAGAAAACTCAGAAATAAATCTGTTTTTAAAAGTAAAGAAAATTACCATGCAATATATAGTAAAGTGGGTCTTTTTAAGATATTAGAAAAAGACTGGAGTTTTACAGTGTTAAAGAACATCAAATTATATATAAAAAGATAGATAAAATAAGTGAGTGTAAAAGAATATTTTTGACAAAAATTTTCAAAAACATATGAGTAGGAACTTATTTAAATTTTAGGACTAATATTGGAAGTTCGAAACAAAATTTAATTAAAAGAGGAAAAACCTCAATAAACAACAACTCAATAAACAATAAATATTCAGTTACCTGAAATACCTTTAGACGAAAAAATAAATCCAAAAAAATTAGCCAAAGTTAAAACTCCACTTCGTAAACATTTTCGAGAGAATTGGGAAGAAGATTTGGACTTAGATTGTTACAAGTATTTAGTGGAAAATACCCATGCTAATCGCAAAGGTGAAGAGCTAGAATCAGATACCGAATTTGACCCGAGAAAGGTAACGAAGAATGTGTCGACAGCCTTGATGATGAACAAGCAATACATATCTTGTTATGTCCTAATTTTTTCTAAATAAAGTTATATTGTACCTTATAGCATAGTTTTTTACTTTCTTTACCAACAAATAGTAAATTTTTTTCAAAACTTAACACGTCTAAACTTTTTTTGTGAATTTCACTAAAAGAAAATGTTTGTTCTTCCCAAAAAGTATGTAACATATTAGTTTGATTTTTTTTAATATTAAATAAATTAAATTTGCTTTCAAGTCGATATAATCTTTATGCGACTTATTCAGTTCCTGTAAAATTCAGGGCAAGGGACTTTTTGCGGGAAAGCTACTAAATTAATAACCCAGACCAAAGTTTACTGAATAAAATACTTAGTATTTTATTCAGTAAACTTTGCCTAGACACTGTTTTTAATAAAGTGTAAGTTGGTGGTAGCGACATTAAACTATTAAGTCAAGACTACACTTTCAATGTTATTATATTTTTAGTTATCTGTCTATAACCTAAAATAACAAAAAATAAAACAATACCTTCAGAATCATTGTCAATGGACCCCCGTCTCTTTTGGCCAAGTCTCAGTAGGCTGCTAACCGAAAAATGTCTAGCGTTATTCTGGGGTGAGAAGCTTCTGTTCGTAGTCGCATTATACTCGTTTGTACCAGTATTGTTGTAGTCGACAGAAGACGTCGTGTGCTGCCCGTCAAAATTAAACATTTCTTCTTTTTTCGGTTTTCTATTGTTACTTGGTGGTTTTGCTCCAATTCAATCGGCCAATTTGGTCCCCATTCTTCTGATTTCCTTCCGAGTTCATTAGGGATGTCTTTTGTCGCTGATGCCGAGTTGCATAGTTGATCGTTTTTCGACCTGAATGTTATAAGTTGATTATGTTACTATTGCAATATGTATTTTGACTTTTTGATGAAAAAATACTTTTTCTAAAATTTACACATTTTCGACCGGTTGGAAAAGTATATCAGGTTTTTTGTACTAGTCATAAAATCTACAGTTTCTAGGAAAAAGACTACTGGCAATACAGAAATTTAAATTTATTCTTTTAATTTATATAAAATTAAATGCTTAATTTTTTTACCAATATAAATCTACTAGTTTCGGACATAGAAATGCCCATCCTCAGAGATTGATGTAAACACTGTTTGGGATGAAATAATTTAAAACGACGATTAGATGTTGGTTGGTTTTAATGTTTGGTCCCAAGCGGTTTTTAGATTAATCCCTGAGGATAGACATATATGCCCGAAACTGGTAGGATATTTATTCAAATACTACTCCACGGCAAGATGGACTAATTTTTTAATAAATATAGTCATATTTATTTATTTCAAGAATTTACTATTTTCATATTATTTTTTTAGATTTCTTTTAAAGAGCTAAGAAGGCAGATGCATATTTTAGAATTTGTATTGAATAATGGAATATATTGATGAAATTGTTAATCTTGGGTGCAAATTAACATTAGAAATAATTTTAAATAATCATTCAAAATTACTTCTTTCTTCTTCTCAGTCTTTTTACCGTCTGGAGGGTGTATTGATAATATTTTAAGTATATGCTGGAATGTGTTGTTTCCATGTGTTTCTACCTTGTACTGGATGTATTGTCTCGTGCATTGAGTGTCCCGTCATTTCTTTTAATGTTTTAATCCACCTCATTGGAGATCGTCCTCTGGGTCTTTTTCCCTCAACTTTCTCCTAGACCACTTGATTTTCCATCTCAGTTGTTCTTTTAGCTATGTGGCCACACTAACCACAATAACTGAGGTATGCTCTATTGATCTGATGGTTTAGTTTAATACGGTTTTTGATATATCCTCGTAGAAAACGGAGGCGTTTGTTCTGTGTTCCACCTATGACACTCTTAGGCTTTGCCTGTACACCCATAATTCGAAGGCTTTCATTCTTTTTCGATATATTTTCTTTAGTGTTCATATTCCAGCGGACTAAACAGCAATTGAGTACATCAAGGAATTTGCCAGCATTACTCTCACTATTTTTGTAATAGTTTGATCTCATATTTTTATGAATTTGGTTGTTGACTATTGCCAATCTTTATTTCCTCTGATCGTTGTCTATCAACAATCCCAGGTATACGAACTTTTTCACCTCATCATATCTCGCTACGTTTTTGATATTGGAAATGCCATTGAATCGATAAACGAATTTAATAACTATCAAATTGAAAGCTATTATTAGCTCAAAACTGAGAGTTAATAAGTGCTAAATAAATCGTTTATCTAACTATTAATATAGAAGAATTTCCACGAGGCTCCACTAATTTTAAAACAACATTAATTTTAACGGGTCATTTTATTATACAAGCATAGTAGTAGTATTTTTCTAGTTTCTTAATATATCAAATAAAATAATAGTGCATAATATGTATACCTTTGTGTATTTTTTAAATTGTGAAAATAATAATCATAACAATGAACTGAAATAGATATGATTAGATCATAGATCAATTCATTAGATCATTAGATCAATTATAATGGATAAGGCCTTTAAAAAAATTTATAGATTTATTTTTATTTAATACGTCTTTTTCTTTGTTGCAGGATTAATTACGCTTTAGACGGGATCTGGAGAATCCTAACTTTTATTCATTTGGTTAAAATATTTAAAAATGACTTTATTCTAAATTTTTCTTTCAAAACTGAGACACCCACCATAATTACAATTGCCTTCGACTCTTAATGGAATTCGCCAATATTTTTCATTAAACCACTATCTACTAAATCACCCCCCTGAAAGTTAAGACAATTCATGCCATCAGCCGGAGATAAAGAATGGAGAAAA
Organism: Anthonomus grandis grandis; assembly: GCF_022605725.1. Classification (NCBI taxonomy): domain Eukaryota; kingdom Metazoa; phylum Arthropoda; class Insecta; order Coleoptera; family Curculionidae; genus Anthonomus; species Anthonomus grandis. Next base: position 18,423,989 of record NC_065548.1, on the reverse strand, counting down.
AAAAAATATGTCAGTCATAAATTTAGAGAAATGAATTATAAAATATGTGAATATTTAACAAAAAAAAATGAAATGTTGCATTACACCACCTGTATGTTATGCACTGAAATGTCGATATTTAAAATAAAATACTGTTACATAACTTGCCATGAACATTAGCCACCGCCAAATTCAAAATTTACAATACATTAGAAAATAAAAAAAAAGTATCAGAAACTTAGTTATCTTAACCTTTAAAAAATCATCACACCCAAAAGAATTTATCACAATTCCATGAAACTTCACCCCCCAATTATCATCATATACCTAGCTATGAAAATTTTAAAACAACCCTAGAGAATAAGAAAATCTCATCCATTTTTCACAAAGAGACCGACGTATACAACAGACGAAAAACAATGAAAAACACAAAGTCACGGTCTCACAACATTTACTTAAAGCTACACGTGTTTCGCTCTATTCAGAGCATCATCAGGCCTAAAACAATAATAATTAGTCTTGAAAGAAAAAAGAGGACATTAAAAAGACTAAAACCTTAAAAAGCCACTGACGTTGGCAAAACAGTAAATAAACATACATTTAAGGTTAGGATGACTATACAGTTATTTAGAACCAAAAAAAAATAAAAAATAAAAAATTACACCTATTGGGAATCGAACCCGCAACAACAAGCTTACAAGCCAGAGACTATAACCTATGGGCTACCGGAACACTGAGGAGAAGTTCAAAACATTTGATGTTAAGCCAAGGCATTCTAACACAATATTAAACTTATTTCAGTTGGAAGAGATTATGTAAATATAAAATTGATTAAATAAGATTATTAAAAATAAGGTTGGGTTCAAAATTAAATACGTCATTAACACAGACAAGAACAGGACTCTTCTTGGCTTTAGTAATTTCCATCCTCTCCAGAAGGTCAAGCTTTTTCCCTTTAGGGCATTCATGAAGTATTTCAGCTCCGACCTCTGGAGAAAAGTGATGTGTGGAAGCTAACAGGTGATTCGCAAACGCTGACTTTGTATCACGGACGTCTGTATTTTTAAATTTCTCAAACAACGCTACATGTTCTTTAACGCGTGTAGAAATTTTTCTTCCAGATTGGCCAATATATACAGCGTCACAATCCCCACATTTCAAAGAGTAAACCCCTGATTTCGAAAAGACATTTGCCTTGTCTATCACGCTCACTAACTGTTTTTTTAAATTATTCGCGGTTTTGAAAGCGATTTTGATATTAGAGGTCTTAAAAAATTTAGCTAAAAATCTTCCCTTAGTCGAGTTATAGTTGATAACCTCTTGGACTTGCTCAGCCTTGTTGTGAATCAAAATTTCTTTCAATTCAATAATAAAATTTTCAAACAAGTCTCTGGATTGGCTATGGGTTCATGCCTTTCCCCACTGTTAAGTGAAATTTTTATGAGCAACCTAGAAGAAAGGATTGTTAAGGGTAGGTTTGGGGAGTTTCTCATTGAATATAAGAGGTACGTTGACGATATTTTCATTGTCTGGAATGGCCAGAAAGAAGATTTGACAAATTTTCTTCGTTTTGTGAATTCTTTGCACCCAAAGATTTCTTTTACCATTGAGGAAGAACAAAATGGTAAACTGCCATTCCTAGACCTCCTTATAGAAAGACTCAATAATAAACTAATATTTGAAATATATCGTAAACCCACAACTACTGATAATGTCATTCAATATGCGTCTATTTCTCCCTATCCATACAAATTTGCCTCCTTCAATTCTTTCTTTTACAGACTTTTTAACATCGCCCTGTCAAAGGAAGCGTTTGCTAAAGAGCTTAATATTATAAAACATATTGCTTTTAATAATGGATTTCCACTTTACTTAATTAACAAATTATACTTTAAGTTCTTAAATAAATATAGGTTGACTTACAACCTTCTTCATGCGAAAGACGACAAAAAGTCCTTTAGATCTTTATCCTTTTTCGGCTCAATTTCATTAAATTTAGCTAAATTTTTTAAGACCTCTAATATCAAAATCGCTTTCAAAACCGCGAATAATTTAAAAAAACAGTTAGTGAGCGTGATAGACAAGGCAAATGTCTTTTCGAAATCAGGGGTTTACTCTTTGAAATGTGGGGATTGTGACGCTGTATATATTGGCCAATCTGGAAGAAAAATTTCTACACGCGTTAAAGAACATGTAGCGTTGTTTGAGAAATTTAAAAATACAGACGTCCGTGATACAAAGTCAGCGTTTGCGAATCACCTGTTAGCTTCCACACATCACTTTTCTCCAGAGGTCGGAGCTGAAATACTTCATGAATGCCCTAAAGGGAAAAAGCTTGACCTTCTGGAGAGGATGGAAATTACTAAAGCCAAGAAGAGTCCTGTTCTTGTCTGTGTTAATGACGTATTTAATTTTGAACCCAACCTTATTTTTAATAATCTTATTTAATCAATTTTATATTTACATAATCTCTTCCAACTGAAATAAGTTTAATATTGTGTTAGAATGCCTTGGCTTAACATCAAATGTTTTGAACTTCTCCTCAGTGTTCCGGTAGCCCATAGGTTATAGTCTCTGGCTTGTAAGCTTGTTGTTGCGGGTTCGATTCCCAATAGGTGTAATTTTTTATTTTTTTATTTTTTTTGGTTCTAAATAACTGTATAGTCATCCTAACCTTAAATGTATGTTTATTTACTGTTTTGCCAACGTCAGTGGCTTTTTAAGGTTTTAGTCTTTTTAATGTCCTCTTTTTTCTTTCAAGACTAATTATTATTGTTTTAGGCCTGATGATGCTCTGAATAGAGCGAAACACGTGTAGCTTTAAGTAAATGTTGTGAGACCGTGACTTTGTGTTTTTCATTGTTTTTCGTCTGTTGTATACGTCGGTCTCTTTGTGAAAAATGGATGAGATTTTCTTATTTGAAAATGCTAGTCAAGCTCAGCTCATTCGCCACTATCTGAAGAATCTTATTGCACGGAGGAATCTGCTGTTAAAAATATGGTTTCTTCAACAATGCTTACATTTCGGTTTGACCCCGAAATTCATTAACCTAAGGTGTAAATCCAAAACCAGAGCTTCTCAAAATGCTTTGGACGTCGCCAGAAGCACTTGGTTGAAGGAGGAAGTTAAGTGCCACTATAAAACTTTAAACAAGGTGAACTCTTTACTTAAGTATTTGTATTTTACACTTAATCTAGTTTTAACTCATTTGGAATTTAGTGTTTTAGATAGCTCGTTCAGAGATAGGGTAGTAGTTTATTCTAGAGACTCTTTTAGCAGGTTGAGCAATAAGTTAAGTCGTCTTAAAGCCGCCCATAATAAGTTAAAGTCTTTTAATTCTACAGAATACCGAATAAAGTTGGGCCAATGTCATTTTCAATTTCATAAAAGATTTCTTAATTTATCAGATGTTATTTTTACTTCAGAGGAAGAGAATTTACTTAACTTAAATCTTAAGTTCAATCTTTCTAAGAAGGTGGATTTACATACACGGGAAACTTTGGCTGTGGAGGCGGAGAGTGTTTTGCAAACGACTGATATAAAAAATAAGAACATTTTACGTGCTAAAATAATAAATTTCTTAAATTCTAGTTTTAGCTCAGATAATCTTAATGATACTAATTTTAACAAAAAACATTTAACTTCTTTAAAAAATAAAATCAAAAGTAACGATTTAATATTATCAAAAGCAGACAAGGGTAATTGTTTGGTTATTCTAAAGAGGAATGATTACATTCAGAAAGTGTTGGATTTCTTGGATTCAGAGGACTTTGTTCCAGTCAATAGAGACCCCACCAACTCGTATTTTACTAAAGTTAAGCAAATGCTGGACAAGTGCAGTTTAACTCTTGAGTTCTTTAATACTAAGAAAGAAAAGCTGTATCCTATGAATCCCAGAACTCCAATTCTCTACGGTCTTCCAAAAATTCACAAAAACAATGTTCCAATAAGACCAGTGGTTTCTTTTATCAATTCCCCCTGCTACCATTTATCAGCTTGGTTAAACACAATTTTGAGGGAGGTGACTAAGTTTAGGAGTGTTTATTCAACTAAAAATTCAGTGGATTTGTCAAATAGTCTGAAAAATCTTTACATACCTGACGGATCTATACTTATTTCTTTGGATGTAAAAAATCTTTTTCCTAGTATTCCCCCTACAGAATGTATAGATCTGGTAAGAACTCTATTATTAAAATCTTCCCTTAGTCGAGTTATAGTTGATAACCTCTTGGACTTGCTCAGCCTTGTTGTGAATCAAAATTTCTTTCAATTCAATAATAAAATTTTCAAACAAGTCTCTGGATTGGCTATGGGTTCATGCCTTTCCCCACTGTTAAGTGAAATTTTTATGAGCAACCTAGAAGAAAGGATTGTTAAGGGTAGGTTTGGGGAGTTTCTCATTGAATATAAGAGGTACGTTGACGATATTTTCATTGTCTGGAATGGCCAGAAAGAAGATTTGACAAATTTTCTTCGTTTTGTGAATTCTTTGCACCCAAAGATTTCTTTTACCATTGAGGAAGAACAAAATGGTAAACTGCCATTCCTAGACCTCCTTATAGAAAGACTCAATAATAAACTAATATTTGAAATATATCGTAAACCCACAACTACTGATAATGTCATTCAATATGCGTCTATTTCTCCCTATCCATACAAATTTGCCTCCTTCAATTCTTTCTTTTACAGACTTTTTAACATCGCCCTGTCAAAGGAAGCGTTTGCTAAAGAGCTTAATATTATAAAACATATTGCTTTTAATAATGGATTTCCACTTTACTTAATTAACAAATTATACTTTAAGTTCTTAAATAAATATAGGTTGACTTACAACCTTCTTCATGCGAAAGACGACAAAAAGTCCTTTAGATCTTTATCCTTTTTCGGCTCAATTTCATTAAATTTAGCTAAATTTTTTAAGACCTCTAATATCAAAATCGCTTTCAAAACCGCGAATAATTTAAAAAAACAGTTAGTGAGCGTGATAGACAAGGCAAATGTCTTTTCGAAATCAGGGGTTTACTCTTTGAAATGTGGGGATTGTGACGCTGTATATATTGGCCAATCTGGAAGAAAAATTTCTACACGCGTTAAAGAACATGTAGCGTTGTTTGAGAAATTTAAAAATACAGACGTCCGTGATACAAAGTCAGCGTTTGCGAATCACCTGTTAGCTTCCACACATCACTTTTCTCCAGAGGTCGGAGCTGAAATACTTCATGAATGCCCTAAAGGGAAAAAGCTTGACCTTCTGGAGAGGATGGAAATTACTAAAGCCAAGAAGAGTCCTGTTCTTGTCTGTGTTAATGACGTATTTAATTTTGAACCCAACCTTATTTTTAATAATCTTATTTAATCAATTTTATATTTACATAATCTCTTCCAACTGAAATAAGTTTAATATTGTGTTAGAATGCCTTGGCTTAACATCAAATGTTTTGAACTTCTCCTCAGTGTTCCGGTAGCCCATAGGTTATAGTCTCTGGCTTGTAAGCTTGTTGTTGCGGGTTCGATTCCCAATAGGTGTAATTTTTTATTTTTTATTTTTTTTGGTTCTAAATAACTGTATAGTCATCCTAACCTTAAATGTATGTTTATTTACTGTTTTGCCAACGTCAGTGGCTTTTTAAGGTTTTAGTCTTTTTAATGTCCTCTTTTTTCTTTCAAGACTAATTATTATTGTTTTAGGCCTGATGATGCTCTGAATAGAGCGAAACACGTGTAGCTTTAAGTAAATGTTGTGAGACCGTGACTTTGTGTTTTTCATTGTTTTTCGTCAACCCTAGAGAAGATGCAGCAATACCCAATGTACAAAAAAATCATATCCATATATATATATTAAAATTGCTGAAATAAATTTAAATTTTTGTTTTATTAAAAGTGTCTTACCCCAAGATAACTTACTGAGGTGTTTTACTAACAGTGATTAGTGTTGCAACTCAGTAAAGCGTTTATACTGTCATTGGGATTTTAACGTAGGTTAGGGGCAGTACAAACCCGGGACTTCAGATTTTTTTTTAATTTTTTTTGGAACGGGGTGGGTTGCACTGTGTGCACCGTACCTTGTTAGCGGCTTAGTTGCTCAAGTTACATCACAATACACAATACATACAGGGGACTATAATTAAAAAAAAAAAAAAAAAAAAAAAAGAAAAGAAAAAAATTTATTATTTTATTTTTTATTTTTTTTTGTTTGTGTTATTGGCGGAGATATTTTTGGGGAAAATGGATATAAATAAATTGGAGCTGGACGAGCTTGAGTATGAGCTATCATCTCGAGGTGCTATCACGGCTGGTACTCTTATTGAAAAGCGTCAACGTTTAAGGTTATATTTGAAATTAGAGAAACTTAATAGCTTGCCGATGTTTGAGGTAATAGAATTGGACCCTGATAACGAAGTTGATATTTGTACAGGAAAGTGTAATTTATTGGAAAGTGCTATCTCAGGTCTTAGTGAATTAAATATTAATAAAGAGTATAGTAGGTTGCGGTCTAAGGCCTAACATTTCGTCTAACAGTTCGCCCTTGGGTTTCCCGACCTACTACAATTTGGACATGAACGGTTAGTCACATTTTCCCGACCGCAACGGAAACAGTGTTGACGAAAGGGTTGTGGACAAGTACTACTCAAATGGCCAGTACTACGACAATTCCAACAAACCACCGGACCACGAGAATTCTGAAGGTGCGGTGAAGAATTCATTGTATGTACACGAGGGTTTCTTGGTCGCTGATACATCAACTCAGGCTCGGCGACATTATTAGGGTTTACTGGAGGAGGTTGCATGCGTTGAGTTCGCAATTGGATGTTCTCAATCTCTTGTGCTGCAAGTTCCAGCTCTGTGATGTTGGTGAAATTGTGAAGTGCAAGTTGATTTTGCAATGAGGGGAGCAAATTTCGGCGTATAATGCGAAGTTGCATTTCCTCGGATGGAGGTTCACGTAACTTTCGAAACAAGTTTCGCATTTGTGCAATAAAGATTACCGACTTCTCCACTGGACCTTGTGTCCTATTCCTTATATCACACCAAATATCCTCCTCATATTCTGACGATAAATAGGCAGACCTAAGTTTACATTTCAATTCTTCCCATGACCTGATATCACTGCGTATAGATCTATACCAAGACAAGGCTGTGTCTGAAAATAAAATTACTGCACAATGCAGCAGCTGATTCCAAGATATTCCACAAGCAAAACCCAACTCCTCTACACGCTCAATAAAATTGGTAACACTACCAGAACCATCAAAATGTAACTGCCATTTTGAAATTGTTGAAAAGCTCTTAGCCAGATCATCGGAACCTAACGGAATCGTGACATCATTAGCATTAGCAGAAGTAAACACGGGTACATTCCGCTTCAAGGTGGAATTAGATTGTGGAGGAAAGGAATAGTTCCTCGATGGGGAATAATAAGAGCACGTTATTGGGTTAACTGGATCCTGTGAAATAACGTTCGTAGAAGGAATGGTGTGAAGTGACTGAACTAAATGTGTCGAAGTGTGGTCACAAAAAGTTGGTGCTGTTCGAGTAAACGGAATTAAAGCAGGCCGAAACGAACAAGAGGGACCTGGATTTACAGATACCGTCGAAGGAATCACATTGGGTGAAAGATGCTGTGAGACTTCTGTCTGAGCTTGAGAAACAGGAAGAGGATGATCCAGAAGGGAGTCCTCTCCAGGGGAAGCCTCAATAGTAACCGGCACCTGCAAAATTTCCTCTACACTCATTGTCAAGGTTCTCTTAGCCATTTCTAACCTATCAATAATAGAATTTAGCTGAGTAGACAAACTCATTACTTCTTCAGAAAAATCAGGATGAAATTCTAATAACTTCTTGAAACGACCCTGGATATGTAAGGCCTTAGACCGCAACCTACTATACTCTTTATTAATATTTAATTCACTAAGACCTGAGATAGCACTTTCCAATAAATTACACTTTCCTGTACAAATATCAACTTCGTTATCAGGGTCCAATTCTATTACCTCAAACATCGGCAAGCTATTAAGTTTCTCTAATTTCAAATATAACCTTAAACGTTGACGCTTTTCAATAAGAGTACCAGCCGTGATAGCACCTCGAGATGATAGCTCATACTCAAGCTCGTCCAGCTCCAATTTATTTATATCCATTTTCCCCAAAAATATCTCCGCCAATAACACAAACAAAAAAAAAAATAAAATAATAAATTTTTTTCTTTTCTTTTTTTTTTTTTTTTTTTTTTTTTAATTATAGTCCCCTGTATGTATTGTGTATTGTGATGTAACTTGAGCAACTAAGCCGCTAACAAGGTACGGTGCACACAGTGCAACCCACCCCGTTCCAAAAACCTCTCATATTGTAGAACTTCGACCTGTATTTTCCAATTTAATTCTCTTAAGATGTTAAGGTTCATTTCTTTCAAGGTATCCCGGGAGATTGGGGGAAAGAATGTTTTATCCATAGTCTTCCAGCTCTAGCGATTTTTGCCACTCTTCCTTCTGTGATTCTGTCCACGTGGGTCTTCCAGTCCCCAATTTTTTTCTGTCTCTTAGTGTGTACCCTGAGATCTTTCTGAGTACTTAATAGTATTCATGGTTGACTGATCTTACCTGACTCTTATGGTTCTTCTAATGTTTTTACATGTTCGCTAATTATTGTTTCTATGATCTTCGTGAACAGTTTCTTGACTGAGCTTAGTAAGGTTATGCCTCTATAGTTCTCTGGGGATTTTTGTCTGCTTTTTTAAATATGTCATGTCAGCCATGTAATGCTCTTTTTCCAATCATTGGAGACTTTCTTAGTTGTTAATATTCCGTTAAATATTTTTTTAAGTCATAAACTGTTGTTTGCCATATTTCAATACCTTGTTTGGTATTTTATCTAGTTCGGATGATTTCCTTTCTTTAATCTTCTTCGTCTGTTCCATCGCCATTTTTTCGGATATTTTGGAAAATTTTTTATCTTCTTCGCCTTCTTCTTTAATCTCGTTTCTGTTTTCCTCTTCGGTTATATCTGCGTAAAGTTGTTCAAAGTAGGTTTACCGTTGGAGTTTATCAGTTTATAGTATTTGTGTATATTCCTGGATTTCGTAAGTATTCATATAATTAAGTTTCCTTCTTTTTAGATTCATTAGTTCCATTCCCTATACCTTCCTTTGTGCTTCGTATAGCTAGTGCTCCATTTCGGAGGAAAACCTTCTCCAGAACTTTCGTTTTATGGTTCTGATTTTTGTGTTGACTCTGTTTCTTGTTTGGATGTACTGCTTACTTCTTTCCGGTGTTTGGTTACCACTATATCTTAGGTGCGTTTCACGTTTTTCATTGGCTAGAGGTTTCACTTCTGGTGTATACCATTATTTGTTAAAAAAACGTGTACTAACTCCGACTTTCATTGGACCTAGAGCCTCGATAGTTGCGAAGGTTTCTATCTTTTCTCAGCATCCTTGCGGATCGTCTTGTCTCGTAACGGAGTTCACTTCGATTTTTTGATTTAGGAGAGCTTCGTATCGGGCTTTTTTTGTTGGGTCTCTAATGGCTTCTATGTTTGATTTTCCTTTAGTTATGCTGGCTGATACTTTTTTTATGTATATTCGCAGCTTTTACAGGACTAAAGAGAGGTCGGATTCTAGATTGGCTGAGGTCAGGCTTCTTATTTCTAACATATGGGTTGGATGTATGGCTCTATCTGAAAATCTATAGTTGAGTTTTGGTCTCTGGTGTTCTGCCATGTAATTTTGTGCTAAGACTTTAAAAAAGGTGTTTTTTATTCTCATGTTGTAGTTCTATTACCACTTCTTCATTCTCCGTTTCCCATGTGCTTCTCGTTAAAGTGGTATTTTATTCCAGCACATATGGTTTCCAATTCTGGCATTCAGATCTCCCATTTTAAGCCTTTTTTTATTTTTCCGGTATGCTTCCCAATTTAATCTCCATATTTTGGTCATGTTCCTGTTCATGTTCCTGTCTCTTCTTTACTCTTGCTTATGCCTGGGTGTAGTAGGTTGAGATTTGCAGTTCTTATAGTTAGTGACACTCTAAGAATTCTTTCGTTTATCTAGTGTATATCTTGGATAAGGTGTTTTTTCGGCTATGGCTCTTTTATGTTTGGCAACACTGCTATGTATTAATACGTAGTAGCAATTTAATGCTTCCCTTGCTTTTGTGCTTGGTTTCTATTTTATTTCACTCCTATTTCTATTAAATACTTAAAAAATATTATTACATTTTTAGAAGTAGAAAGAATAATACACCTGACAAAAGGAATGGTGAAGGAATAGAAAGTGCACAGACGAGGAATGCACGTTATGCTAAATTAATAAACGACTTGTCGGGCATTTAAAAACTGAATATTCATCTTTCGATAAAAATACAAGCATAAATTACAATTAATAAAACTTATTTTAAATAATTACCTTTTTATATTATTTAACATTTTGCTGTTAATAAAAATTTACGATTTCAGATTAACTAAAATTATTATTACTAATTTTGTGTACAGGGTGTCCGGAAAGTCAACGATAATACTGAAGGGGCTGATGGAGCAACTCATAAGCATCCAGAAAAACATAAAATCAGTAAAAAATCGATGGTTTTCGAGATATTGGCACTTTAGTGGAAGTCACCAAAATCCTACTCTTGGATCAGATTTTCGATTGTCACGCCTTAAAAATAGATATTTTTTAGAATCTCTTTTTAGCTATGCAACACTAAATAGCCATTTTACTGATCAAAGACAAACATTACACTAAACGGCCAAAAAATTTAATAAGAAATCTATTCAAAAATAAAGTATTACTTATTTTTATTTTTTAAACTTTGAATTTGACCGCTCATACTGGACCGAAAAATTGTACGGCAACTCGGCTAATACCTTAAAAAGTTTGCTCATTTAATTTAATTTTAAAATTACCCAATATGTTTTAAAAAAATCTTTACTGTTATTGTGATAGAGTGAAAGATAAACCTAATCTACCTTATGAAAAAAATAAAACAAATTTATAATTATGCTATGTTCAAAAAATATTTTTATTTAATTTAAAAAAAAACCAACGCGAATGCAGGCATGGCATCTTTTAATAAATAACCTATTGATCCATCTTGCATTCCTGGCAGCGTTAAGATCTTGGGCTGCATCATTTATTCGCTGCCGTAATTCAGCAATATTATTTATTGGTCTTGCATCAACCTTTTCTTTTATGCAACCCCAGTAAAAAAAATCTGGGGGTTCAGGTCTGGAGACCTGAGAGGCCATAAAATTGGACCAAGTCGGCCGATCCATCTGTTGGGGTATGTTTGGTTTAAATACCGACGAACTTCATGGGCATAATGTGCCGGGCAACCATCATTTTGGATTTTCCAACGCATAAGTGTGCAAATTATGCATGTTCATAAAGCCATCCTTTTTGAATATACTCTCATCCGACCACAGTATATTATTTAAAAAATTCGGATCCTCTTGATTTTTTTGCAACATTCTGCGGCAAAATTGTAGGCGTGGTTCATAGTCTCGAGGCAGTAGGCTTTGCACTCGTTGAACATGATAAGGGTGATATTCAAATCGCCTAGTGATGTCGTTTACTACGGATATCGGTATCACTGTTCTTCTTTCGTGCCGAAGTAGTCGGATCATTTTTTATGTCTTCTAAAACATAATCAATACGAGGTCTTCCCTCTCGAACAGGAGCATAAGGCATTCTGCCTTCAGAATATGAGCGGTGAACATTAATAAATACACGATAGTCAGGATATCGGGCCAAATTCGGATATCTTTCTTGATAAAGATTAGATGCTGCTAGAGCATTTCCTCTATGGTGAATGCACACCATAAATGAGATGCATGTTTGCATATTCTTGGGCGGTATACGGCAAGGGCATAATAAATGATCAACCAATAAAACAAACAGCTCAAAGACCACAGTCCACAGCAAAATGAACTCAAAAACAAATCCAAAGCAAAAGGTAACAGAAACGTTAGGATACAAGCAAAAAAGTAGTTAGTTCACGGAATTCTGTAAACAAACTAAATTCCAAAAATGTTTGTTGTTTATTGCTATGGTGATAAGAATTACCTTCGCTCTTGATTTTTTTAATTTTTAAGTTAAATAAAAACATTTTAAGCATAACTTGATACAATGATACAATGATATCATAAGGTGAATTAGGGTTATTTTTTACTATAACACAATAATAGTAAACTGTTAAAAAAAACATTTAGGTAATTTTAAAAAGAAGATTAAAAGAGCAAAGTTTCTAAGGTATTAGCCAGGTTGCCGTACAATTTTTTTGGTCCAGTATGAGCGGTCAAATTCCAATAAAGTTAAAAAAATAAAAATAAGTAATACTTTATTTTAGACTAGATTTCTTATTAAATTTTTTGGCCGTTTAGTTTAATGTTGGTCTTTGATCAGTAAAATGGCTATTCAGTGTTGCATAGCTAAAAAGAGATTCTAAAAAATATCTATTTTTAAGGCGTGACAATCGAAAGTAGGATTTTGGTGACTTCCACTAAAGTGCCAATATCTCGAAAACCATCGATTTTTTACTAAGGTCATTTTATGTTTTTCTGGGTGCTTATGAGTTGCTCCATCAGCCCCTTCAGTATAATCGTTGACTTTTCGGATACCCTGTATATGAAATATTTTGTTCTTTTTTGCTTTTGTTCACTTTTAGGACTGTGGATTTATAATTAGTATAGTAATTTATAGCATTTTCTCTTAAATAGTTTTTTTATAAGTAATTCTTTGCAAGTCATGGATATTGCCTGTAATTAAATATCTGTATAAACAAAAATAATAAAAGAAATATTTAAAAAAAGATTAAAAAAGTTAAAGGTTTAAATTCGCACGTTCCCACCTCAAACTCTGAAAGAGAACCAAGCGCCTTAAAATTACAAAAAAAAATTCATATTATTTATTAAATTTCATTAAAACATAGTTAATTTACGTCAAACATAAATACATTATTATAAAATTTCTTTAAAATGGCCTTAAAACCCAGAAAGTATCTACAAAAACACAAATTTTTATAGCATTGTTTACTATATGTAATCTTGAAAAAGTTAGCCTTATATTTAGATATAATCAAAAAATAAAATATGCAATTAGAAAAAAAAATTAAAACATAATCATAATAGCCTATGAAACAAACGTATATTTAAATTTTTAATAAGTAATCCTATAATTATCAAAATAATAATTTTGTTCGAAAATATATATTTAATTATTTGAATTTATAAATTATTTCACCTCTTACTATACTGATAAATCAATATTTTACTTATGATATGTCATGATAAGAAAAAGCTTGATTTAATATATATTTATTTCAAATTTATCTTTTTATGCCTATATATTACTTGAAGGTATGTATAAAGTTCTTTTAAGTCTATAATCTTTTATTATTATGTCTCATTTTTTAAAATATTTTCAACAAAATAGTGAAATATTTTCTTGATGTCTTGTCTAGATTTAATCCAGTTATGATCAATAATTAAAATTAATTATGAGGATATCTTCCAGGTATTAGAAAAAAAAATCATGAGCATAGTCTTTAAGATTTTTTTTTATTATAATTTTATTTCAAAAATTAATATCTTACAATATGCCTATATAGTATAATAAGATTTTAAGAAATTTAGTTCAATCCTTTTATTTTATAATTATTCTTTTGTAGTTTAGAAAATTTGTAGAACAGATATGAATTGAATGATGAGACTATCTTGTTTTTTTTTTTTAATTTTATTTTATCCATCTTTTTAACTTATATTTATAAAATTTTGATAAGTAATAATTAAAACGTAAATTATCAAATGTCCAATTTTTTTATTTATACTAATGTTGTTAGTATAATGGCTATTCCAATAAATATTTTTATATATAATAAATGAATAAAATATTCCAAAAATGTATTTACTTATTTTTTTTTTAGATTGTTAAAGGAACAGTAATAATAATTTAAACTTACGGTTGGCAATGCAATAGACACTTTAAGCTCTATAAATCCAACTCTCAGCCGCGGCTATTTAATCTAATATACCACTTAGTTAATTTTGAACCAAATCTAATAGCACTTAATGCGAACAAACACTTTAATAATTTAAGAAAACAGCTTTTTAATTTGACATTTAGAACACTCTTAACTCAAAATTAATATTTATTTCGATATTTTGTTTTTTTTTTCGAACTGGATATTGGGTTAATTTGATTAAACACCTTTGGGGGACGGGCGCAGCCAAAACTGAGCCCGGGGAGTTTTCCAGACTTAAAATTCGAAATTCGCTGAAAACGATTTTTAAGAAAATGGGAGGCGATTGGCTCGGCCCCACTACCGATGACTTAAGTCGGTGGGCGTGGCCTGGCTAAGCCTAGGATAAAGTCTGTCAACCAGATTTTAAATTAGGGAACGCGATTGAAATATGTTTCGGGTTATAATGGAAATTACAGGCCAGAATCTGTTTTTTAATTGGATTAATTTCTTAAACGATAAAAAATCTATTTACGGTTGACAGCAATTTTATTAATCTCTACCAAGTTTTGCGACCCAAGGTTGTAATTACCAATGAAATAAAATATAATACAAAATTAATAAAGACATCTATTGGCTTGATGATGATCTTATAAAGGTAAAGGAAACATGTTTTATTTCGACCCTAATCTAACAATTCCTTGGGTAATTTCGTTGATGCATATTTTTATCATGAAAAAATTAAATTTTAAAGTAATAAATAGTAGAGACACTGATTTTTCGAAATTTTATTTTGATTTTGAAATTTTCCTGAAAAACCACACGGTGTTTTTCAGCTCTTGGTTTGTCTGATATGGATGTTAAAATTAATAAAAATGACTCTAGCAGATCACGGAGAAAAAATTTGTTAGACTCCTGCTTAATTTTTATAGTTTTCTTAATTACAATATATCTATACGACATTTTCAGAAACAATTTAATTAGTAGATGTATTTGAATAAAAATAATCACTATATTTTGAGTTCTTATACAATTTTAACATATTTTTTTTTTACATATTAACAAAATATTTTTTCATTTAATAATAGTTTATTAAAATAAATAAGTTTTTAGAACCCATAAATTAATTGAGTAAATTTAATTTTAATTTCAGAAATTTGAAGTAATCTTCATTTTCTCTCCGTGCATGCAGTTTTCTTGGTGTTTGAAGTTTGACAAGCTTTTTATATGTTCCAAGTTGTTTGGACAGTTCTTTTGCCCTTTAAAATCACTTCTTAGATATTTGGAGCCATTTTAACCTATTTTCTCTTTGAAAATTTAAAGCGTTCTATAGAGAATATAGAGTTTATTTTTCTAAATAATGTTCTATATCTTGCGGGTAAAAATATTCAAAGTTTTTTATTTTTAGGTGATGCTCGAAGCTATTCTCACAGATACTTCTTCTAGAATGAGGAATGAGGGGACCATGAGGAAAACTGTCTTGACTCTATATACAGGGTGTTCATTTAATATCGCGGTGCTCGAATGCGGCTAAACCGTGAAACGGAAAAAACCTTTAATAGTGGGAATGTTAATTGAGTTAGAGGGACCACTTCTTAAAATTAGTTTGGTTGATACAGGGTGTCCCAAAAAAGCGTGGTACATACTTTGAACTTTTTTTTAACTGGAATTACCTATATTTTTTTTCTGAAAAGGGAGTTTCATTTGACTCTCTCTTAAACCCTAAAATTATTTTGCTCTTAAATGCGACGTTGCCTAGTTAATAACAATTTAAAGAAATTTTCACGAAAATCAATGTTTCACTTAAATATTAATATTTACCACCGACGTTGTTTATCTTTTTGAAAAATCTATGTAGAGTCCTTGGCTAAGTTCATTTTATCTTATGAAATTCTAAAATGTATTTATTTTTATACAGGATGATCAAAATCGTTACTTAAATAACAATAATTTTAATTAAATTTTCCGCTATTTTTTAAATAGAACACCCTATATCTAGCAACGCATTTTGATAGAGCATTCTTTTATCTTCAATTTGATACCATCAGGTTTGTGTTTATCTTTAACCGTTTTCTCAAAATTTGTTCTTAAAGGAAGAGTGGCACTTATTTTTCATAGGCATTACGGCACTTACGATGGACAACAATTAATAGATACTTTATGGAATCAGACCTCTGTTCAATTCTATTTCGAACACTTTTTAGTAAGAAAAAAAGTCAATAGTTGTAATAACCATAATAAAATAATAGTAGTTAGAGACAAATAATATTAACCCCTGATGCTATCTCATTTAAAAATAAGAAATTTTGTCTTACAAGTAAAAATTTGGCCATAATTCATTTATTCTTTGTTATGTAACGTAAATTATAATGTTTACTTATCAGTCATGTTAAGTAGATTTGTGTCAAAATGAATTACTCTCAGCGATAATGAGTAAATTATTTACGTTACCGGTGAATGCCTTGGAAAGTTTTTTTGGCTTCAAGAGTTTATTATGAACAATTTCCTAATAATTTCCAACATCCTGTACAAAAGCAAACTAGAACGAAAACAGTTTTAAATGAAGAAAACCAATTCGTAATCACCATGTCGGTTGTTGCAGCACTGGAATTTAGTTTGTAGAGAACGAATAAGTAAGAACTTAGAAATATCGACATCGTCCGTGGGAAAATATCCCAAGAAAAACAAATATCATCCCTATTATGCACAGCTACATCAAGGCACTAAATAAAGCAGCAGATTTTTTTTAAATGTGTGCCCTTCACTAATGAATGTACGTTTGTTCCACAGAAATGATTTTATGAATCTCGATCGAGTTTCTATCAATAATTTTCAACAATGATGAAGCATTTTGGGAGTGCAATATTACATGATTTTGTTATTGTTCCATCCTTTTTGAAATTCGTTTAACAGAAAATCTTTTTCTAAATTTCTTAAGAGAGAATTTTCCGCACTTCCCGACTTTGTAAGGCATCAGTTGAAGGGTGCACAAGCTCACATTTGTACTGATGTCAGGGAATATATCACACACCAATTTGGTAATAGATGGATTGGAAGGCTAGGTTAGCTATTCGAATTAATTTTTGTATACTTATTTATTAAACTTTATACTGGATAGGCCCCACTAAATGTCCTCCTATGTCACCGGAATTAACGCTTCTGGATTTCTTCTTGTGGGGAAGTCTGAAGATATGGTGGAGCGCATACAAGAGTCTTTCAGTCGTCTAGTATTAAGCTTCGTGCAGTTAAAAAAAGTTTCGCACGGCAATTTTTGTGATAGAACTTATTTATAATATTTTTAATTAATGTTGTTAATGTTTTTGATCAATCATTGATGTAACTGAAATGAATGGGAATGATATTAATTTTTCTTGAGGCATTTTCCAACGGACCTATTTGTAAGTAATTATGTGTCTTACTGTAATTTTCGGATTTTCTCCGACCGATGAATGCCTTTTTGATTTCTTTATTTAAAACTGTTTTTGTTCTAGTTTGTTTTTTGTACTCTACGCTTACAATATACTTTAATAATTTTCAAGTAAAATTAAACGTTGTAATGCCTATAAAAAATAAGTGTCACTCTTCCTTTAAGAACAAATTTTGAGAAAATGGTTAGAGATAAACGCAAACTTGTTGGTATCAAATTGAAGATAAAATAATGCTTTATCAAAATGCGTTATTAGATATAGGGTGTTTTTAAAAAAATAGCGCAAAATTTAATTGAAAATATCATTATTTGAGTAATGATTTTTATTACCCTGTATAAAAATAAATAAATTTTGGAATTTCATAAGATAAAATGAACTTAGCCTAGGACTCTATATAGATTTTTCAAAAAGATAATCAACGTCGGTGGTAAATAATAATATTTAAGTGAAACATTGATTTTCGTGAAAATTTCTTTAAATTGTTAATAACTAGGCAACGTCGCATTTTAGGGCAAAACAATTTTATGGTTAAAGAGAGAGTCAAATGCGACTCCCATTTCAGAAAAAAAATAGAGGTAGTTCCATTTAAAAAAAAGTTCAAAGTATGTATCCAACCAAACTAATTTTAAAAAGTAGTCCCTCATACTCAATTAATATTATTCAATTAATACAACTCATACTCAATTAATACAACAATTAAATTATAATACTCAATTAATATTCCCACTATTATAGTTTTTTACTGTTTCACTTTTTTGACGATGTCACTGGTAAAGATTTCTTGTGTCGTTAGAATCAACGGTTTTCTTTTTCTCTAATAAAAGTTACATGCATTCATTTAACTTAGAATATTTACTTCTTTATAGAGTATCTTATTATATTTTATTAAAAAAATGCTTCATATTTTATTAAAGAGAAAAGTAAAGGAACAGTAGTATTGTTTTGTGTCTGTCAAAATAAGCAAATAAACAAACTTCCCTTAGTTCCAAGGCAATGCTAATTCTAGCCTTTCAATGTTCTAAGGCCGTTTTCTTTATCTCTCTTTGTATAAAATATTTAGTGATTCATTAAATTAAAGCCTGTTTCCTGGAAACTGGAAGCTGTTCAACGTTTGGCCAATATTTAAATCTGGAAATAAAAACGAAGCGTCTAATTACCGCGCATAAACATCTTATCGTTTATTCCTAAACTTTTTGAGCAATGTATTAGGACTGTTCTGAAGGTTTTTCAAAAGATGTTGGTTAATCAACAACACGAATTTATCAGTTGTCATTCAGTCGATACCAATTTTTTTCATATTTACGAACTTCATTTGTAGTTTATTTCATGAAGGCCAAGAGGTATATGTCATTTATATCGATTTTAGTAAGGCCTTTGACAAGTTAAATCATTCTATTTTGATTGACTGTTAAAGCTTGGCATCACTGGCGCCTTGTTATTCTGGATTAAATCACATTTAGGCAATCGCGAGCAGCAAGTTAAGATCGGTGGGTGCTTGTCTTGATCCTTTAAGACTTCTTCAGGAGTTCCACAAGGTTTGCATCTCGGTCCTCTCCCGTTTATTATATTTATAAACGATCTTGTTCTTCTCCTAAAGTCAAAATGTCTCCTATTTTCTGAAGATGCAAAAACTATAGATGCAAATCTGCTCTGCTATAGATATTGAAATTCTGTAAAATGACAATAATATAATCTTTTCTTAATGCCAATTAAATGGCATGTATCTTGACATAAATGTTGCTTCATTTGTATTCTGGAAATCTTGTACACGTTTTGAACAAAAATAGAACATTTTTCTCTGAAACCAATGAGGGTAAAGATTAGAAAATTCAAGGATACAGCGAAAACGTTTAAAAGTAAAATTAACAAAACAAAAACAAAATAACTTTTAAAATTGATCATTGACTTTGATTTTTTTGACGACATGCTAATAAAAGCTATAGTTTTGATAATTCCTATACAAATTCTTCTAGTTAAATACTAAACTGCAATTTTTTCAAAAAAAGTAAAATAAATGATTTGAAAAAATATATAAGGATTAAGTGTATTCTAAAAACAAATTACCTTTTTTTTTTTAATATTAAAATATACATTGCTAGAAAATATTTCTGTTTCATCTAAAATAATGATGAAATCCATCCAATAAGATAATAAAAAATAAATACTTGGAGCTCACGCTATTGGTTTTATTTTACGCAAATTTACGTTTTGCATTCAAAAATAGGTCCAGCTGCCGACCTTTTACACACATCCGAGTACGGTCAAAAAATCTCGAAAAATAAGTTGTTCCCGAATTTGTCTTCGCATTTTTAACGGTTGCACTGTCATGGCCGTTCCGAATCGATTGTTTTCACGGGTAACTAGAACCAGGAAGAAAAAAGGGACCCCGGATAACAAAAGAATAAAGGTAGCCGGGAAACAATAGAATCTCGAAGACAGCAAACGTGTGTTTGATTCGGGATTCGGCTCTCCGAAGGCAGATGCTCGCAACCAGAGGGACCTTTTGTCAGATCTATTTCTCTTAGAAGAGAAATTTTGATTTACAAGATTCCGATGTCAGGATCTGGTTCAATTTCGGGGTTTGAATGAATAATGATTTCTATTCTGGTTGCGTCATCGCAAATGTTGTTTTGACAACTGAAATGCAATCCGGTTAGAGCCGAATCATCGGTTCCGCTCTAAAAAAAATTTTGTATGGTGTTACATATTTATTTTTTTAGTAACAGTAATCTTGCTAGGATTCACATCTGCTTTTAAATAATTTTAGTCTAAACCCAAAAAATCAAAATTTTAATGCAAACAGTAAACTTTTAGAAAGACCTAAAGCTGAAGATATGCAGGGTATCCGAAACAAAACAGTCTACAACGAAAATCTTGAAAATAAATTGTTTAACCAAAAACGGTTGAAGACGTCAAATTTATTATTGAGGAAATTCGTTCTTAAGAAATATGAATAAACGTGACTGACATTCTTCAAAAGTTTAAATCTTTTAATGTTGCTGCCCGCATAAATTTTCTTTTTTTTAATTTGCCAGGTATTATCTCTAATCAAGAAAAAAACATTCCGAAAATTCAAGTTACTTGGTCAAAAACGTCAAAATATACAGTAAATATTTATATTGTTGAAGTGAGCAATAACAACAGTAGTTGTTACGAGTATTAGAGTAAGTATTTGATTATTCTAGTCCTAGTGATATTGATAGTATTGATAAGAATGATTTACATGCTGCAAGAAAGAATTGAGTTGGTGGCTTTTCATTATCAACAAAATAAGTCTACTAGAGCAGCAGCATGTGTTTGAATTGGTAATCATCCGTATAAAAGGGTAAATCATCCTTAAGTAATGGATTTAATGCGGAAGCTTCAAGAAACAGGGTCAGTACAAAACAGAAGAAATTAAGTTCAGCATCCAGTGAAAAATGAGGTCGTAGAAATTTTAGTGTTGAGTCGTGTTGAGATGGAACCTAGTACATCTGCTGGAAAAATTATCTAAAAGTACACAAAATTTTAAAATTACACAAATATCATGCCTACAAAATCAAATTAACATATCAGCTAAATGAAGATGATTTTGATTGTCGTGTTTAATTTTTTAAGTACTTTAGTATTAGGTTCAATCGTGAGAGAAATTTCCTGTATAATGTCTATTTCTCGGACGAATGCTCCTTTTATTTACATGGCGAAGTCATTAGACACAAGTTTTATTAATATAAATCTTAATGCTGAAAATTACTTAAAACTTCTGCAGGATGCATCAATCCAGAATAACCGAGATACTTGAATAAGATAATCAAATGAACTGATGTTATGCTGCAATATGCTGCTGCCGTTCGTCATTTTTTGAACGTCGTATTTCCTGGACGATGGACTGACTGGAGAGGTACCGTAGAGTAGCCTACTAGATCTCCCGACCTTACCCCATTGGATTTTTTTATGAGATCATCGAAAAACCTAAAGTTTTTACCATAAAGCTTGATTCCCTTGAAGATTTTTAAAATAGAATTGTTAATGAATGTCTATTAAGAATGCCTGAAATATTCGCTAGTGTGTGCAGACGTTTTGATTGTATTTTTGTATGGAGGTCAACGGAGATTATTTTCAAGATTTAATAAAATAGGTGTTAATTTTTTTTATATTTTTTCATCTAAAATAAGGTTTATTTTTTATCCACATTTATTCATATTTCTTGCGAACGAATTGATAAAATTTTAAAAAAATAATAAAAATGTATGTAGATATTAAAACTATGATAGATATTATAACTATGTAGATAATAAAATTACCTTTAATTCAAGGCATCACTCGGCCCCCAATCCAATGTTTAAAAAAATGTGAGAAATGGGGACTCTGGGGAGTGAGAAGATGACGTCAGAGAAACGCAATTTCTGTCAATAAATGTCCTCCTCAATATTAAATTTGACGTATTCGGCCGTTTTTGGCCGTATTCTTAGAATTTAATTATTAAGATTTTTAGGGTGGACTGTTTTTTCTTGTACACCCGGTATTAAGCTTGTAGGAAGAAAGAAGTATTTTTGATCTCTAAAACTCGTTATATCGAGAGTAAAAATCAAATCAGCAATAAGTTACCTGTCTGCTGGGCACCTAGCCCTTCTAAACGAATTTTTTAAAAAAGCGATAAAGAACTGGCTCAAAACCAGTTTAGATAACTTTAAAAGAAGAAGATTTGGGTGAAATAGGTATCAGTTGTAAACGAGTTAATTATGATTTTTGTTTAACTTAAATTCAGATAAACTGGTAAAATTTTGGATTCTACAAACTCGTCCCTGAGTACAGCTAAATATTGAGTGGTTGAATATCTAATTAAGTTTGGCACAAGAATAAAAAGATTTTTATTTTCTCGTTAAAAATCACGACCCTTAACCCTATTTGGTTAGTTAAACATCTTGAATTTTAAACTTGATCTAATTTTTGCCACCAGTGAGAAAGAATGAAACTGCATTCGATATTCAAGCGGTAGCTACTGGAATTAAAGATAGCTTGATTGAAATTTGCATTGCTTGAATTTGCGGGTAATAATACCGCTTAACATAGTAAGTTAAATGTAAAAATGGTAGTTATTTTCCAAAAAAAAATTGTCATGCTATGAAAATTCTTAAGTTTTTACTCTTGAATTTGTAGAACTTGAATAGTCATGTTAGGTTTAGGAAGGGTCAAGGGTTTTTTTGTATATCTTAACCTTCTTTTTTGATTATAAATATTCTATGGTATACAGGGTACTATGGCTTTTTAACTATCTGAATTGCAAAATGTGTGGCTGTATTAATTATGTTTCTGTGCCTCATTATAATTTTGAGGTCTTTTCTTAAAATACTTTGTGTCGTGTCATGTTAAGTTAAAGATGTTTATTTTATGCATATGTGATTATTGTAGTTAGTTTTCTTAACTGAGTTTTATGTACGTTTTTTACAAATTTATTCGGTTTGGTTCTATTTGAGTTGAATCATCTTTTTTGGTTATTGGATAATTGGGACTATCTCTTAGAAAAATACCACTAGATTTTTAATTTTTGATTGCGGGCTTCCTACATAATGAAGTTCAATCACCTTGTAAAAGGTAACAAGCTGTTTATACAGCTGCAGATTATTACCAAGAAGTAACAGACTTTTTTGAAAAAATAATTATTTATTAACCGGTAAAATGTGACTTTTTCTATATTGATATCATTAATTATTTCCTCATATTTACTCCCTAATTTATTTTCATGGTACCGCTTAACTGTACGCCCAATTTACTGAGAAATTCTGAGTTTAGTATTGTCAGAAATATTTATTTTGCCTTTACAGTTTTTCACGTAAAATAAACTACGTGTAATGTGCAGTTTATTTTAACATTGGCTCTACAAATAAGCCAGATTTTTTTCATTTTATTTCAGGTTCTACATTTCAGGAGGTTGTTTGTATGTAAAAAATGATTCCCCTTGAAATTTGTTTTTCTAGTTTTCTACATTAATATTCTGCAGAAAAAACATCGTATTGTGACGATAAACATCTAAAAGTTCTATTAAATAGCAGGAAAAAAGTGACAATAAAAATGCGCAATTTATTTTAAAATTTTATAATAAAACCTGTTAAACAAATAAATAATTTTTCAAAATATCTGTTTTTTAATATCTTTAATTTGGTTTTTATTATGGTGCGCTTTTGGTTTCTACTGTCGCAAAAAATTCCTTTCCCAATGCATACTATCATTTACTGATAAAGTAAGTAACTGATCAAGTTTTTTTATATAAGAAATGTTTTATTGAAAGATTTATAAAACCATTTCTTTCTATCTATTGTATAGACCTAAAGATGAATTAAATTTAATTTGAAACGTTGGCAAAAAACAAACAGTTTTTTATAACACTTGATCAATGAATCACACCTAATCGCATTGTAGCTGACACTTAAAGCTAAATACGACACTCAAAAATTGATAAAAATAATTCAATTTCTATTTTTTTTAATTAAAAAAAAATAGGTTTATTATCAGGACCATTTTATCTTTGTAGTATCTTATTGAAATTCACACTTTTATAAATACCATTTTCTACCAATTAAAATAGCGTAAAATAGAAAGACCTTTTTTAATATAGCGACAAATATCTTCTAGATGGTAACAGTTGAAATTTATGTACACATCCAGAGCTAGGAAAAAGGCGACCCCAAAAACGTTTTGACCTTTGCCCCAAGAAATTTCTCATCAGATGTTTAAAGCTATTGAATTTAGGTCTCGATGCGCTATTATTGCTTCCTTTCTTATTAATAGGGTCCCATGAATAACAATAGATAGGTATGTTACATTGATATATTTTCCTAAGTTATATCTATGTCCCTGACAAGTACAATTCAGACAATATAAATACACTCGTTTTTGTCATTATATAGGGCAAAATTTGGACACTATTACATATGTGAGAAAGATAAATAAACCAATATTGCTTTAAAAAAACACATAAAACTGCCAGTCATTCCATTTATGAAAATGTACATGATTCATTCAGCATATGAATAGGAAATAAACACAATGCGTGAATGCATTTGAAAAGAAAATGCGTATTATCACTTAATTGATTATATGCCCACAAAAATAAAAATAGCATTCTAATAAGGTTTTATTGGCTCCCGATGATATTGACGATAACATGCGGGTCCCTCTTCAATTACTTTGCAAAAATATTGTCAGTAACATAAGGATCCCGCCCCTGTACGTGTGGGCTCGCACCTTGACACGTGCGGGACATATGGCAATCAATGGACTAATGATTTACCCGCAAGTAGATACGCAAAAAGTTTTCGATTTTTGTTAATATTTTTGAACGACCGTTTAATTTCAAATTAGACATGTTAATATTTTATTACTACATTAAGACTGTTAAAAACAAGATTCGTTTGACCAAGGTTTTCAGTTTATAAGTATGGCCATCACAAGTATTGTCTAAAAGAGGGCACTAACGAATCTACAGACATAGGTGGATTTCTGACTTCTACGTCGGCAAGCTATCTATATCTATAGAATATTTTATTTTAAATACCATTTAAAAAAATAATAATGTGTCATAACAACGGAAATAAAAAAGTTTTAAGTAAAAATTTTGGACAGAAAAAAATAGCTCTTTATAAACACAAATTTTATTTGAATATTATTTATTTTATTTTAATACGATTCTTACGAAATAAACTTTAAAGTTTAAAGTTTAAGAGTTAAACAAAATTTATTCACTTTTCATATTTTGACTTAAAAAACGTGAATTCTTTAATGACATTTTTAGAGATCAAATTTATAATATTGATTGTTAAGCTATGGAATTACCAGATTTAATATTTTGAATAAACTTTATATTTAAAATTAACGCAAGTATCACAAATAATAAAATGAATAAAAATTAAATAATATTTATGATTCGTACTTTTTATTTTTGTTTTCTAATATCCTTTTTTACATCTCTTGGTTCTTTTTGACATGCTGATAAAAGTTATACAGGTTGGGGAATTGAAGAATAACCATTGTCCAAAATAATGGTAACACCGCTTCCTCTCTTCGCTGAGCGTCTGCCTTCAGTAGTCTTATCGGTGTTTGTTGTTTTAATTTTTTTACAGAGTAACATTAATAATGTCGGCATGCCTCATTTTGCTATGTGACTGCACGCTGCACTGCTGAATTTTAAAGCGCTATTAATTTTTCTCAACTTAAGACTGTTTATACTTCTTCCAAAAGAATTCAAATTACTAAACGCTTTAATGGAGGCAATTCGGCAGTGCAATGTAGGAATTTTTTTTTAATTGCATTTGAAAATAGACTTATTCTTTGCAAAAAACATCTTTAAATGTGGTTTCGAATTTTTAAACACCCATTTGTCTTCAAAATTGTAAATGCTACACTAAAGTGCAAGAGCTTTCTAACGAAAGGGTCTAGTAGCAAGAGATTGGAAGATATGGTTTGGAGTACCCTAAAAGTTCTCTTCTAAAGATTCAGCATGATCAGATATAAATGTTGGAGAAGAACTATTTTTAGAACTAAGAGAAGACATATTTCTCGAAAATCAGTGGCGAATAATAGAACTTTGTGAAAATATGATGGAAGAAACGAATAAAAATAAAAATTTGGGGAACACAATCCGTCCATTGATCAATATTGGTCTCAAGAAAATGAACACAGTTTTTAATTTCGTACTTTATAAGTATCCTGAAAAATTCAATGTTTGGGCTGGCATTTTGTGCGACTATATTGTAGGGACATTTTTTGTTGATGGTACTTTAAACTTCCTGTGTGTCGTCGTACTAAAAAAACAACGACGTAGCAGGCGAGTAGTAGAGCGCACGAAATACATGCGTGCGCATTGCCATAATTTGCCTATAAGCATCTCTCTATTCGTAATGATCGATTCCCCAACCTGTATTACTATTTTACAAAAAAAACTTAATATAAATTCTACGTGTAAGTTATTATTCTTTGAAGACTAGAGTATATACTAGAGTTCTAGTTGTCCTTTTAGCAATTATTTATAAAATACATATTCGTTTTTTAAAAAAATATTACAAATGACAAAATTAATAGACCTAATGTTCTGCATTTGTATTAGACTCTATCCAGAGAAAACCAATAAAATAAAAATGTACCAGCAATGGTAGGAACCAAATTACGAGTAGTACATATTGGATTTATGACCAATGCAGAACACAAAAATTATTTTTATAAATAAAGCAGAAATGATCTATTGGAAAAGTAAGTACAGAAATATTTATTTCTTCGATGTAACGTAGGTTAAAAAAAAGGCAAACAGTTATCCGGGTTATGTAAATTCCTTCCAAGCATTTTTAGAAGGTTTAACTGGCTTAACAAATTTTTTTAAAGATTTTTTAATGGCGGTTTAATTAAATTAGAATCCAAGTCAAATAAATATTACTATGAAAGAATCATCAATGTGGATATCTTTGTATATAATTTTTCCAAAATGACTTACTCAATATCTCAAATTCTACTATATTATAGTTTTTTTTTCTAGACCTGCCTCTGAGATATTAAATGTTGGCCTAACTAAAAATAAATACATAATGATTATGATGACTTAAGCATAAAACTTTTGAAAGAAATATCACAAAAATGTCATAGGATGATATATCTAGAGAACTATGCTTATAAATTTATTTAATAGGTTATTAAAGCGACCCAGTTAATTTTTTTTAGTTCTTTTATTTGGATATGGGGCCAAATAAAACTGCAATTTAGTTGTTATATAACATCCTGTATAGACACCCTAACAATCAGGGCATGGGATTTTGTGGGTAATAGCACTTTGTAGTTCTTTGAGGGTCGACGATTTTTATCTACTGTATAGTTGTTTTACTATATTTTCAAATTTAAACGCGATTTTGGAAAGCTCAATATTCAAAGTACCGGCTAATCTTTCAGACAAATTTTTAACGTATTGAATTTTTTTTGATGACCGAATATATTAAGTAGTTTAATTATTAATTTTATTGATTTGAAAGAGGTTCCTCTGCTTGTAGTTAAATAATCTGTCATAAGACGTTGGTATGTTAAATTAAACAGTTTTTATTTATAATTTAATTTCGTACTTATGGGTAAATCATTTAGAAATGATATTTTGTTATTTTCAATGGCAAACTGTAATTTATGATGAAAACTGTTTAATGTGTTTAAAACCCTTCGAATCTTATCCATTGGGACACAAGTAAAAATATCGTCCACGGATCTTTTAAAGAAAAAACTTATTTTTTTTGTAATTTTAACAAATTTAATTCGAGAAAATTAATATAAGTGCAAGTAAAAGGATTTGTTACAAAAAATTAACTGAAATCTGGAGCAATCTTGTAAACAAAGAAGGGAAAAATGGAAGATTAATGGGAAGGTGAGATCTTGATGGATTTTAAGGAAAGGAAAACAAATTATAATTTACATTTATTTAATTTTTTTTTATAATAAAGAAGTCTCATTTATGCGCATTTAATTTTGAACTTAACCAAATATATCAAGAAGACAGTCAAATAATGTTAAACGAAAATTTTCCTTCAAACCTCTTTTTATTTTCCACACTAAACACCCACCAAGATAAAAAACACTTTAATGACACCCATACCAAAAACGTTTATATACTTTGGTACTCGTAACTTCTAAAATATTCTTGTAAATTCTTAAAACTTTAAATCTAGTTTTTTAGTGATAAAGTTAAAAAGGTCATTATCTAGAAAACCGTTTACTTAAGAGATAAAATAATTTTCATGAAAGTTACTAAATGTTTAAGGAACTGAAAAAGATGAAAAAGTTTCATTTTCCATTAAGTTTTTAAGGGTGTTGGCGCTATATAAAGGGTGAAAAATGGTTTTATTTTTTTAGAAATTATTTTAAGAATGACTTTGTTAAAATTAAAATTTTAAAAAAATAATTAAAATACCACCTCCTTTAACGCGTCAAGAATATAAGTTTGTGTTCTTATAAAAAGACTAGTAATCAAAAATGACAAGTAAAAATCAGACTTTATATTAAATTTCAGAACCTCAATAAGTATAAAAATATGTATTTTATATACCGGGTGGTGCATCGCCAAGCTGGCCATAGAAAATCCCATATAAATTATAATACTTTCAAATGTTGGCTCTCCTGTATATTTTAAAGAAAAACTGAATTGGACTTTTTTAAGCTGCGAGTAATATAAGTCACCATACCAAATTTTATTACTTTCTAATAAGCTATTTAGAATTTATTTGAAAAAACTAACTTATGAAACCACCAGCCAAATTATCAAAATGTTATGTCAAAGTGTTGTCTATTTATTTAGTGGTTAGTATGCACTAACTATACTATTACACTAATCAAGAGAAGATAACTATAAATCGATATAGGAATAAGGTTACCCTCGTGCAACAGGACCTCTCGTAGAACAAGCAACCCACGCTATTCTCCAGAGAACTTAAAAAGTATAACAGCACATCAGAATTTGGATGTGTAGTGAGCCGAAGACCATTTCTAATGTGCTGTTAATCATCTTTCAATCCAGATTGTCGAGTTCGCATGCTATCTTGGGAGTTGCCAGGCTTCTTAAGTCCTTGGCCAGCAACTCCTTCTTTAGAGAACATAAAGCATCCCAAACATCCTTATAGCTTGGTTTCTGATGTGACGCCTTTTTGGTAAGCAGCTATGCAGCCCCACTCTGGAGTTAGATCGATGCAGCTCTTTAACTTTAAAAAAAAAATCTTAGATACTCCTCCAGATATTTGTAAGTCCTTAGTCACACAATGTGCCAGAGAGAGCAATACTCAGCTACAGCATAAATAGATCTTACTGAATTTCACAGATCATGCCCTGCCGACTCTTTTGGCCCTTAGAATCATGGAGTATGAATTAATCGAATACCAAAGCCGACTCTGGTTGATCAAACGGACCGAAAACATCAATAGCAATCCTTTCAAAAGGAATTCCCACGTTATACTGACGGCACACCGTCATGGATTTCCTCTAACAACTCCGAAGTCTGATATTTAGACAGAACGATTGTCAATCGTGGTTAACTATTTTCCACCTTCCAAAATTAGGTAGTTCCATTGTGCCCAATATGACTTGACACTGGGAGAGTATTTGGTAACTCCTTCGCTTCTCTTATCCAGGTTAAGACTATCTGGATATTGTGATCTTTCTCTTGATCTCATATAAGGTACTCATTTTTCCAAGTTTAATCGACCATGGTGGTTCCTAACAATTGAGCATTATTCTATTCTGCCCGCTGACAATGCTTGCATTTCTCTAAAAAGGATTTTCTTGATACGGTTTACTGAATACAGATCGCCGATTGCCCCTTCTTATCAACCTTCCTTAGTTTAGCGATAGTGGAACTAGCGTCTTTTAAACAGTGTCTTTTTATGTGACCTGCTTTGCTACATTTCCTTTAACATCACTCCAACTTCCGATCCTGGTGCCTGTTCTCTCCTCGTCTCTCTAATCAATAATTGCTTCACTGATTCGAGAGCTTCTTATTTACCAGCTAGAACATTGTTCCGAAACATTCGCGAACCTTCTACTTGTCTCCAGAAATATCGTGCAAAGTGGCCGCTTATGTCACTGAGATGATTCCGGAAGAAGAACAGGTGATATTCCGGTGTTAGCAATATCGTTACAATATTTTTTACGTATATTCTTTGTAGTGTGTGGCGTTCAGATTATTTGCATTTCACGTTAATTAAAAAACAACATTTATTTGCCAAACACAGTAATAAGTACAGTATAAATTATTAAATTAAATAGTATGACGCCATTGCTTGCGTCGTCAGAAAGTCAAAAACGAGAGAGTCCGTCGTTCCCACTTCTACACCTCGCGCGGCGCTCTCCTCGCGCATGGTGACGTCGTGATATGGAAGGGATGCGGTATTGCCAAGCGTTTACAAAAATAACTGTCGACCAGACAACCAGACATATCGCCCCCCTTGAAAGCCTCCAGGCTTTAAAAATCATAAATAGGCAGGACAGCAATCTTCGTAACTGGACGCTTATACTCGCCAGCAGCAGTCCTCACTAATACTGTTCGGACAATACCATCTCCTCCAGGAAATATTTGTACCACTCGGCCAGTTCGCCATTTTAATGGTGGTAATCCATCCTCCATGATGAGCACAAGAACGCCTAGTTTCAGGAGCTGCGGGTAATTCTGCTTCCATTTCGTACGTATCTGGAGTTCTGCAATGCATTCCTTGACCCAACGAGACCAAAAATGTTGCACCATTTGTTGTCTATGTTGGTATTTTGATAGTCTGTTCTCTGCTACTCCCAGTAGATCAACTTGTGGGCACGTCGTCAATGGTTCACCAATAAGAAAGTGCGCAGGAGTGAGAGGATTTGGATCATTCGGATTATCAGAAAGAGGACATAAGGGTCTGGAGTTTAAACAGGCTTCTATTTGAGTTATTATTGTAGAAAAATCTTCAAAAGTTAATGATAAACTACCAACTACACGCTTAAGATGAAACTTTACCGATTTAACGCTGGACTCCCAAAGCCCACCAAAGTGTGGAGCGCGAGGCGGTATAAAATTCCATTGTATACCTTGATTTGCTAATTTATCCGAAATAGTAGAAGAGTGTTCTTTGAGAAACGCATTTAATTCATTTAATGCACCCACGAATGTTGTCCCTTGATCAGAATAAATTTGTATGCACTTGCCTCTTCGTGACATGAATCTGTACAAAGCGGCTAAGAAACATTCGCTAATAAGATCACTTACTAGCTCTAGGTGAATAGCCTTGGTAGCAAAACACACAAACAATGCTATGTATGCCTTGTTAGTTCTAAAATTACGTCCTTTGCGATCCCTAAGGGAGAAGGGCCCTGCGTAGTCAACACCGGACACAGAAAAGGGTCTAGAGGGTGTAATTCGTGTCTTGGGTAAATTACCCATAAGGTACTTTGTCGATTTTGCAACAAAGCGAAAACAAGTTAAACAGTCATGGTAAACCTTTTTAATTAAGTTCCTGCCATTGATTGGCCAGAAGCTTTCACGAAGTGATGCCAATGTAAGTTGTGGACCAGCATGAAGTAGCTTAATATGTTCAGAATGTGCGATCAAAAGTGAAAGTCTATGTTTAGGGGGTAAAACTATAGGGTGTTTCTTTTGATATTCATAATCAGATTGTTGCAAACGACCCCCAACTCGAATAAGATTAAGAGTGTGGTCAAAGAAGGGATTCAAGGTAAGGAGTTTGGATTTATTAGAGACCTTATTATTATTCTTCAGTGCTTTAAATTCTTCAGAAAATGTTGAAGCTTGTACCAAGCTGACAAGTGTATGCAAAGAATTCTCAATTTCCAGAGTTGAAAGCTCTCTATTAAAAAAGTCAGATTTAGATTTTAATTTAAGGATGTTTTTAAAGCGTAGCACAAAGGCAAAAGTACGAACCAGTTTAGTTAGATTAGAAAATTTGTCAATTAAAGTAAGTAAGTCATTATTGGTATGTTTTTCGATGGACACATGAAAAGAAGTGACATTTCGTAATTCAGGAGTATCAATATTTGATAAATCTACTATGTCGGTTGGCCACTCATCTTCAGTCAGCCAAGGAGGTCCATGAAACCATAAAGTCGAATTTAACAAGCTTAAAGGTGGAATTCCTCTAGTAAGTAGATCAGCTGGATTGTCTGCGGTTCTAATATATCTCCATTCATCAATATTAGTTATGGATTGAATTTGAGCTATTCGATTAGCAATAAATGTCTTTAGACGATGAGGAGATGATCTAATCCAGGCAAGTACTATTGTAGAGTCACACCAGTAGTGCTTAGAGTCCAAAGTAGAGGGTATTGAAGCTAACACAGTTTTAGCTAGTTCTGCTAAGAGTAATGCTGCACAAAGCTCGAGCCTAGGAATAGTCAATTCTTTAAGTGGAGAGACTCTAGTTTTTGCACAGAGTAGTTTAGACGAAGAATTGCCTAACGAATCCTTTGAACAAAGGTACACGCAGGCACCATAACCTGGCTCCGCAGCATCAGAGAAGCCATGTAATTGCAGCTCAATAGGATTACCGCAAAGAGTTAGTCTTGGTATTTTAAGATTATTCAATTCCACAAGTTGTGTCCTGTAAGATGACCAGATTGTAAAAAGATCCATTGGAATCGATTCATCCCATGATATTTTAAGCTTCCACAGCTGTTGCAAGATGATTTTTGCCGAGATTGTGACAGGAGAAAGTAGACCAAGAGGGTCAAAAATCTGAGAAATTGAAGATAAAATTGTACGTTTTGTTACGCGAGTGCTAGATTCAATAGGACCTATTTTATATTCTAGCGTGTCAGAAATGTGATTCCATAAAAGGCCCAAGGTTTTAGAAGCAATATCTGTATCAAAAGAAATCGAATGTATTGAGGAATCAGAAGTTAAGGTTGGCTCATTTGAAGCCCATTTTCTAAGTGGAAATCCATACTTCATAAGAAGATCATGGATGTCTTCTTTAATTTGTCTAAGTTCATCGACTGTTTGTGCGCCGGTTAAAAGGTCATCAACGTAAAAATCACGTTGTATTATGTTAGAAATCTTTGGACAGTCTTTAGCATGTATTTTACCTACTTCCTGCAAAGATCTAGTAGCCAGAAATGCAGCAGAGGCTGTACCGTATGTAACGGTGGACAAATCGTAAGTTAAAATCGGCTCATTAATATTAGCACGCCAAAGAATTCTCTGAAGTTTACGATATTCAGGGGCTACATAGACCTGTCGATACATTTTTTCAATGTCACCACTGAGAACTACAGGATGTATACGATACCGTAAGAGAATTGAAAAAAGACTGTTTTGGACATTAGGTCCGACCATAAGTAAATCGTTTAAAGAAAAACCTGAGTCAGATTTACAGGAAGCATCGAAAACGACCCGTAGTTTAGTTGTAGTGGAGCTTAATTTAAGCACACAGTGGTGCGGTAAAAAATACCCAGAAGTATCATTTTGATTCTTAGATAGGGTCATGTGACCGAGTTTTTCATATTCTGTTATAAAATCTTGATAAGTACGTTTTAAATCAGGGCTTTTATTCAGTTTCCCTTCAAGATTTAAAAAACGACTTGTAGCTGTCAACTTCGAGTCCCCAAGACGATCAATGGAGTCCTTAAGAGGAAGATGTACTACAAATTTACCATCAGGGGCTCTAAAAGTGTGCTGAGAGAAATGTTCCTCGCAAAAGGTTTCCTCTGGTGATAAGTATTTAGTTTTAGGAAATTCCTCTACCTCCCAAAATTTAGTTAGCTGATTGTCAATTGAAGTTGTAAAAAAGCACTGTGTCTTTGAGCAAAGGCTTGAACTAAGATTAGTTTGTAAAGGACCAGAAATAATCCATCCAAAATGTGTCTTTTGCAAAATTGGAAGTCCTCGACCCAATTTTATTTGACCAATATGGATCAGTTCCCAGAAAATGTCTGCTCCGAGCAGTAAGTCAATAGGTTTTGCAGAGCTGAAATCGGGGTCAGCCAATGCAATATTTTTGGGAATATGTAATAAACTGGAGTCAAAGGATATAGCTGGAATATTTCCAGTTATAGATTTAAGTACAAGACACGATATGTTCGCCTCAAAGTTAGAAAAATTGGATTGGACTTTAGCAAAAACTCTAGAATTTATGGTTTCAATTTTCTGACTGATACCAGTGATAGAATGTTTAATATTTTCAATAGGAAGTTGTAACAAGTTGCAAAGTCTTTCTGAAATGAAATTGGATTGGCTTCCACTGTCTAGGAGTACTCTACACAAGTGTGACTTATCTGTAGTGTCAAAAACTTTGATGATAGCAGTGGATAATAATACAGTGTTTAAATTAAGTTTTTCATTTACCACTAAACTACAAGGTGAGTATATAAGAGGAGTGTGCATCACATGTGTAGACAAAGAGGTTGTGGCTACGTCTTTCAAGTCAGTCTCAGTGCTGTTGGAATAAGAAGAGGTAGATGTGTTGTTATTATTGGTTTGTACAGTCCCAGAATCGGTTTTGTTGAAATGTAGAAGGGTATGATGGAATTTTCCACATTTTCTACATCCAGACGACCTACAGTTTTTAGTTGCGTGGCCTATAGAAAGGCAGTTAATACATAACTTCATTTGTTTAGCATTATTTAATTTTTCAATAGCAGAAATTTGTAAAAACTGAGGACATGTGTAGATGAGATGTTCTTTTTGACAAAACGTGCATTTTTTATTACTGTTAGTAGCGACAAAGGATTGAGAAGTATTTTTATGAAAGTTGGGGTGTGATTGGCGAGGCCTTTCGATTTTGTTTGAAGCGTTTCTTAAAGAGCTGTTTTCGAAAGACTCTAAAATTCGGCATCTGTCTTTTAAAAAGTCTATAAGTTCCTTGTAAGTAGGGAGTTCTTCAATAAAGGTTTTGGAATCCCAAGCTCTTCTAGTCACATTGTCAAATTTACCTGTCACAATATGACAGATTAAGGCATCCCAATGTTCTGTGGGCATCTTTAAAACCGTCAAGGCGCCCATGTGCTTCTGTAAGCCGTCAAGTATGACTCTAAGGCCACGTCCAGATTCACGTGATAAAGATGGCAAATTAAAAATAGCCGTTACATGGTTGCTGACTAAAATCTGTTTGTTTTCGAATCTCTCATTTAAGATGTTCCAGGCTACATCATAATTGGCGTCAGAGATTTCAAGTGATGAGATAGTTTCAGCGGCCACACCCTTTAGAGAGAGGCGCAAGTAATGAAATTTTTTGGCTGGTGTCAGTTTGAAATTGCTATGTATTAAAGAATTGAAAGTGTCTCTAAAAAACAACCATTGGTCATATGAACCGTCAAACGTTGGAAGGTTTATTGGAGGCAGTCTAATGTTGGCTAAATCATCATTAGAATTAGATGCTAAATTAGTTTCCACGTTTGGAGTTAAAACCTGCGGCTGCATCTGGTCAATTAAAAATTTGCTCGCTTCAGATGTTATGCGGTAGAATTTATTTTCAAATTGTTCAGACTCACTGTCATGTTCATCAAAATCAATATCAGTCTCCGTAGCGGCAATCTTTAACTGAGCAGCGTTAAAATCTTCCAACAATTGATCAGCCTTTTGCGCACGCATTTTGAGTTCCACCAAATCAGTTTGAGAAAGATTTATGTTTGACTTAATAGCTTGAAAATAGTTTTCAAACCGTGTAAGAGCAGCTTTAGTAGCCTTTCTTTTATTTCTTGCGTCAGCCATCTCGAATAGTTAATAATACAAATATATAAGTAGTTTCAAAGAAATTGTTTAAAATAGAGGCAAAGTAATAAAACAATGCAATTAAATAGGTTTCTCAGAACACTTAATTAAAATGCATGTAAAGTTATCAGACCTACGTAAGTGACACCAAAAATGTGTAAAATATCTAATAAAGTAGGTATATTAAATGTCAAAATTTAATAAAATGGAAATAGTAGAAATCACCATCAAAGGGAGTGTGAAATACCAAAAGAAATTAGTGTAAATAGGTATAGTATACCAGCAAATGTGTAATATATTGCAACGTAAACAAATGTCAGTTAAAGGTATTAATTTTGTCACCAAAGTAGCATCAAATATCACGAAATCGTTTGTAAATCAATGTAAAGTACCATCAAAGTAACCACCATAAAGTAACACAAATACAAAGCAGTTTAAGTTTATTAAAAAAATAAACAAATAAATCAAACAGAGGCCTGTAAAAGTAAAGGAAAGAAAGTGAGAAAGGAACGCACTAACCTGTAGTGAAATAAGCAAAACCAATCGGTGTTCCCTGAGAAGACGGTCTTGTTGTTTCCGTCGTCAAAAAGGCAAAATATCCAAACTTGTGTCGATTGGGTCGGCGGTCGGCGTTTCTTCCAGTTCAAGCCACAAATAAATGCGGTAAAAGCCTCGTTGAAAGTCCCGTACGGATGTTAAAATGCAGTAAAATTCCGTTCAGGAGTCAAATCCAGCGACGAAGGACCATAAAATGTAGTGTGTGGCGTTCAGATTATTTGCATTTCACGTTAATTAAAAAACAACATTTATTTGCCAAACACAGTAATAAGTACAGTATAAATTATTAAATTAAATAGTATGACGCCATTGCTTGCGTCGTCAGAAAGTCAAAAACGAGAGAGTCCGTCGTTCCCACTTCTACACCTCGCGCGGCGCTCTCCTCGCGCATGGTGACGTCGTGATATGGAAGGGATGCGGTATTGCCAAGCGTTTACAAAAATAACTGTCGACCAGACAACCAGACATTCTTATTAAAACTCTGATATTTCTTGCCTTCATTAGAGCCGTTTGATATATCATTGTAGTTTACTAATCCATTTAAAAAAAAAAAAACATTCTTAACAGGGATAAAGATCCAATCCTTTAATATAGTCAATTGTAGAGTTTGGTTAGTGTTTAAGATTTGTTCGCCCATGCTTCATTGCTTCATTTCATTTTCCCCTCTATTAGTTACATCTTTAGTATAATGCTACTTTGGTATGTTGTTTTAGTTTAGTTTTAATTTTCTCCCGAATTAAAATGTGTGACATTACAAGGGGAATAGTTTTCGAAAAGTGACCGAAATGTTCTCTGTGAATTTCCCTTATAGGCATATCATAAAATATATGTTTTGACAACTTTTGATTAAAAACCCTTGCTCACTCATGAGCTTTTAAAAACTTATTAGTATCTTTCACCGCGAGGCTATTTATGTATAATTTCTCAACAAAATTCTCCTTTTTTCTTTTACCTTCTCCTTCAATATAATATTAAAATAAAAAAATAAGACAGTTAATTTTTAATATTTTTATTCACGAATATACATCAATTAATGGTTCTTTTTTATGCATCCATAACGAAACTAACAACGGGAATTAAATTGCACCATATTGAAAACAATGTCATCATAATGCCATAACAAATGCGACATACGTTGACCTAATTAATTGCATTTAATTCATGTTGTTATGGCCACGCTCGGTTACATTTTCGTGAAATATGGTTTCGTCGGAAAAACGTGTCACGTGTTACAAACAAGTCTGTTATCAATAAATTTCAGGTTATTATTTCGAAACGGTAAAAAATTAATGACTCACTTCATGGGCGAATGAATTATTATTTTAATTTTAATTTATTTGGGCATAGTTTTGGGCTTAAATCATAAGTACCTACTGTTTTTTAGTATATTTAAACCTATGATTAGCTTCATAAATTAGCTGTTTAATAACTGTAACATATTCTCTTATAAATTACGTTTGTTGTGCGCTTTCAGCTGAATCTCTTTCTGGTTGAGATTTGGAAGGGCCTTAAATATTGTAGTGAACATTACAATCTAAACATATAGATATACCGAACTGGTTGCATAAACCTTGCAAATGGAACTTCAATTAGTAAATGTCTAAATGACATTTCTTTGTAAGCGGACTAGAGGAGCAAATATTTACGTTATACGGGATAAGCTCGTTGCAATAAGCAAAGAACAACATGAATAACTATTGATAGAAACTACTTGGGCATATGGCATAGAAAGTGTCATATTGAAGTATGGTAAAATAAAATATAGGAGAACTGCTCTTCAAAAAACATAACTGGTAGGCTTTAATGATCATATAAAAGCTATTAATAAAAAACTAATTAAAGTAAAATATGCAAATTAATATCCAAGCTCTATAACCCACAACGTATATTTGACTATCGTGTCTATAGTGAGTGCAAACTTTATTTAAATATATATTTCATATAGTAATTTACTGTCAGTCTTAGACTCAGAAAACAGAATTATTGATGAAAATATGCAATTATTGGTGACACTTTTAGCAACGGAGAAATGTAACATAGAAAGAAATATGTGAAAATGGTCTCAGAAAAAATACTAAACATCCAAATATTAGTAAGAAACTTAGCAATAAGAAAAACTTATTGCTAAGAAATATAGCAATAAGTATATGGAACATTGTGCCAAATTAGCCTTTGGAATTCTGCAGTACTGGTCGAAGACTTCTACAACCCTGTAGCATATGCATATCCCTATGCATCAACCCGTTATTTTTCTAATTAGTCTTTTGTCCATGATTAACTTTCAATTCACTCATCTATGTTATCTCATTATTAATTAAATTTAGTTTCCCCTGTTCACTTGTTAACTTAAAAGATCACTTATTAACTTAAACAATTAATGGTGACAAATATCTTTCAGAACTAGAAAAATTAAAGAAATGGCATGAAAATGTATAACCATTTAAGAGTTGACTTTTGACCAAACTTATAGTTTTTTTTGTGGGTGGAAGAGGTAAAAATCCTGAAAATAAATATAACTTCATCCAAATCTGAAAAAAGTTCTTAAAAGAAACTACAAAAAAATTATAGACAATAATAATTAAGATAATTTGGTGTAGAAAAATATATAGTTACCCTAAGCTAATAATGGCTTAATACATAAGAAATTTTTTACAAGACGAAACAAATATTGCAGAAACTAAGGTATGTATTTTAAAACAAGTCAATGCTGGTGACTACATTAGAAATCAAAAAAGTAATAGAAGAGAGATAACTCATTAAAGAAGAGAAATATTCATCAATTAATATAAAGAAATGTCTCTGATGAAGCATTCAAAGTCATAAATAATTTCGAAAAGGTAGGTACCATGGCGAAAATGCAGTTGGATATGATCAAAATTACAAAGAGTCATACTTATATTATAGAAATAAAAGAAATTTGAAAAAAGACCACTGTATTTTTTCCTAGATAGAAGAAATTGCATATAACATTCGTCAAATATCATTCGTATTCAGCCTTATCATTCCAAATACAAGAAAAGCAAGAAAAATACGTATGTCAAGGTTGCCAGATTTAGTTCTTGAGTCCTAAGAAGTTTTGGGACATAATTAATTTATCATTTACTAAATGTTTTCTTGGTGATTGGAAAACTTTAAAATTTAAAATTTATTTTGCAATTAATTAAAAATTAATAAAAAATTGATGCATACGCGACTGCGGGTGCACGAATTGAGATAAGAAGTTTTATCTTAGAGCCATATGTACATACACCTAAAACCTTAAGTGTAAAATCGTCGAAAAAAATCATAATTTGCCCTAAATTAAGGAGGGTTTGATTCGGCTTATAAGAAGCACCTTTGGCGAGATTGAAAACATATGGTTAAGAATTAAGAAATAAGAAAGAGCAACTAGACTTTTATGAATTGATATTACAATTAATTTATCCAGAAAACAAAATGAAAAGCAAGAAACTATTCAACATGCAACATATACTCATTGAGGGATAAGAAATAAGCGCGGTTAGCTTAAAGAGATATTAGTACTTAGCAAAAACTTAATTTATAATTAACTCGCCTATAAATATCATCTTTTTTTTTGTCTTAACATGGCTTTGGATTTCTCGGTTAAAAGCAGTGTAGCTTTCTGTAGATTACGCCTTTTTTTGTGTCATATTAAATACAATCTAATAAATGTTATTCCAATTCATTATTGGCAAATTTGGCCAAAGAATTGTAAATATCTAAATTAATATTTTAGGAAGATATCAGGTTATGAGATCTCTACATCATCAGAACACCATAGAGCGGCTGTAAAAAAAGATCAATAGCCAGCGTATCAGTGCATTACCAATCTTTTAATTACTCAAAAATTAATTTACCATAACTAATAGTCATAACTTATGGTTTAAGAAAACCACCCATGCAAATCCCATATAATCGAAACATGTAAAATATGAGGCCACCCTCTTAAATGCAGGGGGCCACCCCATCGGAACCAAGACGCCTTAATTATTAAGAATTCTTCGCATTCTTACTTCCGTGTTTTCATGTCACCATGAAAAATGATACTTTTAATTTTAGTAATTTTATGACCGGTGATCTGAACTTCCTATTTTTAAATGGCGCCTATTTCTATAGTTCCTTTAAAGGATATTTCTCGTAATATTTTTATTGATGCAATAACTACCCTTCAAAATATGGTGCCTAGATTGTACCTATTTGTATCAATTTAATCAAGATATAAAAATGAAATACATATATTCCTACTTGAAGTATTTTTTGTGACATCATACATCATGAAAAATTATTATACTTTTAATTTCGGTAATTCAAATTCCCTATTTTTAATTGCGGTCCGTTTTTTTGTCACACATTCTCTATCTTAAATTTTTATTTTAACTAAAAGAGAATATATATTCTTCCTTTTATTAGGCTTATAATCTTCATTTTTAACAATACTCTCTAAGCAATAAAAAAACGTAAGCCAAAGATTACTATGAATGAAATATCTAAATCCATCCATGCCTATCCATAAACATCTTATAGGTATAACCTATGACCTTTTTTTATTGTATTGCCAATTTTTCTACACCATTGCATTGGGGGCTTCGATAAAAGGAATCCCATGGGATCCAGTATTGATAATGCAACGTCGATATATTTATTATATTCTTCAGATTAAAAAAAGAACACTTGGAGGGGAGAGATGACAGCTTGTTAAATGTAAAATTATTCGATGTGAAAATCGAATTATCAGTTTTTATTCATTGAGGGATAATTATTAAAAAAAATCATACTACACGGACTTCTTATGTTGCATTCCAGCTGCTTCTTTGGTACATACTTCACGTAAGCAAAAAGGCTTTTCATCTGCTATACTCTATTATTAAAGGATTAAGATATTATGGTCAACTAATAAGATTAGAACGTGTAATTAAGTAAGAATTTCGTAGTTAAGCTGTGAGTTGTATAAAGGGTTTTCCTTTCAATGGGAGAATAATTAGTATGGTTATAGCGTTACTTTTGTGTTCATTGTATTTCTGCAAATATAATTTGTGGGTAGGAATTTGATTATTGGAAAATTTATTTTAAAATTAGTATTTAGTAATCAAAATGTTATTGTCTAATAAAACATTAACAAATAAGTAAAAGTTCAATATATCAAAGAGCTAATATACGCAGATCTAAGATTTTTAAGATTTTTTCATATCAAAATTCTACGTGAGTGTCATTGAACTAGGTGCATGCCCTATATAAAAGATATTTAAGTATTAAAATAAAATAATTTATTTTCCCTTGGTTTTCTGGTTGCTTTGCCTTGAACAAGCCAAAAAGTAGAAACACGTATCGTCAGTTATCATCTTTGTTCCTTCTATTTCTCGACTTTAGGAGTATCCCTCTAAACCTATCATTTTGACTTCTAACTTTCTGTTCTAAGTATCTTTCTTTAAAAAGTATGTCTTCTTATGGATACAACAAAGTTCAATATTGTGTTTAAAACAGAAATATTAAACTAACATAACCCAAGTTCTAATGAGAGGAATTCTCTTTGTTTTTGTTGTAGAATTTTCATTGTAGTTGATTAAGTTTCGTAGCTACTATAAAGCGTTCAAATATGACTTTATAATTGTATTAATGTATTAAAGCTAAATATTTTCTCAACAGTGATCTCCAAATCATGATCTGAGGAACAGTTAGGAAGCATCGTACCTTTTAAGGCATAGTCAAAGTCAACTTAAAAAGTGTGTAAGGAAATTGATATCTTACATATTATTACGTCTACTGACATCTGACATGAGTACACTTTTGGATGTTAAGTGGAAGTTTCTTAAGTTCGCATTTTTTATAAACCTTGATAAGATCATTAAGCATGCAGTCCTGAGAACTTTTCACACTGCAAATCATCACTATGTCATTTGATATATCAATACTCATGGATAAATCTATTTTAATAATTTGCTTTGATTGCTTCCCTGCAGAACATCACTTAAAGTAATATACATTTTTGATCTAAACCCATAAATCTCTACAAGTTGAAGCCTCTAATAAGCTCAAAACAAATAAATACAAAATTTTTTATAAAAGCCTAAATAATATGATTTTTTTAAAAATCATGATGATGGACTACATCATATTGAAAGCCTTTGCGAAATGTGTGCATATTACTTCTAGTTATTATTTGTAATTTGTAGCATCCTATGCACTCTGAAAAAAAGATGTTAACTTGGTAACTTGTGAAAGGCTAATATAAATGCAGATCTGAAATCTTAGAAAAGTTAAGCAATACGAAGATTGTTAGAGGTTTTAAGCATATATTTAATAAACAATGGCGGCATTAACCATAAGAGGATTTAAACATGGTTTATCTCATTGTTTATATTAAATAAGAAGAAAAGGTGTATTTTTAAATATGCGTACATTCTACCATTTAAAAAAAAACTTAATTAATTTTTAGATAAAATATGGCAAAATTCAGTCCGCTTTCGCTTCATAAACCTTACTAATAAGTTTCATAAATTCTTTGTTGTATCATAGGTCTGGAGATCTCATTACAACTCTAGATGCAGAATGGCTTTTAGGTCACTTTTCGAAGTTTAAATTTACTTGTTATAAAATTTTTTGTAGCTGTTTTTCTCAAACATAGGTAAACCTAACTAAGTATAGAAATTCACATTGGTATGCTTTTTAAAATTTACACAAAATTATGAAATGTATGATTTAAATGCTCTTACTAAGCTAAAATGATCGAAAGTGCACCACAACATAGTGGTGTTAAACAACACATCGTTATA
Organism: Anthonomus grandis grandis; assembly: GCF_022605725.1. Taxonomy (NCBI): domain Eukaryota; kingdom Metazoa; phylum Arthropoda; class Insecta; order Coleoptera; family Curculionidae; genus Anthonomus; species Anthonomus grandis. The sequence continues at coordinate 18,381,117 of NC_065548.1, read as the reverse complement.
ATCTAACAAATTATTCTAATCAGATGCGAAAGGGTCTACAATACAATTAGGTACCAGAGCATCCTATATTTTAGCACGCATTTCAAGTATGAGAATTATTATTATTCAGTCTACATTGGAGTAGATCGCCACTTATGTTTCAATTTATTTGTATATTATTTACTATTTTATACGTTTTTTCAATTTAGAGCAACGGCTTTTTCAAAGTCAGAATACTCGTTAGCTTTTCAGTTTATTTGAGATCACACTTTCGAGGTCATAGAACACGTGTCACGGTTTTGTTGAGCTTTCGCATCACATCTGAATAAATTAAGATAGAAATTCATATTTATATTTTGAATAAAAATAGATATCTTTTAATTTAATATTGTAAATTCTTTACTATAAACTGACGAGAACAAAGCTTGAGTTTAAAAAAATTAACAGAATAATCGAAACTGAATCAAAGTTAGAAGTTAGAATTAAAATTACATCATCATCAAAGCAAAAAAGCTTTAAAGTTTATAAATGGAGTGTAGTTTAGGTTGAACAAATTTTATATTGGTCATTCATGAAGGTTAAGTAAGAATAAGAGTTTCTCGTCAGGTGTCCAGCATGACCCTGTAGTCAAGTACGTTATTTTAATTAGCATATGCCATAAAAATGTGAAAATTTTACAATATTTGTAATTATTAAAAAATGCTTTATTTCAGAAGTGGTAACTGCTTGGAAAAAAAGTGAGCCATAGCAGTCTTTATACACTTGTCGAAAGCTCATCGATTTTCGATCGAAATTTCATACGATTGATAATAAGTCACTAATAATAATTTAAAAAATTACCGACTCTCGTGAGATATCTAAGAATGAACCTTTTTAACCTATATTTGAGTTATTTTTTAGAACTTCATTCATCAGCAAAAATGGTTACGTTTTTTTAAGACAGCAACTCTCTAGCGATTTGGCGAATATTTTACATTAGCTAAGTAGTAAAATATTGAAAGTAAATGTACCATTTGCATCCCTCGAACCAAATCTATTAACATTCAATGAATGTAAATTTTGGCAATTTTGTATGTTCGAATTACTGAAGCAACTAGAATGAGATATCTGGGCGTTTTTTTTTAACTCTCGTAGGCATCGGTCTTATCATTATGCCATTATTTTACTATATTTTTACATATCAAATTCAAAAAAAGTTTATTACCAAAAAAAATAGTTAGTTTTTTTATATAAAAGTTTAATTACTTGAGGAAAAAAAATGTCAATTTTTTGATAAAAGGAACTGATTCGCGATTATATAAAAACTATAGCGCAAGTTACGTGAAACAGGCGTTAACAAGAAAATTACATTAACAAGCCATCATATTGAAATTGAAAAGAATATAGCTAAACATAAAAAGAACTTTTAATTAACACACATTGGCATAAATTGGATGGCATGCGACGAAAGGCAACAAGAAGAGACAAAAGAGAGATTGAACAGGCCAGCTTATCTTTGGTCTCAGTTGATTTTGCAGTTATATTATGGTGTAAAATTTATTAAATGACAAATCTTTAATATTATTTGCCAAGAAAATTACTTGTGGAAGTTACTTCTTCTATGTTGAGGTATCCTAAAACTTCCAGCATTACGAGTATTGTGTAAATGCAAGAGAGTAGTGAATAACTTATTTAAATAAGGGGGTTGAAGTGTAATTTTCTTTTCCTTTTCATATTTAAAATAGAATTTGTTGTTTGTTGTTTGATGTTTAAATAAGGTGTGATATGCTCCCAATAGGCAGTGCCATAAGAAAATCTTATCCAGCTATTTTGCAATTTTTGTATAAACCTAGAAAGCTCAGATGTTATAGAATTGAAATATATCTACGATATCACCGTAGCCGAGTAAGGAAATAATAAGGCTATTGCAGAGATAATATTTAGTTTTACTCTTTAAGACATTTTTGAATCTGTACAGATGTCTTATACGCATATAACCTTTATTACCCTTGTATAACCCCATATAACCCTTATAAGGTTAGAATCTAAAGTTGTGTCTTAGAATTCCTGAATTACAGCCATATAAAATGATGTTAGATTTAACAGGGTTAATTTTTAAGTTATGCTCATTGGAGAAATTAACTATGTTTAATATATTCGACTTATTTTTTTGCTCAGAAATATTAAAATTTAAGAAATTTAATGGCATGTATATCTGAGAATCATCGGCATATTGTAATTTACAATGTTCAATACAGCTATACATATCCGCAACATAAATCGAAAATAAAAGGAGGAACACCAATTTTCAAGTCAAGATATTTTGGACTGCTCCAAACCTCCATTGTTGGTTTTTAACAACACCACATGTGATCTATTTTTAAGATAGAAAGAGGAGACTATCGATTCGCAACAACCAAAATATCCAAATTTTGCAAGGAGCATTGAGTGATTTATTGTATTAAATGCTTTACTAAAATCAAGCACCGCCATGCAAGTACTTTGTTTGTTCTTCGATAAGTCTTATATTATCTTACATTCCCACTAGACTAATAGTTGTACTATAATTCCTTGTAAATCCTGATTGCGTATCTGGAAGTATACCAAATGAGTTAACAAAATTATAAATTTATTGGTAAACATGCTTTTCTAGAATTTTAGACTACTAATTAGACTAATAATAAACTACTAATAAAATACTTATGTCTTTTAGTTCTTTTGGATAAGAGATTTTTGAAATGGGTCTTATAAGTGCTTTTTTCCAGATATCGGTAATATATCGGTGATATACATTTGTAAGAATGCAAGTATTTAAAATATTTAGAAGTGGTTTTTTACAAAATGGTAGGCAAAGCTTGATATCATTTATACAAAGTCGGTCAGCTCCTATAGCATTTGATTTTATAGTTTTAAATTATACTGTTAATGCTTTCTTCATCAAGAAGCCTTAAATTTAATTCTTGATTGCCATTACTCCATTTATTTTCATTAATTTCATTTCTTTGATTTAGTTCGATGTATTTTTATAGCATTTTTCATATATTTGTTACAGAGATGTAAAAAAGTACACCAAGAAATTAATTGCCACATGTAATTTGGTGGAACGTTCACTTAATGTACGTTTTTAAAACCGCTCTTTTTTATAATTTTAGTTTTAAGTAGATTATGTTTTTATCACCCTATTTGACATCACTTTATAAAATATTTAACTGCAGTTTCATTATTTTATCTTACCTTTAAATATTAAAATTGACCAATATTTTAATTCTACCTTTAAACTCAAAAAGAGAACTGAAATTGTTCCAACATGAAAGGCATACTTAAACCAATACTCCATCTTATAAAAAAAAAGTCTAAAACAACCATTAAAAATAATATGGTCATAATTACCAGGATCTCTAGGCAAAACAAGCAACTTCTTTCAGCCAGCTCAGGTCCTCGTAAAGATAAATTTAGCGTAAAAGAACCATCCTCGGCGACAGCGATGAATGTGGCGTGTAAATATATCCAAAAGCTAAAATGAATGAGTCCAAAAGGCATGATTAAGTGCTCCGTTGATTGGTTCGAATTGCGTTAACTTACGTGCGACACCAACCTGGATTAATCAGAAGATCTGAGGCGGTAAGTTTCAAGTGACAAAAGATTTAACATACATATTTGCTTATTTATTTTTACCTTTAGTGAGTACTATGTAGCCCTAAAATTAAAATGTATTACTTACATTTCTATGTTATAGTTTTTGGAATAATTACTTTTGCTTACCGAGGATTAACATGTACTCTTTAAGGCAGTTTAGTTAAGTTTAAGCCGTTATCTTTAGTTTAAAACAACTCATTTCAAATCTTAAAAAAAATATGGAAAATCTAGCTTTAATGCGATAAAATTGAAAATATTATATTTTTTATTTTCATATTACATGTACTTTTTTAAATATAACTTTACAAACTATTTTTTAATGTATAAGATAAGCAATACCCTTATATTTAAATTGTCCTTTTTTATCTAATTATTTGTTTCTTCCAGATGTTCTTTAAATTGTCTGTTAAACTCCACGAAATCTTATAAAATATAGTTTTTTATACCAGTTCACTAGATTCAATGCTTTTTACGGGTAATTAAACGCAGCTTAAATATTTGTTGTTTTCATCTATTTCGTAGAAATTGCATCAAATTAACAGTAGCTCTATTTTGGCTCGGCTATTCATTTTCAAATCACTTCAAAAACGATGAAATTATATGATCCTTTTTAAAAGAAAATAGGTTCTTCTTAAAATGAAAATATGAAACTATAAAAGTTTTAGTTTTAATGGACTTTTTTAAGATTTTGGAAATTATGTATGATTAAAAAAATTATTAAAAATTGAGCGTGATTAATTATGAAAATTACGCTCCTTTCTTATGAACTGGAATAATTTAAGCTACTTTTAGTTCATCAGAATATAACCAATTGGAGAATACTTTAAGTTAAATATAAATATTATTTATTATTAAATCATATCCTGCTGCACATCTTTTTTTTTAATTATTTTAATTTTTAATTTGATTAGACTTGTATTAACTTCTAATGGTAGAACAATATCTGTTAATTAGACTGACAATCTTTAGCCTAAATTTTGCCATCCCTAACATAGTATTCATAATTAGTATGCATAACTCACATACATAGTATTCCCTTTTGCTTTTTTCAAACATATTTTTTGTCTATTTTTACCTTTTTTAGTTTTCTTTTTAGTAAATTATTTTCTTCTTTTACGTCTTGTACATTTATTATCCCTTTGCTGTTTATTTATAAAATTAACAAATTATATGTTTGTTTATGTAATATTTTATACGGCATTAAAAAAATCTGAAGATGAATGAAATCTAAAGAATTAAGGTGGCCAATATCTCGAACTAATCCACCGGTTATTATTAAAAAATATATATATCATTTAACGTAAATATATACAAGATGTTTAATTAAGGGTGACGAGGTATCATATCTTAGCTTAGAATAATAATTCAAGAACTCTGAGGAAAGAAATCGGAAAAAAAAGTTGCCATATAAATTGCTGGAAATAATTTCTAGGTTCCTAAGTCTCTAGGGGGAGTTATTACTATTGTTATGAAAAGAGGCGGATATTTAATATCTTAATAAAAGTTGGAAAAAAATAATGTAACATCGATAATTTTGCTACAATCTTTTTGATTTAAAATATCAAATTTAATCAGAAGTGAAGAGACAAAGTCTGTTGATAAAAGTTTGTACTTTTGGTATAGCTCAACCGAAATTGATAAGATTGTTCTCGTTTAAATAAAAAAAAAATTGGGCATTAAAAGAAATAATTCCTATTTTACATTGATTTCCAAGGTCTGCTAGAGGACATCCTTCCAAAAACTTTTTTTCAATTTTCTTTGAAAGCTTAAATGAAATTACCTTATTACTATATCATAATTAAAAAGCATAATAAATTTGCAGTTTCTATGCATGCAAAGCTATTTTCTGATATACAATTTAATTAGGTTTTTATATTCAACATTTGCTTTCATGCTAGCTTTGAAATACATATTTAACAACATTTATATTTATAAGAAAAACCAGTGCCATGCCATGTTCCTTTTCTAAAATATTTAGGTTAAAGCCCGCATGAACTAAATATAATATAAAAATGTAAATTGTGTAGCGAGAAATTTTCAGAATATCTACAAGCGGATCAAATTTATTGAAGAGAAATTTATTTTTAACTTTGAAAACCATTTATTAATTATTGTTGAAATAACTGTAACAGATTTATTAATTTGTAATATTTGTTATATACATATATCAGGAAGAATAAACATATTCTACGCAAACAATATAAGTTTTATACGGACTGTTATATATTTCGAGCTCACTATTAGGGTTTCGGTAAGTATATGAGACACAAACAAATTAAAATTGGGCAAAATTAAGTCAATTTTTTAAAATCATTTTTTTATGCCATGTGACACAATTAGGAAGTTTCCATTTATTAATCGTCTCTTAATATGTAGTTCTAAAAACTTAACAAAGATATGTTGTTGATTTTTTAAATTAGCTTTAAATCTAAAAAAATTACTGCTTTTTCTTTTTTTGCGAGACAATTTTTGATGCGTTTTAAGCAGTTATGCCTCAAATAACAGGTTCGTACAAGTATCGCATTGTTCTAAAATGCACAAATATTAGTGTAACTAGTAAATTTAGTAATATTAGTGTACCAAGTAACCATTTTTTCCTGTGAAAAAGTGGTGAAAAAAAAAGAAAAAATATTCAGTTTTGGAACGATTTTTTTTTCAAAAATCTGAAAGTTTTTAAATCAAGATTTACTGTTAAGAAGCGTCTAAATCGGGAATTGATCGAAAGTGCCTTAACAGAAAATATTGAGAGATTACGTGAGAAACCGTTAGAGTTTGTGTCTATTTAAGAAAGTATAGAAACAATTGCTTCGATTTATGTACCTTATTTAAATCCGGATGAAGAGCCGACAGTCAAACGAGCTAAAAATAAAGGTGTTCAAGTTTTAGACCAGGTTAGCGATAAAGCATGCCAAACAAGAGCATTTTGATAAAACATTAGCAAAGATGCAAAAGGGTTTTTATTAAAAAGAAAAACTATTTAATCGGATAACAGTTTCTTAAGTATTTTTTTTCAAGAAGTCCGTTACTCTTTCTATTAAACTTCGATAATAGTCTAAATCAATTTTGTATCAATATTCATTAGTCGATTCAAAATCATAATGTGTCAAGCAAAATATTCCTTTCTCATTCCCAATGAATTACATTTAAAGTTGCATTTATGCCTTGTATTTTTTAGTTGAAATAATATCGGACATTTTAGATTTAATATGTAATCGTATATTGATTGACGTTAGATTTGAAGATTTTGATTAAGAATTAGTCTTTTCAAGTAAATATTGATATTTTCTTGCTGTTGCAATACATGTCGCACTTATTTTCCAAAGACTTTCTTACAATAAAAAGATAAATTATTACTTAGTGAACTAAAATATCTATAAGAGTAAAATTTTACCTCTCTTGGTAGCAATAGTTTCTTTAAATGAGTATGCATCCATAATTTGTTCTACTAGACTTCCAAATTTAGTGGTACATATAGTAATTTCATCTGCTTTTGATGCAATTACTCGTCCGTATCTTAGTTCATACCATAGAGGAGCATCAGATTGGCACATAGTATATTTGTTGGCTGATTTAAGTAGGCATTTATTCTGCATTCGATCTAAACAAAATGCAATAAATTGATTCGGATTTGCTTTTTTATTAATTTTATTTTTAAATTAACACATTAGGTAATGCAGAGACAGACACTTAAAAGATTTTGTTTCGAGTTGATTATAAACATTAAATATGAATCAGTGATCAAAGAACGTGATTTTACTACTACTTTCTCTATAAAATTTGTAGATGTAATTTGGTAGGTAGAAAAGCAATTGACAAAACCCTTTTTAACAGAAGCACTTACTAAGTCTTTTGCCTTAATAAATTTCAAAGAACTTCGTACTTTAACATTACCCTAATAATACGTGGAACAGGTCGTTCATTGCTCCTCACTTCTCTTGTCCAAGCACATTGTTAATGTGACCATATTACTTATAGCTTACCCCTCTCCGTGCAGCACAATATTCACATTTAACATCAGTAATAGTAAGCAACGATATGGTTTACATCTCACTCTGGGCTCTGGTGTTACACGTGCTTTAACAATGCACTAATTAATTTGCCACTTCACTTGCACATCTCCATAACCCTCATTTTCGGATCTACAACAATGGTCAAATTTCTATATTTTACCCTTATAGAATCCCTTAAAGCTCTACGACAATAAGTATCCACAATTGAGTTCCATAAGCCCATAGATAATATTAAATTTAATATCTGTTACGTATATAAACAGGATAATATTCCTCAAAATTTAGTAAAAATAAATTCCTTCTATTCTAATAACTAATCCTATTAATTACGTTAATATACTGCTATTTTCTTTAAGAAACTTGCTAGTAAGGTTACCAAATTCCACTGTATCTAAAGTAGTGAAAAGCCTAAAAAATATACACATAATTGAGTTATTTACTCTTCCAGACTCCAAACTGGTAAATGTAAATCAGGTCGGCTTTCAACATCAAAAGCACTAGAGAGGCTGTCATTATAAGGAAACCACTTAACTACCTGAAAGGACAAAAGTTTTCTGCGATCTGTTAAAAGCATTCAATTGTATCACGGAATACGGCTGTTGAAGCTTATTAGGTATAGCTTCTATAGTCACAAGATTTTAAGTCATGTATCTCTCTCTGATACCTTTAATATATTTTGTCGACGTTTACCCGATTACTTTGCCATTGCTTCTCGCTAGACAGGAAGTAACTTTACTTTTAAGATAGATTTAGATAGGAACAAAAGAGCTTCGTACTAAAAAACGAGTTGTTTTAAATTATTAGTATATGTCTAATTTTAGGTAACTTAGGTTACAATAATTTATACAAGTATCGTTTTATACCGATTTAAAAATTCTATAAGCAACCATATTTGTCATGTACTGGCGACCTGTCAATCACACTCAAGTCATCCGCGTAAATCACGTTAGTAGTGATCGGCAAAACGATCAGTCAAGCGCAAATATCTCTGGAACTGTCTAGCGATCATTTTTCAAAACACATGTTCACTTGGCAGCGATCTACATGGTCGGCGTAGCGTAAAGTACACGTCCATCAGCTCTACAACATTAACCGGAACGAAACCTTGTCGTCTATATTGATATGCTTTTCTGTCCAATTAGATTAGGAGTTTTGCGTTACAGATTGGGGATCATATATTTTTTTTAATTAATAAAATTGCGTCACGATAATGGATTTTTCGAATATAGTGCTAATTTATTAGGTTCTATTTTAATTTTCCGTTTAAAAAGTCATATATACAGGGTGTCCCATTAGTGCGATAACGGACGATAGCTCCTTATACAGTGATACAAACAATTTTTTTTTTATACAAAGTTACTTTACTGTCTAAGGTGCATAACATAAAAATATTTTTGGATATACAGGGTGATTCATAAATGTGATATGATACACAACTTTTTTAATTTAAATGGAACACCCTATATTTTATTGCATTTTTGGATTGCTTTAAAAATTCTGCATACCTTTTATCAAGCATCGTCTATACCAAAACTTACCCGTTTGTGAGATATTTAATATTTTATCAAAAAATCGACGTTTGCACGTCTCCACAAAAACAAAAATAATTCACTCATTTGGGATCCTACAAGCCAAATCTTTTGTAGGTTGTTAGTGCATACTTACACTTACTTTATGGTCCTATGAGAATTTGATAATATTGTACAGGGTGTTCGCAATACTCTATCCAAAACCAAAAAATGTAAACAACCATATCTTATTTTTTTCAAATGGAATGACCCATATTTTTTTATCTTAAAATGTTCACAATTTGATAAGCTTTCTTTTTTGTTAAGCATGTCCTATACTTATCTATAATAGTTATCGAGTTTTTTACACTTTTTCCTAATTTCGCCCTTAAAATACACAATAGTCGCGTTTTAATTTAAAAGAAGTTTTCTTAGTTGGCCATGGAAATAACAATTGCACAAAAATCAAGCAATTACTTTGATAGAAGATTTAGTGTTGTCAGTTTATCACTAAAGCGAAACATTTTTGCATTAAAAATGAATTTTTCGAAAGAGGATATGGTGAAAATGATTTACTGTTTCAACTGTTTCAACTGTCAAAAATCCACTGTTAACAGAATCACATGTTTTTATGTAGGTACCTACAGATTATGCAAGAATTATCGGATAAAGATTTTGCTAAACGTTTAAAGACGTTTAAAAAAAAACAATTTATTAAACCTTAAACTTTAAAAATAGTAAACGGAACGGATTGAAAAACATTTTTAAATTTGGCATTTTATTAAATTACAACAAATTTAATGATACCAAAATGTACAGAAGAGAAATTTTGTTTAAAATTTACCAAATAATAAAATCTTAAAACTAATCGAAAAATCAACAAAAAAATATTCCTTAATTAAAGAAAATTAAAATTGTGAACAATAGCAACAACAAATGACTAAACCAAAAAGATATGTACATTAAACTATAAATATTGTTCTGCATGTCCACCCCGGTGTTGATCACACAAACGAATTCGTTTAACAAAAGAACTGCTTACTTTCTGTAACATTTCTCTAGTTACTTCTTGAAAAACATTCCGAATTCTTTGCCTCATGTCATTTTTAGTGGTAACAAGCCTTTGATAAACCCGATTTTTCACAAACCCCCACAAGAAAAAATCGAGTTTTGTGAGGTCAGGAGATCTGGCCGGCCAAGCAACTGGTCCTCTCCTGCCAATCCATTTATTTCGAAAATGGTCATTTAGTTGGGCCCTCACAACACGGCTAAAATGAGGAGGCGCTCCATCTAATTATAGCCACATTCGTCTTACTGTTTGTAACGGTAAATCATCCAACTCTTCTTCGAATTCATTTTGCAAAAGATGTAGAAAGTTTTGACCGTTCACTGCCCCATCAAAGAAATATGGTCCAAGAAGCTTTGTCCCAATGATACCAGCCCATACATTAGGTGACCATCTATGTTGATGATCCAGTGGTATCACATGCCTTGGATTTACATCGTTGTAATAATGGAAGTTGTGTCGGTTTACAAATTCATTTTTATGGAATGTCGCTTCATCAGTGAACAACACAAAGTCAAAAAAGTCCTGTTGCAGTTGGATTTGATGCAAAGCCCAGCGGCAAAAGTTTTGGCGAGTAGCAAAATCTTGATCGCTTAATTCTTGTACAACCTGTACGTGATATGGATGAAATTTATGTTTCAGGGTGATTCTATTAACAGTGGATTTTTTAGTGTCCAACTGCCTTTCAATTTGCCTACAAGAGACATGCGGATTTTCTACTAGGGCTTGCATAACAAGCATTTCATTTTGTGGATTTGCCCCTGTTTTTTGTCTTTGTGACATTTCATAATTTAAATTTCCAGTTCTTTAAAATCTCTTCTTTAGTCTTTCAAATGCCAATCGATTTGGATGTCGTTCCGCATCCGGATATCTCTGTGCATAAACTCTGCTTGCCAGTAAACAATTTTTCTCACTTGCACCCAAACAGTAAATCATTTTCATCATATCCTCTTTCGAAAAATTAATTTTTAATGCAAAAATGTTTCGCTTTAGTGATAAACTGACAACACTAAATCTTCTGTCAAAGTAATTGCTTGATTTTTGTGCAATTGTTATTTCCATGGCCAATTAAGCAAACTTCTTTTAAATTAAAACGTGACTATTGTGGATTTTAAGGGCGAAATTAGGAAAAAGTGTAAAAAACTCGATAACTATTACAGATAGGTATAGGACATGCTTAATAAAAAAGAAAGCTTATCACATTGTGAACATTTTAAGATAAAAAAATATGGGTCATTCCATTTGAAAAAAATAAGATATGGTTGTTATGATATTATTAAGATACGATGCTTGATAAAAGGTATGCAGAATTTTTAAAGCAATCCAAAAATGCAATAAAATATAGGGTGCTCCATTTAAATTAAAAAAGTTGTGTATCATATCACATTTATGAATCACCCTGTATATCCAAAAGTATTTTTATGTTATGCACCTTAGACAGTAAAGTATTTTTGTATAAAATTTTTTTTTTGTATCACTGTATAAGGAGCTATCGTCCGTTATCGCACTAATGGGACACCCTGTATATAAAGTCAAAAAAAATCTATCTATATAATAGGTTACAGGCGTAAAAAAGTTGGAATTTTACCTTATGTGAACAACCTTACTTTAAATAAGAAAGATATATTTTTACCAAATTATGAAAAAGCTTTAAAGAATAGCTAGTAAGCATGCATGAAAAAATGATTACTTCTTGCCATTATGCAATTTGGTTCATAAATCCTTTTTTGTCAAAGTTTTAGAAACATTTGATGCCAAAGGTTTTTGAAATTAAATTAATTTTTACGCTACTATTGAGTATAAATTAATTCATTCAAAAACATAAAGAAATTGGCGTATGTTTTTCTTCTGTTTTCTTTGAGTTAAAATTTACTATTTTGTTTAATCAACATTAGATTTTATAGAAATTGGTATAAAATCAAAATGGATTTCGTAGTTTTCCATCTAATTGCCAGGTAATACAATTCAATTATATTTGTATGGCGAAATAGATTAAAAAAATCTTCAAATGCAATGGAAAGATTTACTTCAGGATGCAGATATCATAATTTTACCAAACAACGAACATACATAAAAGATATTAGCAAACAAGTAAAGTAGAGAGTAAGCATACCAGAAAAATAATTTTCCTTCAATTACGTACTTTTTTTCACAGACCCTATGGTGTTTGAGATTTGGCGCAAAACGGTGATGCACAATATTATATTAAAGGAACTTAGCACGAAAATTATGAGCTTTTACGATATTATAAAATCTATTTTCCACCCGACCATCTGATGACCAAATAAGTCGACTTAATTAATTTTATCTGGCAATTTGGATAAAAGTGACTTTAAAAAACTTATTAACATTAGTACATAAAATTGCAGTAAGTCCATCGATACCTAACTAACATTTTGCGGTTATAATTTTATTATTTTATTTCATCAGTACTAGCCTTGCATATGCTTATCAGTTGGGTGATTCAATATAATCAAAGATATTTAATAATAACAATTTTGAGTCCAAAAATCCTAAAAGTAATTTAACTTAGAAGTGCATTAACAGTTTTAATTCTTTTTTGAATTTAGAGAGATTACGAATTATAAATAAGATCATTATATTTATACTAAATTTCATATAATATTTTTTAGGGTTTTCAAAACTCAGTTCAAAGCAAACATCTTTTAGTTTACTTGTCTTAATTTTAAAATGTTTCACTGCCTTTCCATATAAACTATCCTTAAAATAATTAATAAGGCAATTCAGTTCAGTTGTATACTTTTACCCAAAAATTTAATAATAGTAATATTAAAAGTTTTTTTCTCATTTGCTTCTATAAGTTATCGTGCTGAATTTATAATTCCCAACTTCATTAATAAACAAAGATTTAATGTCCAAACTTCACGTTTAAAATATAATCCATACCAAAATTTTATATTCAAGTTCAGACTGCGTTACCACTAGAATATTGATGTTTACTAGAATTTGTAAAAAACTTTTTGGAAAACTTAGGAAGTTTCAATTTTATAAATCGTGGCATTCTGGCATCAAAGTAAAGACATGTGTGAATCTTGTATCATCAAAGTGAATAGTGAGAGGAATATAAAATGTTCCAGCTTTTTTATTGTTTATCTGAGCTCAACTTACTCTGAGCATTTGTTTTATCAATTTAGTATTGCTTCATTTAGTATTAGTATTGTTCAATTTTTTAGTATTGCTTAATTTTTATGTCATATTTTTTTTCTTGCTATTGGTTCACCGATTAATGCAACGTTTTTCTTGTTTGGTTTCCAGATTGTTTTGAGGCTCAGAATTCTTAGCTATTTTAAATTATTATATTTTTAAGAATTCCGTCTTTTTCTCTTCAAATATTTTTGCCGTCTGTCCGTTTCCTCCTGATTTCTTTTTGGATTAACTTTGGTGATTTCTTAAGTATTTATTGTTGAATGACTTTTCTTGGTACGATCACAATGAGCTTTTTTTGTTTTCCAGATTAGTCATTTTTTACTTCAGATCTTAATCTAAAAATTTGTTTAGAATTTTAATCTAGTTTCCTTATTCTTCTGTTAATTTATTATCTATATATTACTAACTTAAACTTAGTTAACTTATTGTTAACTTATACAGTCTTAATTTATCTCTATATAATCTTATAGCCTGTTTTTTTAGGCAAGTGCATTCTCTTATTTAGGTATTAAGATATGCTTCTTAATTTTAATGTTATAGGTTATGGTTGCGGTAAAAAAAAATTCTTTTTTTTTATAAATGCAATGACAAATAAAAAAAGCAAGATCTTGTCAATATCTCGAAAACTAAACATGTATTTAGAAAATGTTTCATATGAAATTTGAATGGTTTCCAGGGGGCCATAAAATGACGTCATTGGTTTGACCTTAAGTGGACGTCTTCAAGGTCAAAGAAAGGTCAACTTCACTTTTTTGCATAGAAACCTCTATTTTTTTTAATAGTGTCTGATTTAGCGTTAAAAAATAAGTAACTTTCATCTGACACTTTTTTACATGCGACCTCTCCTTTTCAAGATATTAATTCTTGATTCTTTAACGAATTTTTTCCTTGACAATGACATTAGAAACAGGTATAGCTTTGGTTCAGCAATTATTCAATATTGTGTGTTCGGCATTGTTGATCAATGATCAATGCAAGTTGTTATGATACAAAAATTTTCTATAGTGAACAGATCTCACGTGTTTATCCCAGGTATTTCAGGCGATTGTAAATAAATACTGTAAACAATAAATAAGGTAAATGAGAGATTATTTTGGTTCACAGTATTCGTTCAGTTATCAAGTATTTGACTATTTTGTTGAGTGACTATGGAATGCCTAACAATAAATGGAAAAGTTGAAATGGTCCTTATCTATGGTGAATCTGAACGGAATATTAATAGAGCCATTGAACTGTATACCATGCGACATCCTCAACAGCGACTTCCATCGCGAGCATCATTTTATCGTGTAGTGAACCACTTTAAAGAAGATGGAAGTGTGAGAACGATAAATCAATCACGAAAGAGAAGCATTACCAGTCAAAATAATTAAATTGCCGTCTTAGCTGTAGTTGCCCATAATCCTGGAGTCAGCTCACGATCAATTTCTTCTGCTTCTGGAATCTCCAAAACAAGTGTCCTGAGAATTTTGAAACGCCACAAGTTTCATCCGTATCACTTGTCGTTACATCAAGAGCTTCACGGGAATGATTTCCAAAATCGAGTGTTGTTTTGTAAATAGGCCCAAAATCAGTTGCATGAAAATACCAATTTCTTTCTGCGCGTCTTATTCACCGATGAAGCTTCATTTACAGACTATGGTGTAGTTAATCATCATAATATGTATTATTGGGCAGTTGAAAATCCCAGGTGGTTTTGAGCGATAGAACATCAGCGGCCATGGTCTGTAAATCAGCTGTAAATCTGAGCAGTCCACTGGCCGCCACGGTCACCTGATTTGACGCCCTTAGATTTTTTCTATGGGGTTATTGGGTTATTTGAAGGAGATCATATATCGCGATCCACCAACTTCCGACTCCCGAAAATATGAAGCTGCGAATCACGGAGCTTTGCGGGCAGATAACTCCACAGATGCTGCACTCTGTTCATCGACCGTTTAGAAAGCGAGTCGAAAAATGTATAGAAGTGGAAGGTCAGAACTTTGAACATTTATTGAAATAATTTTCTGACTTTTTTGTTTCAATTTCTTTTATTTGAACTTTGTACGTCTTAATTTCAAGTTTTCGATTCTGTTGATAATAAAATTTTATCATAAGATACTTTCACTTCTTTTGATAGATCATCAGATACTACCTACAAGGAAAAAATCCGTAAAAGAATCAAGAATTAATATCTTGAAAAGGAGGGGTCGCATGTAAAAAAGTGTCAGATGAAAGTTACTTATTTTTTAACACTAAATCAGATGGTATAAAAAAAACAGAGATTTCGATGCAAAAAAATGAAGTTGACCTTCATTTGACCTTGAAGACGTCCACTTAAGGTCAAATCAATAAAGTCATTTTATGGCCCCCTGGAAACCATACAAACTTCACATGAAACATTTTCTGGATACATGTTTAGTTTACGAGATATTGCGATGTCTCAAGTTAAATGGACCACCCGGTATATCCACAAAAATATATCTTTAGATAACTAAAATCACATTTTCTTATTTAATATTACGTAATGTTCCAATCCAGTAACTAAAAAATATATTTTTCTTGATTAAAAATCTAGAAGCTCGTTACTTCACATGTATTTACGCTTTAAAATTATTACATTAATGTAGCGACACCCCTTTCTTTATTTTACAGTAATTACAGTAATATAGAAACGTATTAGATTTTATATCTTAATAATGATATCCTAGTAATTATTTTATAACATGCTTGGATGCCCTCCTAAGACAGTTGGTCGCAGATATTTTTATGGTTCTGGGTGAAAGAATTTCTTATATTACTTTCCGGTGTTGACCTTTTAGAAGTTAATATCCTCTTAATTATTAAAAGATGTGAAAATTCACACTTTTTTATTACCTTAGTCAATATATTAAAGCAAACTCCAAGTAGTATTGAATAAAGTACATACAACAAAAATTATTTGATAAAATTAAAGTACGTTTATAGTTGAGTACATTGTGTCATATCTGGTTATCATTTAATTGCCTAAAGAATTTGCAGTACATTAATTATCTATCACAGTTCTGGGAAATCTAATATTTTCAGCAGGAGTAGAAAGGAAGCCAAGATAATTATTACAAGGAACCGGGTGTTGGTTAAGTCTTCATTCTAAACGCTGAATTTAATGAACCTTCATTTATAACGCCGGTGTTTTTTGTCGCAGTCTTTCTTAGCAATTCGGGATGATTTATTTTCGTTTAAGTTTTATAAAATGTTAATTAGAGGAAAGCCGGCTTCGTTTCCAGTTAGCGCCTCTTTTACATGTAAGGAGAATTTTTTAGCGGCTGATAGCAAGATAAGCCCTATATTACTAACTTGAGACTACCATGATTGCATCTCGTACGATAGGCTACAGCATATTTAAGATATGCTATTTGATAAATAAAAGTTTATTCATGGGAACCTGCAGTATAAAATCGAGAACAGACCATGTCTTAACAAATTATGTATTTATAGTATAATTATTGTATATTAATAAAATAATAAAAAGGTTCTCCAGGGTTATAGAGAATTTTTACACTTCAAAAGATTTTATGTACAGGATATTTTGTATTATTATTACTGGTTCCTAAGAACCTTACTATGAATGTCGATAGATACAGAAAAAATATATTTAAATTCTCTTTTCTAATTAGTAGTTAAAAACTCTCATCAATAGTCTAATCTCTCTTGATCATCCAATTTAATTGATTAAATACCTTTTATATGCTGTAAGAAGGCTCATCCTTCTTATGGTCTATTGCTCCCTGCTATCATTCTTCCTTATTAGAAAGTGCTTGCATCACTTGAAAGTGATTAAGCAACCAGTTAATTTCACTTGTATCCAAGCACATTATAGATATATAGAGTTTACACAGTTAATCAAAGCCTTAAAAAAATTTAATTAAATTAACTTAATAAATTCTTACTTTTCTTTTGTAACTTATTCAAACTGCTGATTATTAAGAATCATCCGATATATGTCAATGGATATAGAAGAATTCTCTTTTCTTATTAGTAGTTAAAGAACTCTCAGCAACAGAGGGTGACTGTTTTATCATCCAATTTAATTAATTAAATATTATTTATATAATATAAATCTCTTCTGATAATCTACACGCTTCTACCTGTTATAATTCTTGCTAATGCTGAAACTCAGAGATCTTAAAAGATTTTTATTGAAATATAGTATTTTATGTTATCAGTTTACTATTTTAAGTGTTTCACATTTCAATAATTACTCAGCTTGCCTGTAGCTCTATATAGATTCATATTTTACAATGAATACAAATGACAATCCTTATTTTATATTAAATGACGATTCATTATTAGTAAATTTCTAGAATGCTATAATAAAATAAGGGTTTTCGAAACATATTTTATGTATTGCCAGGATTACAAAGTTTTGTTTTTTTCCCTAGTCCCAAGTCATTATTCCCCCAAGTCATTATATTTTAAAACTGGCCACCCTCTTAGGTGTTAGTTTATTGCACAAAGAGTTCTCGTAAGTCTTCAAGTTTAGTCCGGCTTCAGCTTTCAGGTACCACTGGAATAAGAGTATAAATATTTTATTACCTAAAGCTTTTTATAATTTATAGCGTTTATATTATTCCTATTTTGAAACTTAGTATAGTATAAATAATTAGGTTAGATGGAAGAACAGGTATTTAGATATCTGAATCTTTATGCGCTGAATCTCGCTTTTAAACCAATAACTTTGTAATTGTATTTTTTCCCTAAATAAAAAGCCCTTATTATTATTATTATTATCATTTAATAGCGAAATCCATAATAAGCATCTTTTAAATATAGATAAGTAACAAAATTTTTTAGACGTTAAGCGCAACAATAGTTTTTTAACTTTAAGATTGTTGTAACTTATTTGCTCTAAAGGTAAATTTTTTTTTCACAAAAATTACCTGGACTAAAACAAGTCATATTGTCCATTATTACCACATTGCTTTCAAACTATATTACTATATATATATATAATTATGATTTTCTGTAAAACAAAATTAAAAAAAAAGTTGATCTCATTTCTTAATCCTTTTACCAACTTAAGGCCATAAAATAAACTAAATTTACACTCGCCTTCAAATTGAATCCGAGATCTCATTTCAGGTTTTAAAAATTGCTATCGTCCACTCTTCCTTATATCACATCGTAACTTATAATGCCCCCATTCTAGCCCTCAGACTTTTATGAGAGATTAAAATGCCAGTTTTATGAGCTGTCTCGAAATCACTTGGCTTCCATCACTACCCTACGCCACTAAATCTGGTGGTCTTGAATTTGCTTCAATATTTTTGCTTAAATTTTAATCTATCAAGTAAATAAGAAGTTATTTTTAATTTTTTTAAATTACAACCTACACATTGATACACTGTTCTGAAGATATGTTGCAATAAACTAAAGAGGTGAAGCAGACTAACGTAATCTTGTGGAGATGGTATTAAGTTTAAAGGTTGTATTAGATTTGTAACACTAAATTAAGAAAACTTTAAATTAGAAAAAACGGTTAATTCAAGAAGGTCAAAAATACAGTTATTAAAATAAAAAAGAATTAAATCGAATAAGACTGAAAGAATTTGGTTTATTACAAGAATACTTATCACCTTAAAGAAACTAAGATCTTTAAGACCAAAGAAAATAGAAAGCTATGTATCTTTATTGTCTATATTGTAAAAAAAGAGAATAATTTTGAACTCTGTTATCGGATTCGGAGGCTTGAGTAAGAGGGAAACGGATCGATTTAAGGCTTTTTATACATAAGGGTATCGTTGACTGAAAAGTAGCAAAAAATAATGAACATGATAAAAAAGAAAAAGTTTGAATACCTTGGACGTATCATGGTGGCTAAGGTATTTATGCCTACAAAATGTAATAAGAAGGAAAATGAAAGGAATAAGGAAGGTTTTCTGGCTCAACATTTAACGAGATTCATTTATTCTTACATCAAATTATATGATTATAATGATCTTCATCCTCCGATAAAAAGAGTTTAAAGGGAGGAACATTAATAAACCAACACAAAACTATCCAAATGATATCTACCGCTGGCAGTATGTCTCTTCATCTAATGTAAATTGGAATTCATAAAAATGTAAGATTGTTCGATACGTTAAAGATGATTACGTAATATTCCCTTAAATAAGCTTTTCCTGTCTAGATTTTTCCAAATTTCTATATAATCAGATATCTAGTGAGTTTTTTTAACTATTGTGAAAGACTTGAAGGCATAATATTTACATTTTTTTATTATTTATTTATATTGGTAGCAAACATATTTTGTATTAATACTAACATGTAAATAAAGATATCTGAATTACTGTATTAGCCTTACTTCACTCGAAATTAGTATAAATTATATAAATCTATTATTTATAGAAAAAGTATGAAATACGAATACTATTAAACAAAACAGGTTCTACATCTTCAAGTAAAAGTCCTTACAAATTAAAACTGAAAATATTAATACTTGCTAAATAAAGTTATTTTATGAATTAATAAAACCTGTTTTATTTGAAGTCTTCACTTAGAGATTTTAGTCCTTTATTTAGGAATCAAAATTAATTTATTTAGGAATTAAAATAACTTTGTAGTTGCATATAAAAAACAAATCTAGAAGAGAACTGGTCATTTAGTTTGTGCCTATTAATAATTCAGAAGACTGGTAGGTTTCTAAACATCTAAAAAAAATACCGGAGCTACAGTTTTGCAGAAAGGTACTTCTTGTTGGAAGTAAGATCTTAAATATGTTTGTGGTTATTTTTTAATCGAATCTTAAAAGATCGAAATATTAAGAAACTGAAAACGAGAAGAAACTGAAATCATCTCACTCACAAGTTATACGGGGTCGTACCAAATCTTTATAAAAAATTGTCATTTTAATGTAATAAACGCAAGCTGGGTTACTGAAGAGAAACAAAACAGTAATAAATATAGCCAGATAGAACATCGACCATTCACTATCGAGGAGGTCAACCAGATTATCCAAAAACTGCATAATTGGAAATCACCTGGCCCAGATGGAGTTCATAACTTTTGGCTAAAGAAACTACGGAGTATGCATCCTAAACTCTCAGAATTAACTAACCACGTTATTCTTAACCCACAGGAAATACCAGCGTTCCTAACGCAAAGAGTAACCTATCTACTGCCTAAAGACCAGAACAACACACAAGATCCGTCTAAGTACCGACCGGTGACGTGCCTACCTACTTTGTATAAAATTATCATTTCATGTTTAACACAGCGCATTTATCAACACTGTGAGGAAAACAACATCATAGCCGCACAACAAAAAGGATGCGCTAAAGGTTCTATGGGTTGTAAAGAACAACTTATTATCGACTCTGTCATCAACAACCAGGTATATCACAACAAGAGAAATATTTTTACTGCCTACGTCGACTATAAGAAAACCTTCGACTCAGTACCACACGAATGGCTTATAAACATTTTAAAAGTGTATAAAGTTGATGGTAATACTTTGTCTTTTCTAGAGAGCGCTATGACAAGTTGGAGAACAACTATCCAGCTCGAAGTACAGGGTAAAAGCGTAGTAAGAACAAACAACACTTCAATTCGAACAGGAATCTTCCAAGGGGACTAACTGAGCCCATTATGGTTGCTATGAACCCTCTTTCGAACCGTCTTAACTCTACCAACTATGGGTTTAGCATCCGAGATAATAACACCGAGATTGCAAAGTTAAATCACTTACTGTATATGAATGATTTAAAAATAATGGCTGCAACTAGGAACCAGCTAAACTAAATGCTGCATATAGTAGAAGAGTTCTCCAACGACATCGGCATGCAATTTGGACTAGATAAATGCCGTACTCTCAATATAATCCGAGGAAAAATTCAGCCAGGAGAATCAGATGCAGAATTTCCAGATCATCGAGGCCATGGGCGAACACGAAATTTACAAATACTTGGGGATAAAACAATCACAAACGATTGAACAAAAAACAATAAAATGAGAACTGACTAACGAGTTTGTGAAAAGGGTAAGCCAAGTTTTGAGAACCAATCTCAACAGCAAAAATATGTTTAAGGCACTTAACTCCTACGCATGTTCAGCTCTTAGTTATTCTTTTGGGTTAATTAATTGGAGTAGGACAGACATAGAAAGGCTACAAAGAAAAGTGAGGACCCTACTTACTAAAACGCACAACCACCATCCTCGAAGTGCCACTGAAAGAACAATGCTTACCCGCCACCTTGGAGGAAGAGGATTAATAGATCTGGGTAAACAACTTGAAAAACAAATCACTAACTTAAGATCCTATTTTTACAGGCAAAAAGAAAATTCCACGCTGCATCGCGCAATAAATCAAATAGACGATTCCACTCCTCTACAACTTAAAAGCGAGGAAGCGCGCAGCTACCATCATACGGACCAGAAAAAACTCCGCATCTAGATGGAGAAGCCCCTTCATGGGCGGCATCCTAATGAGATCAGCCAAAATCATGTCGACACTGCTTCGTCGAACTATTGGTTGGTATCAGGCAAGATGTTTTCAGAAACCGAGGGCTTTCTACTCGCCATCCAAGATCAGGTAATACCAACAAGAAATTATCTCAAGCACATCGTCAGAGATCCGTCCGTACAAAACGACAAATGCCGGTATGGATGCCAAACATCAGAGACAATCCAACACATAATAGGAGGATGTTAGGCCTTTGCAGCGACAGAATACAAGGAACGGCACGACTCAGCTGGGAAAATTTTACATCAAGAGCTGGCGATGAATTTGGAACTTATTACAATAGAGAAGGTTCCGTTTTATGAATATATTCCAGAACCCATAGTGGAAATTGACCGATATAAGTTATATTGGGACCGCAGTGTACTTACCGATCAACATGTAAGGCATAATAGACCAGATCTTATTTTAATAGATAAAATTTCCAGGAAAACAACTCAAATTGACGTAGCCATACCGAACAACAATAATCTGCAAGAGAAACGCACTGAGAAAATCGCCAAATACAGAGATCTAGAAATTCAAATCGGAAGGCAATGGAGAATAGATAATGTTCAGACCATCCCAATTGTTATATCGACAACGGGTGTAATACCAAAGAGTCTACTGGAATACCTTAAAAAACTAGGAACTGGCGAACATCTATATAAGCATATGCAAAAGGCAGTACTACTGGCAACTGCTCGCAGCACCAGAAAATTCCTAGGAGATAACTCTACATTTCAGGTCACTTAAGGGCACCGAAAAGGCCCCCACAGACCACGGAGATCTTAAATATTAAACTCTGAGCCAAAAATCAAATAGCTGCCCTAAACACTGGGGTAGTACCCAATCCGACCTACACTTTCAGTATTTTAAAATGGTCCAATACTGATCTAAATGAGTTACACAGAACGTCACGCTGAATGTTGACCAAATTTTGATGTCTACACACGAATGCATCAACAAAAAGACTTTATATATCTCGTCAAAAAGATGGTCGAGAAATGGTGAACATCTACAGGTTATGCAAAACCCACTTTCTAGTCTGAGGCTCTACCACAGATGTAAATAGCTCCGCACGGTGCGGAGCTCTACCTCTCGAATCTTACGATATATTTATGATATTGTGATAAGTCCTGGAAGAGCGAGGGTATATATCCTAATTTTGAATTTAACATAAAGTCAACCCAACAAGAAAGAGCTACATGGATGGAGTAAGCCTACATGGCAAGTTTCCAAAGAGTCTACAGCCGCATAACGTTTACAAACCGTTTTCGTTAGCATGGCTTAGAGCTGCTTATATCTACCCAGAGACCGACGGTTTCTTTATTGCTATTTAAGATAAAATTATAAGAACAAGGTATTACGAGAAGCACTGCCCTCAACTTAAAACCAGGGATAGATGTAAAAAATATAATTCAGATGGTGAGTCGATAGAAGACATCATCGCAGATTTCCGCCAACTTGCAGGCAACGCCTATCTAGTCTCCACAATTAAGCTACTATAATTATTTACTAACAACTGGCTCTTAAAAATGGTCTTCTTAAAACCTGTCTACCATATTATTAATATGAGCAACAAGCAGTTTTAGAAATACCCACAATGATACTGTACTGGGATCGACCTATAATAGTTACAAAAGACCTGGTATCGACATAATCGACAAAAACAGAAATAGTGTTCTTATTATTGAAATAGAGGTGCCATTGACCTAACCTCAGTAACACTGAAATGAAAAAAAATCATAAAACATGAAATCCTAGCTATAGAACGGAAGGAAATCTGGTAGCTGAACAAAGTCTCAACAATTCCACTGGTAATTTCGGCAAAGAGGATACAGCTCTCCAAAAAAATGTAGCACATCGGATTATCGCCGTCCATCACAACACAGATGCAAAAGGAAGTAATACTCTAAACCTGTCATATAGTACGAAATTTCCTGAATGGTCCTTGAGTGGAGGAAGTAAAGTATTTCATCACCAGAATACCAAAAAATTACCGGAGGAAGCCGAAAAGACACAAAAACAAGTAAGAAATGCGGTACAGTCAAGTAACAATGATCATTCACTTACAGGCACTTAAGTACAGTTTATTAAATTATAGACATATTACAAATATCAACCTGCAGCAGTATTAAAATCAAAACTAGCAGTTATTTATCGGAACAGACAAAACCTTGTTGGTAGAACTGAAAAACATGTGTAACCTAACAAATTTGGTGCAGTACCCTTAGTCGCCTTCAGTACCCTAAGTCTATTTTCTGCTTGTTTTCAATAATTTAGCGTATGAGATGGTAATATAGTACTAATAAATACTATAATAATAATAGTAATATTAATAAAAGATACAATAAAAGATAACGATAAGATAATGTAAGAAGATGTCAATTTTCTTGCTCGAAGATGAGATTGACTTTGGTTATGTAATAAATGATACCACACTCACAAATTGTGACTCTGTTCATGACCTGGAGGTCTGTCTTGATAAAAAGCTTACCTTTAATACTCATAAAGATAGATACCATCATAATACTTTAAGCGGGACAATTTTGTTTAACTCCCTAGTAAAATCACGCCTACTGTATGCCTCTCTAGTATGGTTTCCTAATTATGTAGTGCATATTCACAGGCTGGAATCAGTTCAACGAAAATTTTACAAATATATTAGTTTTAAGTTGGATGCTGTATACCCTGAGAGGAGTCAACAGTGCTTTCAAGGCTTGATGCAATTGTCTCTTCAGCAATCTGATGTTTGTGGGAGTTTGATGTTTTAATTTTAAATATGTAACAATCAAATTAGTAGTTCAGATCCCCTATTAGATTTGAATTTTGATTTTTCCTACATCTATACAAGAAGACACAGTGTACTTTATCTTGACACATATGCCAAGACAGAGCCCGTATATAGAGCATGCAATTAATTCAATGATGTTCAGCTAAGGATTGATGTAGATTTGTTTGGCATGACTCAGTCATTTCAAATGTGTTATTTCAGATAGAATTAGATTATTGAGTTTGATATTGTATATTTATGCATTACTGAATTTATTGTATTATCTGTAGATATTTCAATAATTGTCTTATTATTAGGTTTTTTTTTGTTGTACAGTAAAACTTTAAATTTCAATTTGAATAACTTTGTCGGGCTACTCCGTAAGAGAGAAGGTGGTACCTGCTGACACTTCTGCTTTTTGGCTTCTTCAAGGTAGAGCAAGCTAAAAACTAAAAGAAAAAAACACATGAGGGATCACGAACAGGAGCAAATAACTAAATTGCTGCAGTACCTTCGATCTACCCTAAGAAAGCATAGGCCTACCTGCGTGATCGTTCGAGGCAATATAGTTTTAAACATTGAAAGTTAGCACGGAGAGTTAAATAATAAAGGATAAGTTTGTCGGGATACTTCATAATTGGTTATTCGCTCCTGTTCATCATCCATTATGTTTTTTCTCTTTTTCTTTTGGTTTTCTGGTCCCTGTCCTGAAGATCCAAAGAGCAGAATCACGTGTCAGAAGTCCCGATAACTTATCTTTTAATTTTTCATGCTACCTTTCTTTTATTATAATATATATACAATCAAGACAAGTTCGATTTCCCTAATGGGCAAAGTTCAGTTAATTTTCTCCGCTAGAAATATATGTTCTTCAACCTGTTCTATGACAAAAGAACCATATTCATTATGATTTTTATTACTTAATTATTAAGTTGCCCTAATACTGAAAAATTGATAGATCAAGTGATCATTCTTAATAAAATGTACATAAAGAATAATAGAACTAAATAATTTTTCAATTTTACTTTCTGTTGTATAATAAATATATCTGGTTAGAGAACCACTACTGAGATTGATTTTATTTGATTACTAAAAGTCAATTGAAAAAACAGTTGTAGCAATTTCGTGTCGATAAATGATTCCAGTGGCCGCTAAAGTAAATATATTATTATTATTAACTGGTTTGACTTAATTAACTTTTTTGCTCTTGGATTAACTTTTTAAATTACTGTCTAGATTTTACATATCACTGAAAATACACATTTTTTTTACTAGATGCGACTCAATAAACCTTTAAATCATTACAAGGATAAATATTATATTTTTTGAATCTTTTAAGTCAATTGAAAAAAAAATTTAGCAATTCCTATTAATAAATCTTTAAAAGCAATAATTTGTTATTAGTTTAATTAAAAGATTATTATATCACGTTTAAACAATAACGATATTTTCTATTCAGTAATTAAAATGAAAGAGGGAAGTGCCCCAACTTTTTATGACGTATTTATGACTTTATAAAGATAATTATGTTAGCTGCTTGATAATAATCAAAAAGCATTATTTATAAGACTCGTTTTCAGAAGAATTAAGGTAGACCGACATCGTGAGATAACCATGTGCTCCAAAACTTCAACAAGATTTTTTTTCTTCGTTCGTTTCATTACAACTATTTCGACCGACTTTTTTCTTTCAACTTGGGACAATGCCATCGTATTTTTTCAGGATGTCTTCCATGCACATGCACCCCATTGCAAACACCATATACTGACCATAGCCGGTCATACATAAATCGCAAAAACCCGTTAAAAACCCGTTTCTTCCTTCGCAAAATTAGCCGGGCCTTAGATACAACTGCCCTGCGGAAATGCATCCGATCTTTGGCTCGTGCTTGGGACGGCCCCTTAAAAATGCTCGTCTTTTTTTATTTCTTAAAATGTACGTATAGCTTTGTCCTTCTTTTAACCCTTTCGTATGATGATATTCGACCGGAGCAAAGCTTCCAAGGTCAACTGTAAAAGAATAAAGTAATACTCCGCTTCTTTTCAGATAAATCCCAAGCGTACAACCTTAAAAATTTCCCTGCAGAGGGTCTATATATGAATATTTTAAAGGGGTAAACATGAGGTATGGATAGTTCGTAAGGAATATAATGGTAGTTTTTATTATTTTTTTATATGAAAGTTTTTTGAGATAAAGTTTTCAACAAAGTAGCTGAACGCTTTTTGTTGGTAGAATATGCCTTTTTAAAATTAAAGCACCTTATCAATAATATTTAACTCTTAGGCTTATTTCCACTTTTTATGAGTTTAGTTGAAATTGATACTGATTTATCACAAAAGAAAGTTATAGCAAATTATGTCTTTCTTGTTTCGCAATTTCTCGTAGCTAGAGTTGAGTGAAATCAATGTTAATAGCCTGCTTAGGCACTACTGGGATTTTTTCCTTTTTTCTGAAAGAGAATCTGGTTGATTCTGCAACTCACTAAAAATTGTTATAGAAAAGTAAATAATTAAGTGTTGTAGCATTCATTTTTGAGAAAACAATCTTTCATTTCAATGAATCAAACCAGATTTATTACCTACTTTTTATTCATTACTTATGCACTTGAGTATTTTAATAATATATATTAAAAGAACACCTTATGAAAAAGTTTTAGCGACTTGGTAAGATTTTAAATAAAAATTTTTTTTAGAAATGTCGACCGAAAGGAATATCACATAGACTTCGTTTAAGAATTATTGAATAAAGTCAACGGGAATCCAGTTTTTTTGATATAATGGATTATTTAAGATATGCTAATTGAAACATCACGTGATTGATGGAATATACTCGTTATTGAAAATATTTATTATTTGAAAATGACTCGAAAAATGCCATTGAGGAAAATACATGTAAATAATCTAACTATGACAAGCCTTTAAATTCTATGGATTATCCTACTTATACTGTAAGTATTAGTGAGTTTTCTGAGCCTATAAACAATCAGAATAAGAGCCACTTAGGTGCTGAGGGAATAATACCACCAAATAATTATATGTCAAAACGTGATGAAATGTGATGAAAAAAACTATCTTGATGAATACTTATTAAAAAAAGAAAAAGATAACCTAATGATTTTATCTCAAAGAAGTTCAAAATTTTTGGGATAAAACGTTCCTCTTTGTGCATATTTTGGTATTTACCATATCAAGACACATTAAAAAAAATATATAATAAGAAACAATATACAATATCTTTGATTAACCAGTTTAGGAATTAGCACACAATAATGTTAACAAATAATACATCAAGCACATATACTCAATATATCATATTACATTATAAACAACTCTGAGTACATAAATGAATACTGAATACATAATAAGGTCTTACAATTAACAGTAGCATTTACACTGTTTATGGCGAATGAAAAACCCTCAATCATTTGCCCGAACTTTATGGCGAACAAATTGAATGAGGAACAGATCGCAAGTTATGGTTATTAGAAGTATTATTATCAAGACTTCTGTTATAATTATTTTTAAGTCCATTGCAGCCGTTTTACTATAGTTGATTATTAATTTATTGCTACTATGCTATCCCGAAACTCTTTTAAAACACTATTTACTTTAGCCTGTAAGCCAGCTTTAACATTATCAGATATTATGATAGTATCTATCGTATTTAATGTTCGTGTTAAGACAAATGAAAAAGTTATAATCCATTATTTTCTATCAAGTTCCTCTGACATGGATTGAACTACACAAGCCTCTTAATGATAATTATTGACAACAATTGATAGGTAATACCAAATATAACTCGAAAAACGAGCCAACCATTACAACAGAATAAGACTTAAAAAAAGCATGAATAAATTGTTTTATTATTTTTTCGACCTTAACAGCATCATGAGTTCCTATTTCATGATCATATAATTCATAAAGAATATAACTTGAAAGTCGTAAATTTTCTAAAGGGAGCAACCAGAATTATTGAATTAATTATTCGTTTTAAACTGGTGTATAGAAGAAATGGCAAAAAGACAATGATAATGATAATGTTGATCAATAAATTGGTGAATTCTTTGAGAAAATTAAAATTTTATTTGTCTTTAGTTCACTTAAGTTGTAACTCTTAAGTTTATAAGATATTTTACATAAAATAAATATGGCCTAAGCAAGGGATAGTTCTCTGCTTATTTAAGATCATCATTTGGTCTTTAAGACCCATATGATACTATTTTATCAAGTAGAGACAAGAATGCATTAAATGCAATTTAAAACTAGGATTGGTTATTGTTCTCTCGAAGTTTGAATTTGCTGTCTAGAAAAGAACATTTGGTTATTTATGCTTTATTTTTTAAATTCCATTAAAGGGTAGAAATATAAAATATTAAAAGAAGTTTCTAGTATATATTTAAAGAAGAAAGATTAGTATTACTATAGCTTGAGAAATCAGTACTGTAATCAGTACTTCTATTTTTATTTTTTTTTTGAAATTTTAATAAACATCGATCATTTTATAAACACCGTTCTTTTTTCTCACACAACCTACACATCTTGCGTGTATGTGACACTTAGAAAGAGTCTGAAGGATTTACTACTTAATATAACTTTTTTTTAAGCTGCTTTAATCCCGAAACTTTTACGTTAATTAAATCTCATTTTTATGCAAATTTAAATATATCCCAATCATAACCGCTTAAAATGTTCGCAACACAAGAAATCTGTAAACAGTGAACACCCCATTTGGGGATTTTAACGAGTTACCGCTGGGGTGCACACTATAAATTTAGATGTTCGCCATTTGGAGACCGTTATAAACGTCAACACGATTTAACCTAATTAGGAAGCTCATAATTTTATTATAAGTTAATAAGGTGGCACTTACCGCTTTATTATTAGGCCTACTATATTGAGTAGCGAAGCGCTTAAATTAATTATAAGTTAGTCATATGTTAATGTATTTGGTTTAAGTTTGATATGTTACGCGAAAAATTTATTTAAAAATTATATTTCAGGTAAATAATATTGGAATATTATTTATGTGAAAAATTTTAATTAGGCAGTATTATAAATAACCTATTTTTTTTTTAGTTGGCAGATGAAAGTATTAATTAAAACCGGAGCACATAAGCCATTTAAGTTATGCATTTATGCGTCATAGAGTGTATCTAATAATTATAGTAATTATAAAATATATGTTGAGAATTGGACAACTGCAAAAGTGCGAAAGGCGTTAATTAGTGTGTAATTTGATTTACAATAACTTTTTTAAATTAAAAAGTCTAGTATCTATTTCAAAGTTATGTGAGGGTAATGTGTCAATCAAATCACTTTAATATTTAGATTCTATATTGCTATTTATAATTAAGTCACTAGGTATAGGAGTTTTTTTCATTAGAATGGTGGACATATTTTCAAAGAACTGATCCATTTTTTCTGCATTTTACACTTTTTAGCTTCTTAAAAACAAAACCTAAAATAACCATAATACGAGCCATAAAGCAAAATGTTTGAATACAATAGGAGTACATTAATTAGATAGTTAAGGCAAGCGCAAATTCTATATCCGAGTAATTTATAACAAATAAGAAGCCAGCTTATTAGGGTTGGGTTGAGTTATGGAGATTTTTTTATATTAAATTATTTTAACGCAACATTGACATGTTACAATATAACATATTTTTGTTAGCCGATAGAATGTAGGATACCTCAATGTTTAGTTCTAAGGCCTATTTTGTTTCTAATTTTAGTCATGAACGGTAAAAATCTGTCTCTTTGCAGACGATGTCTAAAAAACTAAGCTTTGCATATTTTGCACTTAGATCGGTTGCCACCGAGTAAAACTTTGCAATATCAGGATCAGTCTATTACGCCTTTTTGAGTCGCATCTCCAATAATACTTTCTATTCTGGGGTATATATTGTCTGACTCAATTTGAGCGTATATTTTTAAACTATAAAAGAGTTGCTCATTATTTGCTGTGACGAAGTAGTAGGACTACCTGCCAATACTTCTTCTTTAGTCACATTTGAATCCGTTTGCTAGATTCGCAAGCACGTAAGCAATTCCAGAAAGGCTATCTCACAATTACCAACTTAGAAACGG
Source organism: Anthonomus grandis grandis (assembly GCF_022605725.1). NCBI lineage: Eukaryota > Metazoa > Arthropoda > Insecta > Coleoptera > Curculionidae > Anthonomus > Anthonomus grandis. The sequence continues at coordinate 18,350,451 of NC_065548.1, read as the reverse complement.
GACGCATGATCTTAATCTTCCAACTCCACAGTCAATTTAGAGTTAATTTAAAGCTCTATAATATACAATACAAAAAAATGCACAGTCATCTGCTACTCGAAATCAAGTCCATATCATCTTTGCCGGCTTTTCGCAAGACTTAAGAATTATACTTTCTTGTACGTTATAAAGATTCTTTATTTAAATTTATTTATATTATATATTTTTTTATTCTGTATTCAGTCTTGTATGTTTTTTTTTTCATTTTCCTATCTTGGTCACAACTTTTCTAATTTTTTTTAACAATAAAGCAAATTATCTTAAAGGTGATTGATAAACTCAACAAGGATGCGAATATTATACCTACTTACAGTAGCAAACATGAATCTATAAAATTTTGTAGGGCATTTTCTAGTAGATTCTTGGTTCTATATATATGTAGACTGAAAAATAAAAGCCTATAGAGGAATGCTAATTATCTTGATATTTAGAACTAGCTACAAACTTTTTAAAATAATAAATGGCACACCAAATTTCGGACTAGAATTTCGGTCACCATAGTGAATTCGTTTACTGAGATTTGAAGTTCCAAGGAAGAAGTGTCTCTTTTTTATTAAATCACTTCATCGGTGGTATTTCGCAAAAAACTGGAAAATGTAATTATTTCCCTACTTCTGTTATCGGAAACTAAGGTACTTTTTTGGTACATATCTTAAGTAGCATTCAAAGCAAGAAACTATCATCTATTTCAATGGGAGCATTCTTGCAAGTGGTTTATTATATTCTGCCTTTTATTTGTTCTCTTTCATAACTCAGAAAATATATTTATACATTTTATGAATAAAATATTTTGGAATATCTTTGAATAAATTGACCAAAGATTGTCTAAGAAAATTCTGAAATTCTTTTAGCTTGACATAGTTTCGAATACCTGAAATCGGTGGTGCTTAAAACCTTCTTAAATCTTTATCGTTAAGATTTATTAATATACGTTTCTTGTACAACATATTGAGCATTAAATACTTTTATTTTAAAAAGAATGTGATCTGTACCATCCTTCGTTAAGTTCTCATTTGGAATATACCCTTAGTAGGGAGAATTAGAGTTAAATGAGCAAAACTTCCAAAAGTAAGTAGCATATGCTTAAAGATTATAAAAAAAAAGAACAAAGTGCCAGTAATACTTCCATTTATCTCTAATAAATATTTAATTTCAATTTAAATGTTTTCTAAACTGGCGATAATGCTTGAATTTTATTTGACTTATGCTTTCAATAGTAAAAATTTGTTTACCCATTTACCTGCATAAAAAATCCAGGCATTCTAAAAAGTTTAAATTGAAAACCATTAAAGAAAATAATGGCTTTTTATTTAGCTTTTAGAGCCAGAAAACTTTCCAGTATGTTAGAATATAAGAAGGCTTGTTGAGTAAATTTGGTAAATTATTCAAAATTTTACTTTTGATTAGAGAATACAAAATTAAATTAACAATTAAGTTCAGATCAGCATTAAGTAGGAGCTAATAATTATTACATTAAATTATAATTAATTCATTAATAGCTCAGATTTAAACGGATATTGAAGAATCATTTTCAGACTTAATATTAGTTTTACTAAAATATACCTAACCCTTAAGATAATGAAATAAAATTATCATGCCAAAATAAAACTTGAATTTGAATGGTAATTATCTTATGAAATAATGCTATATTCAGAACATTTTCTTAAACAATCGAATTTATTATAAAAAAAACTTAGATTAATAAATATTATTTACATTGTTGCAAATGTCAGGAATACATAAAGTTTTTTTTTTAATTTAACAGTTCTAAAATTGTCGGGTTGAACAAAATTGTAGCAATTAAAAAAATGTTACGTTACTAAATACAAATTGTAGGTGCTATAGCCTGTATATTAAAATTTAATTTCAATATCACTCTACTTAAAAAAAAACATTTATTTCAAATTATCTTTGCAAATATAACTCAAAAAAGGCCAATATCTATTTTAGATCCTAATCCTAAAGACTCCATCAAGAAATATTTCTCATGTTTCCAAATTGATATAAAGAGTTATATTTTTAATATCACTCGGGGTATATGGAATATTGCCAACCTGACAAAGCAACTTTTTATCTTTTTAATATTTTAGTATGGCGTATATTGCCTTGATATTTTCGCAATAAACATAAAGTATGATAATACATTTAATAAATAAGGAGGAAAATATGGATTTAACGATCCGTTTCAAAGCAATGTTATGGGAAGGACCCACAACAACCACAAAAAAAGTCATGCAAATTTATGAGCAATAAAAACTGTCTAGCTACCCATTAGCGCGCTAATTAATTCAAATAACCTATTTTTATTACGTTTTCTTTTCATTCATGTAACCTGTAAAATCGCTACCCCGCCATGCAACAGCCAACACCTATCCGCAGAAATAATTCACCGGGCTGTCAAAAAATGTACCATACCCACGTTTTAGTTTTTACGAGCGTATTGTTTAGTTATTTTTTTAGCACCCGGATAATAAAAAGGGGCAGTAGGCTCAAAAAAGTGGGCAGGTAAAAAATGGGTTAGAAAAACAGTATGGGAATGCCTCGACTCTGGCAGATATCACCCTGTTTTGTTTTATTAAATTCACAGTGAACCAGTTCTTGAACATTATAGTTAGATTAGTTTGTACACTGTAATATTAAGGAAAATAAAATATTACGCCCATATGTTTGATACGTGACACTAATGTTATTATTATTCCTTTTTTTTGCAAAATTAATCGCTATAGAAGACCTAAATCCTTTACAAAAATCACAACTCCTTTAAGTAAAAGTTAATTCAATGCACTTCTTTTTTGAATTAACGTTATAGGAAACTATTGCGGCACAATCAATTAATATTATTAAATAATAAAAATAAATAATATGGCTATCTATGAAATGGTCTCAAAAGTGAAAAAAAGTTTCACTTTTTCTGATCAATAAGTAAAAGCCAAGTAAGTATGAACCTGTTTTTTCTGGCGATTTCAAATAGCGGACTACTAAATTTAAAAAAAACGCAAGTTTGAATCTTTTAATTTAAGTTCTGTTATTAGTGCGCTAGTTGGAATGTAACCTACTAAGTTAAAATTTTTTTTTTATATATGGATCAGTATATTGGACAAAATCCTGTTAATGGGTCTTTTTTGTATAAAAAATAATTAAAATTATTTACTATTGTTTTATATAAAAAAAGTCTTTAAAGAAAATAATGATTTCTTTTGAAATATATAATTAATCATCTAGGTTTAAAATTTGGTAAAATTATCAAGTATTATTTTTTGTAGAAAAAAAAATTATAAAAATAAATGAAGCAGCTATTTTGCTATAATTGATAGATTTTTACTTATAAATAAAATACATTTTAGGTAAATTTTAACCTTTTTGAGATACCTCTAGTAGCACTTAAAACAGACACCATATAAAAAAGATTTTTATAGATTTTTTTAAAATGAGAAGTAAATATTACATAAATATAAGAAAAATTAAATGTCTATGATAATAAGCTGGGCAGGGTAAATTATAAAATAAAACTAATTAGAAGTTTTTCACATCCATTATAATCACTTAATGCAAAATCCAATTAATTTTGATGCTGTGTTGCGGAATGTATGGTTTTATATCTAACTCAAGTGAATTTAGTTTCTGTACCTTTGGTCGAACGTCTATGACCTGATAAATCAGACGATTTAAAAGACAAGATTAAAGATTGGACCGAGCGGTCAAGGTTTTTGTAGAGGTTGGTTCAGAATGAATGGGAAGATAAAGGGTACATGAGACAAAATTCGTAACTTTCGCAGAAGGTGATATAAGAAATTTTGATTTTTATAAAACACATACATATTTAAATTATAAAACTTTTATTGCATATATTAAACTTAACTTTTGCAACTTTTAACATACCATCGGACTGGGAAACATTTATATTAACTCCTATTTTTAAAACTGGAAATAAGCAAGATATGAACAATTATAAACCTCATAGATAATTTTCCAAAAAAATGGCAATTTTTATGGCCTCATGCTATCTTATATCAAAGACTTGAAGAAAATGGAGTTCGAAATAGACCTCTTTATTTTAATAAAAAACTGTATAAAAAAATAGAAATAAAGCTGTAAAAATTAATGAAGCAATTAGTACTTTTAACACAATAGGATGTGGTATACCACAAGTTAGGGTACTGGGGCCCATACTCTTTCTACTATATATAAACAACATTTGTCAAAACTGTAGTATTATCTCATATGCAAATGTTACTGTTCTCCTTTTTTATGGAAAAACTTGGAAAAAAATCTAGAAATAGACCAATCTATAGGAGATAGGTCTTACTAGCGTACATGATTGGCTGGACAATACCTTGCCTAGCCTTAATTGTTCAAAAATATTTTTTCTTACCTTTTTCTCTACAATGTCTGATCAACCCCACAAGAACCATTTGAAAATTCATTTGAAGAATTGCAGAAATGTGACTGTAAGTGACTGCAAAAAAATACTTCGTACCAATAATATTAAATGCCTCCGGATTATACTAGATAAACATTTAAAATGGGACGAATACGTTACTTACTTAAATAAGAAATCTGTCTCATACATTTTTTTAATTACGTGAAATACTTAATTTAAGAATGTTGCTAATTTTATATGTATCCTTGGGGAAATCAATACTTAAGTATTGTATTATTATTTGAGGCAGTTTATACCGTGTGGCGCATCGAAAACGAAACAGAGCCAATTACGGGCAGTCCATTAACTTTAAAAAAAAACGCTCGGATCCGTCGATTTTATTTTCGAAGGGGACACTAATAATCACAAAATCACTTTCCCACCTACAATCCCCTAAGCGGGGGTGGCACTACCCCTGAAATCTTAAATGGGAAGGGGGGTCGAGTGATACCTCATTGGAAAGGTCTTTTAATTCTCTTTACAAGGGTACTTGGTTTGACGCAATTTAAGTAAGTACTTTATTTTCGCATTTAAACCTTAAAAGGATATTTCAATATTTTTACTTTATCATAGACTACTAAAGGTACTTTTAAGAAAAACAATGCCAGGCGGTAGGACAAAACCATCAAGTATTATGAAATTATGAGACAAAAAATGAGACAGCTCTATCATATTACAGAATATTTTGACCTTAAGTCTAGACGTTTAAAAAAATATCGCAAAAATACATTTAAAAGGAATTTGCTTTAGTTCACTATCTGAATCACAGACCACGTTGATATTAATATTAATTGATTTACGACAGGTAATAAATATCATTAGAATAATACGGATGAACTAGAGAACGGGTCAGCCAAAAAAATTTAGAAATATTTGTAAAATTTTCTTGTTGACCAAAGCTAAAAATTAAATTATTCTCAATTTATTCTAAATTTAGTACGCTGTTAAAAAGGTGACTTATAGTGCGGGACCTTGGTTTTTTTAGGTAATACCTATTTTTAAAAATAAAAATTGTGCATACAACGGCAGAAAGAGTTGAAATAATTGAATAATTTTTTGGAAATAATCAATGTGCTAATAGAACGGCGGAATTATTTAATGAGCGACATGAAAACAGCAAGGTGCAGCGAAAGTATGTATTGGAGCTTGTTTCCAAATTTCGAGAAACTGGATCAGTGGCGAATCGCAAACGCAATATTGAAAATCCCGTAAGGTATGAAGGTATGGAAGTGGCTGTACTAGGGCATATTAATCTAGATCCTACATTAAATACCCGTCAATTGGAAACTGTCACAGGTATTAGTCGACGTAGTATCCAAAGAACTCTAAAAGCTCATAAGTTTCATCTGTACAAAATACATCTTGTGCAAGAGCTGAATGAAGATGATTTCGATCGGCGATCACAATTTAGTGAAATTATGAGTGAACGAATTATTAATGATCCAAATTTTTTGTTTAATACGTGTTTCTCTGATGAAAGCTCTTTTTTCCTGAATGGCTTGGTCAATCGTCATAACTGCCGATATTGGTCTGACAATAATCCTAGAGTGTATCGTGAGGTACACACCCAATACCCACAAAAGTTAAATGTCTGGGCGGGTACCTTTGGTGATAATTTAGTTGGTCCATTTTTTTTACCTGGAAATCTGACAGGTGAAATGTACTTAGAGCTATTACAACAGGCCATTGATCCAGCATTGACAGCTATAATTGAAACTTAAAATGTCAGATACGATGAGGATAGATTGATGTTTCAGCAGGATGGTGCCCCACCACATTATACGTTATTCGTGCGAGAATATTTGGATCGGACGCTTCCAGGACGATGGATTGGAAGAAGAGGTGCTATTGAATGGCCTCCACGATCGCCGGATTTATCACCTCTAGACTTTTTTCTTTGGGGTCACTTAAAGAGCAAAGTTTATGAGACTGAACCCACTTCGTTAGAAGATTTACAAGGCAGAATTGTAAATGAGTGTCTTCAAATCACGCCTGAAGTATTGCAAAACATGCGACAACGCTTTGAGCAAAATCTTTTTTATTGTATGGAGAATGGAGGTGGCGATTTTGAACATATTTATTATAAGCTAACACTTAAGCAAATTCTTTTTAAATCTGTTTTTGCGATAATTTTTTGAATGACTAGACTTAAAGTCAAAATATTCTGTAATATGATAGAGCTATCTCATTTTTTGTCTCATATTTTAATAATATTTGATGGTTTTGTCCTACTGCCTGGCATTGTTTTTCTTAAAAGTACCTTTAGAAGTCTATGATAAAGTAAAAATATTGAAAATTACCTTTTAAGGTTTAAATGCGAAAATTTTAAAAAGTACTTACTTAAATTGCGTCAAACTAAGTACCCTTGTAAAGAGAATTAAAAGACATTTCCAATGAGGTATCACTCGACCCCCCTTCCCATTTAAGATTTTAGGGGTAGTGCCACCCCCGCTTAGGGGGTTGTAGGTAGGAAAGTGATTTTATGATTATTAAGTTTCCCTCTCGAAAATAAAATCGACGGGTCCGAGCGTTTTTTCAAAAAGTTAATGGACTGCCCGTAATTGGCTCTGTTTCGTTTTCGATGCGCCACCCGGTATAATGCTAATTTAAAAAAAACTATCTACTTGTCAAAATTCTGTTTTAATAATTTTGTTGAACAAGGACTTATCTATACTCTATCAACCTTTTGTTTTCTGAAAATATTAATTTAAATGTAGGAAATGTATATTTAAACCTTATATTAAATTATACTTTAAAAGTCAATCATTCACTTGTATCAAATAATCAGAACCATTAAATCAGTTTTGCTTTTCAAGAAAATGTCATAGTTCCATTTATATCGACTTTTTCTTGCCAACGATTCATTACTTACCTTGGGCCCTTAGTTTTTGATAAACTTCCAAATGATCTTAAAAAACTAAAGAATAATCAAAAGAAATTTAAGAAGGAAATAAAGTGTTTTCTTCTGAAAAATGTACACCTGATTTTACTCATGTTTCAAATATTCTTCATTTGAGAGGAAAAATCTAAAAAAGGAAAAAAAATATAGTAAAATATGAATTAAGTTTATAGATTGTTCTTGTTTGTTGTGTTTTTATCTCCGTTTTCCCGCTTATGCCCCAAACGGGAAGATTGGTATTCTTCCTATGATCTTTATTTTGTTTTTTTTTCGTACATATGTCTTATAATTTTTTTATATAAATCCATTCTATAGGATCGAATTAAATTTGCATTATATAATTATTAGTAAACGTATTTCACGGCTTCTGTACATGAACTTTTTCAGATTGAGACATAGGCAGTGCCCTCTCAGTGCAGTTTCAGGCAGTGCGTTTTGAAATTGCGACTATAATTCAAACTGGCGTATTAAATTAGACAAAGTATATATTTTTTTTCGTTTTTTGGCCTTGTGGTAGGCACCTTTAACCATGTGTTCCAATATAGGAACTCATTCATAATAGAACGAGTTAGTAATATAGTATTTAAACAATTATACTATTGGGTAGTATGACATTGTATTCTCATTGTATCTAATAAAAAGAGTATAAAGGTGAGGTATATTAAAATATTTACGTAGATATTGTATGTCCACGTATTAGTTTATAAGAATTATATAGTCTATAAATTTCTTAAAAATGTTTCTTCAGTAGCTAAGCTATTAAATAAATAAATAAAATTGAATTTAAAAAAATGCAAATAAGGAATAAAGGAGGTTCTTTATACCATCAATAACATCCTAACCCAAAAAATCCATAACTTGCTTTTTTAATGCACCACATTTAAGATCGTTATTTCTAAATTATTCATACAAGCTACTAAACCACCAAGCTACTTCACAAGTAATCTCAAATCGATTGGTGGTAACTTAACTATGTGATAATTCAATAATTCCTAGAAAACAATAATCAATTATTCATTTATTCAAACAAGAATTTGATTACTGGATCATCCAAGCACATCGATGAGGTTAACGCTCATCAAAGTTTATGGATATCTCAACAAAACTCAAAACCTTATAGAATAGCGGTTTTAAAGGCACCCAATAAGTAGTTTCTACGATGTCAATTAAATGGTTTATCTACCGCAAAGTGTACTCATAAAGCGTTAAGTGTTGCCCTTCATCATACACTTTATAAAAAACTTGTTTTTTATTTTTAGCCACCTGCGTCAACTATGATGATGTTTATGAGTTTTCTTATGAAAGTAGAGATTTATGCAAGTATATATAGGGAAAACCTAGTAGCATACAAGAAAATAGTACACAATACATATTATGTATACTACTTATGAATACAAGGTTGGCGAGCTGCTCATCTCTTGATCATCTCTGCTCTTAACTTTGTTTAACCATAATATATATACTATCAATGAAAGCTGTAGCATATATGCTTGCTTCTATTTGCATGACCTTTATATATCTTTTTAATTATAGCCTGACTTATCTTCTTAGAACTTTCTTACAATAGTGCAAAGACTTGCATCTTTATTTATAGTGGCAATGTCAAATCACCAATATACTTCAGAATCTCTTATCAAACTCAAAGGTACAACAGGGCCTAGAAGCCGTATCATGATTTCGCCAGCATCATGATCAGCATCACAGCCATGATTCAGTACATAAAGAAACCATCAGTTTTAGCATGAATACTCCCTGATGTCTTTCGGATATCCAGTGACCATCTCTTTAGGATGGCATAATATTTATTTTGTTTAATCTACCTTTTAGAAGATACTAAAAAAATATAAAGCATGTCCTCCATAAAGCAACAATTTAATAACCTGACTTGAAAATCCTTGGTTTCCTTCCTTCTAGTCCTAATGAGCTCCAAACTCAAAGTTACCTGTTTTAAAATCAATATTGATATTTTTGATGAGCTTTTCATGCAAAAAAGGTTCTTAAATATAAAATTATTTTTAACTGTAACATCGTAGTTTTCAAGGAAATCTGTATGATCTAGCAAACCAGACGATTTAAAAGACAAAAATTAATGATTGGAACGAGCGGTTAAAGTTTTTGTAGAGGCTTGTTCAAAATAAATGCGACGACATACCTCCAAAAGCATTTTCTTTAAAACTTCATTTAAGCTCTTTGTTTAGAAATAAATCATCAAAGCTACCATCATTAAACAAACCAGTTCTAGCTGCACCGGCTTAATTCTCAAGAAGACCAGGATAACCACCAGGACCATCTAACCAACCCGGATGCCAGATTAAGGCTCCTCGCATTGTAAGACTTCCTAGGAAATATCAAATCGATTAAGGGTACCTTAACTATATAAAAATGACTCACACTATCTCAAGCTCATCTCAATCAAGGAAACTTGATTACTGGATCATCCGGACACATCGATGACGTTAACACTTATGAAAGTTTTCACCCTTTATATAATAGAGGCTTTAGAGACACAAAATTAGTACTTTCTACAATGCCAATTAAATGGATTATCTACCGCATAGGACACTCAAGAAGCGTTAAGGGTTGCCCTGTGGCAGACTTTATAAAAAACTTGTTTCTTTACTTCACTCACCTGCGTCAACTATGATGACGTTCATGCCTCTTTCTAGAAATTTTCTTTAAAAATTCTTCAAAGAGTATAAGTTTGGCAAGCTTCTCATCAAATAAAATTTGATTAACCATAATACAATCACTATGAATGACAGATGTGGGACTTCTTAATATAGTCTACAAGGTCTCTCTATTTCTTTTTTTTCTTTTTTTTGCCTGACCTTTAACCATAATGGCGGTAGTATAGCCTGACGTTAAAATCTTTTTACAATAGGATAACACTTGCATCCTGATTTATAGTGGATAGTTCACATCAATAGCACATCTCAGTATTTCTCACTAACCTCAAAGGTACAATGGGGCCTAGATGTCAAAGCTGCCATCATTCAATACATAAGGAAACCATCCATTTTAGCATGGATACTCCCCGATGTCTTTAGGATTTCTAGTGACCGTATCTTTAAAATGGAGTAATATATATTTTGTTTAATCTACCTTTTAGAAAGTGTAAAAAAATAACATTTTAGGCCAGGTATATATTAGCAGAAATAACATTGTTTAAATGTTTAAATTTTATAAATAAATTTGAGAAGTAGACTCAAACATATATCGCATTAACCGCTCACCAAGTTTCAGTCTCAAAAGTCAGCAAACCATCGACATTCTAAAAACTTAAGCATGCCTTCCATAAAGCAACAATTCCTGATTTTCATCTAAGAAAGGTTCTTAAGTAAACAATTCTTTTTAACTGTAACATCATAGTTATCAAGGGAATCTATTTGACTGGTTAGTAGATGCTGCTCTCCTTACTTACCAGAGCCACAACTTAGTTCTTTAGTCATAATTACAATAATTGAAGATTCATCGAAGAATCATATTATCAATAGAGGCTATTTGTATCAAACCTTTAATTAGTCTTGAATAAATAAGTTTTCCATTTTAGTATAACGTAACCCTAAAAATATGAACCCTATATACTTCATACTTAAGATACATTATTTACTAAACTAAGAAAACTGTCGTTTTTAAAATATAATCCATACCTTTTATCATACTATTTTTTAAATATCGTAATATTCGTTTGATTAAATTTGCTTTAAGAACATAATATTCACAAAAATATATTAACAGATTAAATTTTAATGGCAGGAAAACATTAACGCTTGATTATCGCTTGAGATATTTGAATATATTTCTTTTTGGAATAACACCCAGAAAAACTTAAATATCAAGTTTTACGCAAAGTAATCTAATAAATAATTATTAAAGTCTGAGGAGAAACTGCAATTTCAAGGTTTTCTTATATTTCAACTATTTTTTTAAAATCACTATTATATTGAATTTTTGCAAGTGAAATTGACTTAACTATAAATATTTCAAATTAATTATTATTAATATTAATTAACTATATTTATTTCAAACATCCCTAAAAAAACATAGAAACTTTGTGTGTTTAAATAAGAACTATTATACTAACCATTCTAATCCATGTAAAACCCAAAGAAAGTGTCATTCCCATCCAATTTTTCCCTGTTAAATTTTTTCTAAAATATGTTATTCCCATCTGCCCATGGTCAGAATCAACATAAAAATGAGAGCTTAACCCAATTATTTCCGAAATTTAAAGCAACCCCTATTTAATCTTTCGCCTTTTCTCCCGCGTTCCTACAGATTTAGGTAGAAATTGCAAATAAGGAAGCAAGGATCTTTTGTCGGAAGAATAAGGGCTTTATAGTCTCTCCATTCACCTTTTGTCGTATGCAAGAGACCACGCTTGCATTAAAATTTATAGCCACTTTAATTGGAACCGATGGGTTCAATGTGAGAAAGAGAACCTTTCATTATCACTTTGGTAAATAAGATTTGTTCTTATTTTATTTAATATATATTTCAAATTTAATTTACAGTTTTACTTATAATGTTTTTAATTATTTAGTATTATATGTATTCTATGATTTTTTTTTAAAACCCTAGCTTTTTTATTTTTACTCAAATAATAAATTTTATCTGGCTTATTAGCGTTTGACATATAAATGTACTGATAAAGACACTGCCTTCTAAAAATGAACTTATCAATCCTAATATATTATACTTAAAAATTATTTACCTTTAAAAACTAGAATGCAATCGTTTAACTATTATTTAACCAGCCATGCCCTCGAGCATATTCATAGTCTTGACTGCACTATTTTCCTTGGCAGGTAAGATAGTTCCGATTTACTTATTTAGTTTTATTGCTTTAAATATACATTTATTTCACTACTTTACAACAAAGGTTGGTATATATTTGAGCTCAGTTACTTCGCAAATACGACGATAAATTTTCATTTAGTGTATTCTCTAGGGCTTTATTCCAGTGAATATTGTTTTGTTTGTGCTATTCTTGTAGCGTACATTTGGGAAATTTTATTTATGTGTAAATACATAAATACTTCTACAGTGTACATAACATAAAATGTGAATGGTGTGCTTTATGACTAGTATGAAAATTATATATTTATAAGGCGTACATTTAAGAAATCACTAATATAAAGACTTTATTAATGAATTATTTATTTGAGACAAATGACCAAATAACATCCTAACATAATACGAATTATTATTGATTTATGAATTTGTAACAAGGTAAAGTCTGCATTAATAATCTAATGCGGTTGACGTTTCTTTTAATTGACACTCTTAAACCTATGGTTCTAATTTTGTTAAAAGATTAATTAAAAGTCACATCTGATCTATTGTTAGTACTAAAATTTAAATTTTTAAAACATATTGTTTTATCTCCTCTTATAGCTGTATCTATTTATCTATTATTACTTTAATTAAGGCTGCATCGATCTAATCCTAAGTCATACAAAAAAAAAACATAGAGAAATGCTGGCTGCTTTGTTAATAGAAAGAAATTTTGGCCCTCTACTGATGGTGCAATAATTCAAACTAATTTTGACATTTGTAAGCCATAATTCTTTTGGAAACCCATTGAACCAATCCGATTTAAAAGAAAGCGTGCTCAAATTGGGCGCCAAATTTAAATTAAAATGAGCGCGAGAAATTCGAATTCTAAGACAGATCCAACTTGAGAAAATTACTAAATATTACAAGCTATGGGTGCTCCAATAAAATAAATAAATTATAATAAATTATTATCAATACCTGTTATTTCCAACACATTTCCTTTTCATATTTTTTAAGTTACAAAAAATATAAAATAGTTGGCACAAAAAAAAACAAATTCTCCCTATACAAATCTATTTTAATCAAGCAAAACACCGGCTTACTGTGCAATTTAATGTGCTGTCCTTAATTAGGTAAATATATATAGAATTTAACCTAGAAATTTACTTTTGGAACCAAAAGAATTAAAACACCTTCGTACCATTAAACAGTTTTACACTTTTTCTAGTTCAAAAATGTACTTCTTCAGGAATAATGTTTATTCAAAATACAAAAATAAAACACAAATGTATAATTTTATGTAAACCAAAATATATTATTTATTCATCTGGAATAAAAAAAATTACAAGATTGCAATAAATAAATAATTAGTTGAATAATAAAAAAGTTTAAAAATAGTTAACTTGTCTGAACTTCTAAATAGAACAAAGAATATGAAAAAATCCAAAATTGTATTTAAATGTGCTATTATAATATCCTACATATCAATATCATAATAACTGCATTTCAAAATCTTACAGTATCTTATTTATTTATTTTTTCTTCTTGAGATAAAGATAGAAAAAGATTGACATAATTCACACTATAAATGACATTAAAATTTAACTTTTGAATTGCTTCGGAGGAGCTCTGGAAAGAAAACTCTTAAATATTTGTAAATAAATAGTTAATCAAGCATTTTCCTTGACTGCAGATTTAAGAATTTCATGCTTCTTACCGAAAATAAAACTTTTCAATTGGGATTCACACAGAGTCCAAAGGATATGATGACATCTAGTTCACTCATAGACTCTGCCTGCAATTTAAGGTATTCCAAAATTTGTTCGATTTGTCCATAGATAAAAGTAAAGCTTGAAGAGTTCTTGAAGAGGGTAATTGGAAAAAGCGGCTTAAATATTTGTAAAGCCGTGGACTGTATTTAAAAATTGAGAGGGCAAAGCCTTTGTCTTTCACTGATGACCTGCGACTAGAAAGTGGATGATTTGCATTTAGCAATTGAGAGTTTATAAATTCTTTAGTTACTTGATTCATATTCTCTTTTATAAACTGAAACTGTTCAACATTATAAAGAGACTTTAAAGAAGCAATATGTGTTCTTTAATTTTTCAGAAGTAATCAATTTACATAATTATGATTGACTTATAAACATTATACATAATATCTTGCTCACGAGTTAAGCTATCTTTTGAAAGACCAGCCTTAGAAAGAACGCCTTTTCTATTCTATAAGAGAAAATAATATTAAATTTTTAATAAAACTTGTGGAAATATTAGAACAAGAGCTTCTTGATAACATTGTTGGTGAAAAATTTGACTGGACATTACCTAATCAGATAGTTGAAGTGAACATAGCACTAGTATCTTTAGTCGCTGAACTTCCAATTTAAATTTCATCATAAACAAATTGGTCATATGAAAATAATTTTCTTGGTTTTGAGAAAAATTAAGAATAACTACGTTCTAACAGAATCTGATGTTTTAGCGGAGACTATAGAATTGCATCAAATCTCAGCCTTGACTCAGAGGGATCGTCAGGGCATCAGCAGATGATGAGTTATGAATTTGAGGCAGAAAAATAATTGGAATAAACCAAGTTATTACAATTTTTTAATGAACTGAACTGGCATTCTACCTCTATCGATGCTTTCTTTAATATGAAGTTTATAGGAAATGTAAAAAAAACGTTTATTTTTATAAGTACCGAGGCAATTAATAACGTCGATATTCTTACACAAGGGATCTTTACATGATAGTTTTGTCCTAGTTTTAGATTGTGACAAATAAATAGAAAAGCAGCAAAATTTTGAATATATATATATATATAGGTACCACTCCACTAATCGTACGTCTATAAAACCTACGCGATTTCAAATTCTATGGCTATATTCTTTTTATGCCCTA
The DNA here is from genome assembly GCF_022605725.1 of Anthonomus grandis grandis. Classification (NCBI taxonomy): domain Eukaryota; kingdom Metazoa; phylum Arthropoda; class Insecta; order Coleoptera; family Curculionidae; genus Anthonomus; species Anthonomus grandis. The sequence continues at coordinate 18,335,414 of NC_065548.1, read as the reverse complement.
ATTTCACAAGATATAGACCTTGATTTTAGAAAATAGAAAGCAGTAAATAGGAAGCCAATAATTTCAGCAAACTTTTATAGTTTCCGAGATCCATGAAGCGACACTTTCCCTGAGTTACACTGTCTAGAATGTCACTTACATTACTACGACGTTTACTGCTAATGTTAGTTAGCAATAAGAGACAAACATGGAATAGTTACGAAAAAAGTTTTTTAACCAGTCAACTGACTTCGCTAACAATACGAACACCTTTTGTGGATATTAAAACATGAGAAATCCGATTACCGTAGCATCAGAGACCTCAGGACCAGCTCAAACTATTTATACATTATTATTTTTTCTCTTCATGAGCTCAATCAAAATGATTTTGGAGAAGAATTTACAAACCTATGAAATTAAAAAAAGTTTATAAATTCCTGATTAATGTCAACTTTTGTAACTTTAATCTTAATTTCGAGAGTGAAGAAAAGTGAAGAAATAGTCCATACTTGCAGTGGAGTCGTAGGTGTTAAGGTATAAAAGTAAAAAAGGTAAAATGAAAATTCTAAACTCTCTCTCCAATTATTTCTTAAACATTTAGTTAAATTAAAATTCCATACATGTGTCCATTATCAGGGGGCAAAAGGTTTAAACAATTTTACCCCCTACACCAATGTATCAGACACACGCCCCAGGGTTTGATTACATATCAAAACCCTCTATTTATTATTATTGTCCTTAATTTCGAGATTAAAAAGGCTACTAATGTATATAATAAAAAATGTGGTCTTATTACAGATCCAATCTTAAAATATAGCACAAGTAAGTCTTGTGCTATATTTTATAGTTCACTATCAACTTCATTTATTTTAATACCTTTTTAATTCAAGATTAATATATGTTTACCCACTATAATGCATATTCCAAATCTTTTTAGTTATTATTTATTAAGTCAAACTCCTAAACCCAGAATGCTATACTCAGCAATGTCGTGTTTTAATTCCTCGTTTAATTTAAAAATAATATTTTAATTTATGCAATCGGCCGTTTTCTTTCTAAAAACTTGTCCTTTTATCAGTCAGTTATTTTTCAAGATTTCTAAAAAAAGAATATTTTGTTTTGCAGTCTCATCTATTTTTACTTACATTGAACCATCTCGTCTGCAGTATTTGTAGTCCTACTAATTTATTGACTAAACTAACTACAACTTTAACTAAACTAAGCTAGACTAAAATCACACCTACGTACCTTAAAACCTAAGTTTCTTAGAGATATGTGCGAGTGTTCAATTTTTTTATTACCAGTGTTTTATTTGTTAATGACAACCCTCATAGAAGATTATGTACATTTGATTCATTTGATATCATTCAACCTTTTTGATTTGATTCAACCTTGGGTATTACAATATTATAGAGCTAAACTATATACTATAAAAGAACTTACTAACTCTAACTACATAATTTGAATAAAATTAGTAAACTTATCTGGATACAAAGCAGTTTCTTGGGCTAAATAAGCGAGTAAGATTATTGAAAAATATAATATTATAATCCTAAGTTGTTCTCATAGATACAGATAATCCTTTTGCAGTAAAAGATATTATCAATCCTTTCCAAGTTTTTTTATAACTGGATTTATATTTTTTCTGATTTAATAGATGTTGGCAGTTTCTTTGCATCTTTATATAGGGAAAGTGTGGCAATTTTTCATGTCTTCCTGTCTTTAATTTGTGCTTTTGTGGTTACTCTGTTATTTTCATTTAATATCAATCTGTTTTTTAATTTTTTCTACAAATTAGAAAAGATTCAAAATGAGGTCATCAGCTAACTTTGTAGTAAGTCCAGGAGGCGTTGGTCATTTATAAACATGACAAATATCAGAAGATGAAAATAGAACCTTGTGCTGCAACCTTATTGAAGCACTACTTGAGCGCTTTTTGAGTTATACTTTTTTAACAAACTGATTTACAAGACTCAAATATAGATAACATTGAATTTTTTTTATTAATATTAATTTAGTTTAATTATAGCTTAGTAGTAGTAAACTATATTATAGTAGTTTACAGTGATATGTAAAAGCATGCAAAAATTTGAGTCTTGTATTTATTTTATTCTAGTAAATAGATGGATTATTGAATAACAGTATAATTTTTAATATTAATAATTTAAGCAGTCTGTCAAAGATCATAGTTTATTATGATCAAACCAAAGACTATACGAGTCAGAACAATATTTTTATTGGACCTATGTTATTTTGCTAATCCATCATTATCAATTGTAAAAAAACGATTATCAATCAATTTTGCATTTTAACTCTAACCTTCACAAAGTATAAATTTTCATTTAACAACTTGCTCTATATATAACTTTAAAAATTCCCTTTTATCGCTTAACTACTTTTATTTTAGTGAGCAATAAACTACAATGTTACGACTGCATATCCTACAGTAATGTCGAGGAATGTCGAGCGAACATTAGCCGCACGCTAATGTGTGAGCACACATGCTTACAGGCCAGTTTTCGGATCGAAGTCCCCTCAATGGACCCTCAAAAAATCTATGCGAGAGGATGCGGACCAGATAATGGTTGTAATAATTTGGCAAAGGGATATCTATCAGATGTCACAGATTACAATTGTTCAGCGTGTTTTAGCGATTTGTGTAATGACAAGCCATTTGAAGGCATAGACAAAAAAAGTACTTCTAATGAGCTTTGCATTCATTATTTGTTTAATTAATATTGTACTATTTTTTTAAATAAAGAAATTTTAATTTTACTTCTAAATCTTTTATACAAAAAATTCCAATACTTTCTAAATATATCCCATCGATACATATTTTCCATGTGTAAATTATATGCGCCCTAAACATGCACATATTTACAAGCCGAAATTTAAAAAAATTCACACATGAATAAAACATAATGCGCTATAAGGAGATTTGGTTAAACATCAAAGCCTGTGTAATGCATGCAATCGATTTTAAAATTTCGCTGCTGGTGATTTTCGAGTGCGAATCATCAATTGAATCAAAAAATAGGCGGACCAGCTCGTGGTACAAAGGAGCTTAAAAAGGTGAAAATAAATGGTTAAAGCACAGCAGGAAATTGACAGTGAGAAATTTGCGACTATGGGTTTAGTGTGCTTAGTAATTTATCAATAGATTTTAAAAATACATACCTTTATCCATGTTTTATATACTGTATATTAGCAGTAATTTTATTCAGAAGTCAAAGTTGGGTTGGCGGATGATTTTTTAATGTATTTATTTTTAGTATATAAAAAACTATTTTTAAATATAAAATAAAAGTAACTTTGTGTAGATTGATATTATTTTGTTTCAAATTTATTATTATTTTAAATTACTAAATTCAGTAGTACAAAATAAAAGTTTTATAATCTATCTGCTTTATATTCTATTACTTAGAGATACTACTGATTATGAATAAAGGATCAGTAGTATCTCTAGGTTTTCGTCGATTTTAATATTGGGTTTAGGTTTAGTTTAGTGGAAATTAAATATACAGGGTGACTCAAAAAAAGATATGACACCAATATGTTTTTTTTTATTTAAATCACCATTTTTTAATACAGAATCAGAAAAAACCCATTTTTTTTTCGGTCTTGTCACATATTTAGTCTAAGTTGTGTATTAATTTAAAGTTCAATATTCCTGATTTTTTGGAAATTAAATTAGTTGAATATAAGCTATCTATAATGACTTTATTTTGAGAATATTCTCTAAGAATAGAGATCTTATTTTCATAAGATACACCCATATCACGATACAGAATATTAAACGTGTTTTAAAACGTTCATCTTTATAGATCCTATCACTATTTTATTAAAAAGATATACAAATATTGTTTATAGGAATGAATTGCGTTGTCCAAAAGAAATTTTTGCGTTATATTTTTTAAATATGATTTAAGGAGTTCTAACGCTATACCCCTTATGCCAATTTTATATAAGTTTTCTAAACGAATTTCATGTCAAACCGTATCAGACGCCTTTGCTAGATTCATGAATACGGTAATATTCTTTTTGTTTGTTTTAGGCAAATTTGTTATTTATATCTCGGTTTCGTTGGGTGGTATTTGAGCCAATTATTGTAGAAATTTTAATGTACGGGATAATTTGAGTATTAAATTCTCTAAAATATAGTTTCAAAGGCAAAAGTCTTAAATGGACTTTAATATTGGTTTGGTTTAATATCTGTTAAAGTTTTCCTTTGATGTTCTATATATCTTATAGAGCGTTGTATCATATATGACTATAATAAATAAAAATTAAGAACTTTATTTTCTGAAAATGCGCTATAATTAAAGTGTTTGGGTGCGTCTTCAACTACGGTTGGATTGGATATCTTAAAAAATTAATATTGAATTGTACTTTTAATCTTGCGTTCGTAGAGTTCCGTAATATTTTGTCATAAAGATAATTTAATTAGTTTATCGATATAATCGTGAACGTATTGTAATAAATATTCATATGTACATATAGCATTTATATTTTAATAAAAAATAATAAAACAACGATAATTTGAAATTTGTTCCAACAAATATATGATTATCGTCCTAAAGTTGTTAATGTTTTAAATCACTTCTCCAAAAAAAATATGATACCTATATTATTTATTTAATGCTAATATCAAACGCATTCATTTCTAAATTTACAAAATTAATATTCTCGGTATTCTTTATTTCGATATATTTAATTATTCTGCATTAAAATATCGTATTACACACTCAATTATATTTAGGTCAAAGCATTTCTTTTTGATTGAATATGAAAAAAGTATACCTAGCTAAGAAAATTTTCAAGATGGTTTGTAGAATATTTTTATAGATTTTTTTTATAAAGTTAATAAAGTCAAGTTGTTTTTGAATACCGGGTATATTTTCCAGTTTTTCAAATCAAAAGTTTTCAATATTTAAAAGTTGAAATTTTGGATCTTTTAATTACGATAAAATTAGTTTGACTTTAAAATAATTTCACCCTTCTATATTAGTATCTAACAAGTTATTTACAGGATAATTTAAAAAATCTGGAAAATTGTTAAATTTTAATGAATGCTATTTTGTAAAAATCGCCCGATAGGATCTTATCAAGATTGACCATTTTATTCAAGAGTTAATAGTAAATTAAAAGAAAAATATAAAGAGTGTTTTATTTTAAATATTAGTAAATCTTCTCAATTTCTCTGGACATCGTATTTTTATAAATAATTGATGCATAGGACTACCATATATTATCAATACAAGAAATAGCAAAATAAATTATAACCTATGAAAAATTACATGAGAATTCATACTTTATTTTAAAAATCATTTCTATTATTATCAAATTAAATAATTACTTTAAACATTTAAATAAATCATAAAACTACTAAAACCCATTTCAATTTCAATAAAATACTAATAATTAATATTAATTTTTGCAACATATAAATGCAAATTTGATATTTAGTAGGTTTTGTCAGTTAAATAACATTTTAAATCTTAATAACTTATACGATTTTGTTTTTGAAATATTGCATTAAGTTTTTTTCATATATTCATAAAAACTTATAATTTAACAGGTAGAGTTCATATAGAGTTAGATAGTTCTATCATATGTTGACAAAGTACAATAATGGATATGTACACTGTACTCTTGGTTATAATCGCAGGGTATCTCGGTTATTTTTATAGATAGAACTTTGTGGTTTGCTTTGCAATTTCCTATGCTATTTTATTGTGAAACTAATATATCTGTATAGATATTTTTCCGTAGAGTTCAATGGTGTAATTAAACAAAAATCAGAGACGGTTTTTTGGAATACTCTGTATTTTTTGACGTAAATAGGTTTTTCAGATTTTTACCTTAAAATAATACATTACACTGAAGATTTATTTAATTACTTAATTTTTGACTAAAGTTTTATTTTTTTTAATAATATTCTGATCATTTTCATAAACGATATTAGCAATGAATATTAAAAACAAAATACTCAAATGGCAAATACTAGATAATAATAAGAAAATATAAGCATTTTTGCAATTTTCGTGCAATAATCAAATACAAAAATTTGTGTTAACAAATAAGTCTTTTTATCTGTATATTGTATCTAAAATAAATCTGCATTACTTTTAACGTGTTTACTATTAAAGGTACTAAAGTTAGCAAAGTGTAACACTTTTGGTCTATTTAAAAATATTACTAAAACGCCTTATGCAGCGGCTATTTACTACAAGACAATTTTTCCTATTATCACAACTTTTCACATTTAAATAAAGACGGTCTAGAAGAATCTTAATGATGCGTGTCCATGGTTGCGTGCAATCCTAATATTGCGTTGCCCATACACACATAAAATGCTTTTTGAGTAATTTTTAAAATGAATCTCTTGCTAGTAAAAGTTAAATAAATTTTATATATATGTCTATTTATTATAAAATGTAGCGAAATATACAGGGTGTTTATTTGAACACTTTCCACCACGGATTTCTCGAAAACCACTGTTTAAAAAAAAACGCCGAAATACGTCAAAAGGTTTGTCAAGAGGGACAACTTTCTAACCTAAAATTACTTCACCCCCTTTCACCATCTGCCCCCCAGGGTCATCCTCTTAAAAATTTTAAATGGCAACGGGTATCAAGTGATAGCTTGTTTAAAAGGTCTTTCGAAGTCTTTTATTTTGACGTTTGATTTTTTTAAATCGGTCGATTCGCTTTCGAGAAAATTAGAAAAATCTTTGTTTATCTTAATTTGTTCAGATAGAAAACAAAAACATGAAAATATCAGTTTTTATTTCAATAAGTGTTCAAAATGTTGCCCGGTGGGGTTTGCCAAATCTACAATTCGTTTATAATTTAAAATGGAAACTACCAACATAAACAGCAATTCCGAAGATTAGACGTGGAAAAAACTAAATAACAACCTGAATTTTTTTCCGCATTCCTTTCATCTACACAGATATCCTGGGCGAACTGTATTTATTGTTATACCTGCTTAGTTATTTATAGTTGCTAAGGAAAATAAAGAATTTATTTTGCCGTCAGTTACATTTGTGACAGTCTTGGAATAGTGAAAATTTATTTGTTGAATTGAAGATTTTACTTCCAAAATGGTTTACACACTAGCCGAAAGAGTGGAAATTATTCTAATTTATGGTGCCCAAAATCAATGTGCTCGGCAAACAGCCGTCACGTTTAACGCCAGTCATCCGGAGAAGATAACTTCGCATAGGTATGTTTTGGACCTCGTTACTAAGTTTATTGAAACTGGATCTGTTGCAAATAAAAAACGTGATCATCGGCGAATTTTGGATGAAGCCGCTCTGGTATTTCATTAGGCTCTGTTCACACAGTTACCAAACTTCATAAATTTCATGCACTCAAAATGAAAATATTGCAAGAGTTAACCGAAGACGATTTCGATAGGCGAGTTGAGTTTAGTGAAAAAATGAGTGAAGCGATTAATGATAATACTATTCATGTAAAGAATATCTGCTTCAGCGATGAATGCACATTTTATCTAAATGGATTTGTTAATAAGCATAACTGTAGATATGGAAGCAATGAAAATCCTCATGCATTTGTAGAAGGGCATACACAGTACCCTCAAAAAATTAATGTATGGGCAGGCATTTTAGGAAATAAAGTGATTAAGCCATTATTTATTAACGGAAATTTAAATGGAGACATTTATTTGGATATGTTGGAAAATACCATCAATTCGCTTATCACTGAATCCATTGAAAACCAAATCGATGATGATGGAAACACTGTACTTGATGAGGCTAAAATATATTTCCAGCAAGACGGCGCTCCTCCTCACTATGTTCTTCCCGTTCGGCAATGGCTAGACGACGAGTTTCCAGATAAATGGATAGGGCGAAGGAGGCCTATAGAATGGCCTGCTAGATCTTCTGATATAACGCCGTTAGACTTCTTTCTATGGGGTCATTTAAAATCTATTGTATTTACTCCCCAACCTGAAAGAAAAGATTTTTCTAATTTTCTCAAAAACAAATCGACCGATTTAAAAAAATCAAACGTCGAAATAAAAGACTTCGAAAGACCTTTTAAACGAGCTATTACTCAATACTCCTTGACATATAAAATTTTTAAGGGGATGGCCCTGGGGAGCAATGGGTGAAAGGGGGTGAAGTAATTTTAGGTTAGAAAGTTGTCCCCCTTGACAAACCTTTTGACGTATTTCGGCGTTTTTTTTTTTAAACAGTGGTTTTCGATAAATCCGTGGTGGGAAGTTTTCAAATTAACACCCTGTATAAATTTTGTTAATATAATTTTCAATCATTTAAACATTAGTACTAATAACCCCTTTGTCAAAAGATGCACACGTGCCACCATATAATTTTCCTATTAGCACCTATTTTTTTTATTTAAAGAGAAAGTTTGATCACGCTTAATATTATCTGCAAAATTAAGATTCTAGAAAATTCAAATATCTATTTAAAAAAAGTTTTGAGAGTCTAAAAACTAAAATATAAATATTGATCCAATGAGAGGGACATATACAAGCAAATAAATTAAACCTTAAAGTTTTTGTGATAATTTCAAAATATATAATTTCTGAAAACCATTTTGGCAAAAACAAAATACAAACCATAGCCTCATCAAATTCTTTTGAAATGTTTATTAGGCAGAGCAACCGGACTTCCATAGCCACGTGCAAAAACAAACTATTAGTATTAAAATTCATTAAAATTGTTCTCGCCAGTATCCTTTACGATCTATAACAGTTCAAGGACTGTTCTCGTAAAACCTGCCTTTTACCTCACTACCACTTCAAACCGCTTATCGAAAAAAATCACATTTAATTTAAATAAATTATTTGTTTCAAATTAGAGCGGCACACCACCGCCTCGACTCCCATACGTTACCCCCTATATGCCCCTCAATGGTAAAAAAGGACAATCGTAAATCCTACAAAAGGCGAAACAGAGAGGGATATACGGGGTCCCTTTAACAATACCTGGCCAGGTAACCAAGTACTGGTCTGGTCGGACTTGTGACAATCGCCCGGTAGATTTCGCGCCGAAAACATCTAAAGAATAATCGATCTGCGCCGTATATAATAGTCAGCTTAGTTTAGAATGCGTGAGGTCTTAAAAACTTTATTTTTTCAAAAAGTTGACAGTTGCATTTTTGACGTTTCCGGAAAGTGTGGTGTACATCCTCGTAGTTAGTTGTCATCTTTTTTTTTGGATTTTGATTGCACTTATTTTGGTAAGTACCTCATTATCTAAGTACACTCTGAAGATTTAATAAATGTAAATATTTAGTTCTGTTAAGAGGCATGAAAGTTCATTAACTTAAAATATAGTCTAGTACAAGTGAAAATGCCCCAAATCATTGCCTCAGTCTCACGTGTCTTAATGAAATTAAGATTTTGGTATTTTTTGCTAAGTTCTTGTATTCTATAATCGAATTTACTTCATATTATTCACACTAAATTCCAACTTTAGAAAAATTTTAATTAATTAACCGGCGTGTTTGGTAGTTCATAAAATATCATAATAATCATAAAAAAAATGTTATGATTTATATAATTATAAAATATTTTTCTCAGAATTGGCAGAATCACTTGACATTATCTTCATCTACGTTTTTGATATACATACACGTTTTATAGTAATACAAGTTATATGTAATAAATAGGAATATAATATTGGCGCACACCATGTAGGCAGTTAAAATATGACCTTTCTTATTCTGCAGAGCCTGTTAATGTGGCGGTTACATTTTCTATTTTTTTCTAGTACTTGAGGTAATTTAGTTTTTTCCAGAAGTGTTCTCAACTTTAAATCGAGTTTTCCCGACGTTTAATACTTTTTTACTTAGTGTTTATAAGTTTTCATCTCTAATCATTTTAATAGCTTTTATGATTCTATTGTTAACTAAAATACGTAGTTAAGCAATATTATTTTTCGACTTATACAAATCCATATCTTTCTCTAAATACGTTTTTAATTTTCTATATAGATACAATATTTATCATTATCATATAATTTATATACTTTAGGCGGTTAAAGTATTTCTATTAATTTTAAACATTATTTTTATCTTTTTTCAGGAAGTATTTTTTTAGACATACGAGTTTTATTGAATAACCTGAGAATACTACTGAGAATAAAAATTTCTTATTCGAATAGTTTCAATTGTATCAATAGATTTATGAAGTCACCTTTCAAAAGTTTTTCAGCTCATTTTTTCTGCTATGATCAATGCAGATTATCAATTGAACAGTTTTAAGTTTTCTTAAAAATTAATTTTCTTAGTAAAAAAGTTATTCTTTTCAAGTTAGTTATACTTTTCATATCAACAATAGTACAGATTTCATTTTATGTATAATAGAAAAATAATTTAAATATTGGTAAAAATCATTTTACAAGATTTCATGAAATAAATTTCCCAAAATTTTATAGTAAATTTTTTGAAACAAATCAAAATTTAATTATTATTATTATTTTTTTTTAATTTTTAAGTTTTTATATTGTTTTATATTAAATTTCTTACCTATTTCTCTTAATCATATAAATATTGTTTAATTCTCTAATTTATTAAATAAAATAAAAGGCCTATAACCTTTTTGGTTTTTATAATAAACTGTTATTTCTAAAATAACATAAATAAAAATCTGTATATGGTTTTTTCTACTTTTTTAGTAAAAAGGTTAATAAATAAATTAAAACCTTTTTAAAAATCTAATGGTTTTAACATAACTGCAGTTTTACAAATTGCAATATAGTATAACCAAATACCAGAACCAATTTAATAATTACTATTAATGTTGGCGCCCAACATTAAGGTTAAACATAAGATTTACAGGGCATTTTCAAAGTTGAGTCATTTATTTTAATAGCCTGTAGGACTTGTCAAAAGGAGGTGATGTATAAAAATCACCTACATAAAAGTTGCATAATAAAACAGATGTAAGAGATGATTATAAAAGAGATTTTTTTAATACTTTCGGCGAATGCTGTGCAAATTCTTACAGTTTTTTGTTTACTGCTTTTTTCGTTTATCAAAATTTGTATTTTGTATGGTTTTCAATATGAATCTTTGATTCGATCACTTGTATTCTTTTAATAGTGCGTATTCCATTTGCCTGAATATTTTGCACGGAAAAGTTGTCCATGTTTACAAAAACAATGTGGACACAATACTTACCTATGAATAGTACTAGCAAGATACAGCCGCAGCATGCAGGTTGTGTACAGAAAGATTTCCTTTAAGAAATCATCCGGCCCCACGTCTGTTTGTAAATTTAATTATTAAACCTCGTGACACAGGGTATTTAAAAGGACAACGAGGAGGCCACGCTAGAAAAGCTGCTCAACCTGAAATGTTACAAATTAAGGAAGACATTTTAGAAATAGCTGAAGACGGCTCAACAATGAGTACTAGAGCTATAGCAGCTCAAGTTGAAGTTTCTCATAGTAAAGCGTGTAAAACAAATCAACAAGAACAGTATTATCCTATACATAGGTACAAGCGCTACAACCTAAAGGTCACCCTAGACCAGTTGTATTTTGCCAGCGGCTTTTAGAACAGTTCGGCAGAAATGAAAATTTTACGAAATTAATTTTGTGTACAGACGTGGCTACATTTACATGAGATGTGGTACAAACATAATTTTCCATAAAATCTTTGGCCTGTCATGAAAAATAGCATGTTTATTGGACCCAACTTTTTCCCACCACGACTGACCGGCAAAATGTATTTATAATTTCGTCCGCACAATCTGCCGTAATTGTTAATGTTCCTCTAAATGTCAGACAGAATATATGGTTTCTATCTGATGGGGCTTTACCACATTTTAGACGAGAAGTTCATGTACATCTTAATAATAAGTTTTCGAATAGATGGATAGGGCGCTATGGACCCATTTCTTGGCCTCCTCGCTCCCTAGATTCAACGCATTGTGATTTTTTTCTGTGGGGCTATTTGAAAGATTTGGTGGATCACGATGGTGCAGTAAATACTCCGAGAGAGCTTTAAGAGTGCATTGAAAATGCATGTAATTTAAATCGTGGATACCTGGATTTTTTTTCAAACCGTGGCTTTGTCGACCAAGATTGATGAACATAATTTTGAATTTTTTTTATAAAAATGATTGCCATTATACTTAATAAATATTTCTTTAAAATAATTTTCAATAATGTGAAGTAGCTTTCTTATTATGCAACTTTTATAGAGGTGATTTTTGGTATATTACCTTCTTTTGAAGGGTTCGATAAGTTTTTAAAATTAATGACTCAACTTTGCAAAACCTGGATATTAATAAACTATTAATATATTGTTAAAAAAAATTATTTAGTTCTTGTTTCTATAATTTAAATTTCCTAATTAAAACCCTAAAAGAAAGTATGAATTTATAATTTAAAAAGCTTATGGAGGGTTAATTAGTAGTATAAAATGAATAATAATAATAATGATCTTAAACGCGATGAAGGTATTTTACCATATTTTGCAAGGTCATATTAACTGAGCAAAGCAAATTCCCATGATTACCATGCACATATAAACACACCACAGCACAGATGTGAAATTTTAATACATTGTACAAGAATATTATATTATCCCTGGCGGAACCGTTTAATGCATAAGAGATTTTCTGATCCGATTAGCCGTACGGTGTTGGTGAAATAAAATTTCGCATGGATCTGCTATTAGAATCACAATACATTAGACAATAAACCTCCATTGCCTAATCCTAACCAAATATTATGGTTGCCGATACAAAATCGGAAATAATATACCTGGAGTGGGTCATTCAGATCCTAAATAAACTGTGAAAATTTTTTAATTTTGGTTTTGTTGCCAACAATGTTCGTGGTGTTAATTGTCAGGGGTGATTTAACGGGTTTTTAAGGGTCGATGTATTTATTGCTAAAGTTAATAACAACTTTAAGTTAGGTGTGAATCGATGTGTTATTAAAAATATCATATGCGTTATTTATTGTTTGTATTAATATAATTTCTAAAAATATGTCGTTCTTAATTTGCCTAATGCATGCCATGTTTCACAATTAAAAAAAAACTGAAGTATTGAAAACACTTATATTACTTTTTATTTATTTAATTACATCTTATTATATAGAAATAAAGTTTCAACAATAATGTTTAAATCAACAATCTATATTATAAAAATAATATATAAATTAGTACTAAATAATATGCATGCAATTTCTCAAATATGATTTCCTAAGTATGAAATTATAATTTTTGCTGACATATTATAGTTCAGATAGTCAAATGCTTTTGAAATATTCAAAAATATCCAATGTCTTATTTTAATTTTTTTAGGTGCTGTTAATCACTATATCTATTGGTACTAATCTATCAAATATATTTTTTTAAATGTTAGCTAAAAAAAATAAAATTCCAAAGTTAATTAAATTTTTAATACACTTTAAATTTTAATTTAAAAACACAGAACTATTTTACTTGATAAGAGTGTTATAAATTAGTTTTTTCTTTAGCTGTAACTTTTATTTTTTTAATTACTTTATCAAATTTACATATATTGGAAATATACTTATAACAACAAAGAAATTTTAACATTACAACCACTATGAAACAATATATATTACGCTACATACATAATAAATATATATATAAAATATATGAAATTTACACAGTCAGCTTTTTTTTTATGAAATGTTGTTATGAAAGGAACTACTTTTTTTATTTTGTTTCTATTGTATCTTATTAAAAATATTAACCGATCGAACATTATTTTTGAAACATCCTAATAGCACTTTGCAGTTAATCAGTAATTCAAGACCATTAAAGATTATTTAAATTTATTTATAGTTTTTCGTACAAGTAACTATTACTGCTAGTACCGGCTTTACCATAAGTAAATTTTTGTCTTTACCTAATTTTTACTTAGTGCATTACCCAGACGCATCCAGGTCAAAAACCATATCCACAAAATAAACAATACATAAAATCGAGTACATTGTCCGGCCCCCTTAAGAAAGCACTTTTTACATGTCCCGAGTCATATAAGAATATGTATAAAAAACTGGCCATAAACGATACGCTGCCCGTTAAAAACCGCCGTATAGTCGTATAAAGATGAATTATTGGGAGGGTTAAAAAAAGGGTATGTGAATTATTTAATCCAGGACAGTCGATCCGGCATTAGGGTAAAAAGTTTTATTAACGCGACAACCTGTTAGAACTGGAAGGTGGATGGGAAACATTTTTTTATCGTTAATACGTCTGGGTCAATTTTACCAAAAAAAAAGTCCGAATCTGCTGATGCTTCCTATGCAAACGTATTTATCTAAGACCTGAAATTTCTCTATAATATGAACCGCACATATGAAAACTTACATTCATAAAAATTCACCCCCGCATTATAATTATTTATTCAGTTTACTTGACGGTATACAATATCAACCGAGTTTATACATATCTTAATCATAGTTGATCGTATCTTAAGACGACAGATGGTTTTTGGTTACCCGCACGCGTATGGTCACCTGCACGTTATATTTGATGTGCAAGGAGGAAACCTAAGCAATAGTTTTCTATTAGAATATCATATGAATGATTCCTTTTTAAAGATTCTATATGTTTATCAGTATAGTTTCGTAACAAGGTACTTAAATACTAGATTTCTTAGAATTTATATAGAAGCCTAACCAATAAATTGGGTTTGACATTGTTACATATAAAATGAAATTTAGAAATTTATGAAGGCACTTATGGCAACATAAAAAAACGTTAGTCAAGGTATAAACAAATGAATTATTGGTGGCTTCGAAAATTAAAATATAAAGGTTCTTAAAGCATAATCAAATATTATACGATATTTTTTTAAATAATATTCAAATGCTCCACCGACTCTCTATAATGTCAAAAGGCCTCAAAAAACTGATTGCACCAGTCACTTACAGAGATGAAAAGACCAAGAAGAGACTGCTTATTCTGAAGATCACAGAAACTTTAACTATTGATTTTTGTTGTTGTATATCAGTAAACAAACTGTGATTATAGGTTATTATTTATATAGATTAAGAATAGTGGTAGTCTCAATACTGACCCACATAATATCTCCACCATTAAAAAACTGATTATAGCATTTTTAGATTTAAAAATACAGGTTGGGGCATCGATTTTTAGGCATAGAGGGGTGCTTAAAGGTGACTATGGCAACGTCCATACATGCATTTTGTGCGCTCTGCTACTCGCCTTCTACTGCTACGTCGTTGTTCTTTAATATGACATTAGTAAGCGTCTGACTTTGATCGGGGCAACTGTATTACTTGCAATAAAATTTCGCAAAAACATTTAAAGATAAATCTCTAGATCTAGAAGGTTTTAACATAATCGCGTTATGCGGAAGACAGCCGTCTTGTTGAAATTAGACTAATCCTAGGATTAAGTCAAGAACGATTTAAATAGTAGGGAGAACTTGATTATGCAGCAACTTAAAACTTGCGTGCTCATTTTCCTGAGACCAATATCGAACAATGGAAGGATTGTATTTCATACATAATGGCAAATTACATCCATCTAAAAATAGCAGATTTCGTAAAAAAAAATCACTTTAATTTGCATCATTGTTTTTCATCATTTCACAAAATTTTCATTTTTCGCCACTGAGTTTTGGAATTTTAAAACATTTGTACTCAAGTTTTTTCCAAATACTGGTAACAATTTAAAGTCAGACAGTAAAATAAAGCATGCAGATATTGTTATTCTGAAAAAATGTAGTAAGAAAATACCTATCGGATGATCGGAGGACGTCACTCATTGATGAAAGGAAGCTGTGGTATCATTATTTTTAGCACTGCGCATTTGTAAATTTCTTAACCTATATAACATTCTTATTAGTATGGTTTCTGTACTGTTCGAAACTGGCAGCAAATAATTCCATTTAAAATATTTCATTAATAATAATCAGCAAATACTATATTAATGGCTTAAGAAAATGATTATATGCTGTCATTTATATATACAAGTAGTGCTAGACCCAATGTTAAACCAACGTGATACCTCAAGTTATCTAGAATAGACTACTACTATGATAGAACTTTGTACTTTCAATACTTATGTTCCTTATTAGTATATTTAGGTGCTACTAATGAATGACAACAGAATCAGTAAAAAATATTTTTCAAATTTTTTGAGTGTCACAGCCATCCAACCATTAAAAGACTGCTCATTAAAAAATTAAAATTATATACGCTGGTAATTTTTCAATCTGTTTATCAATCAAGACTTCCTGGTTGGTCTATTGTTTAACTTTTGAAAAGAACCTGTGTTCTCCTTAATTCATCCAAATTAGATAACAATTAAGAAAACAGGTGTTTGACACATACAAATAACTGGCCCATCACCTGCCCGCACCATTAGGTTTATTTTTTGGTTCTACTTGATGTGTAAACGGGCATAAAATTCCAATAAAATAACCATTTTGAATTAGAAATAAAGGGCGTCAAAAAGTTCGGTTGGATTGCGCCAACCTGCTGTTGTGTGTCGTTAAAAGGTTAATAGGGGCGTTACGTCTAATGCGATTGATTAATTTATTGGGAGCATGACAGGTTTATTGTATTAACCTATATTTGATATGTTTCTTATATATTATATAATATTCCCACATCGAGCAACTATTAACAGCTATTAATTGAAATCAAAAACCTGTCCTATTTATTATTCTTTCAGCACAGTAGTACGAAACAATAAACTCTCAAGTGCAACTCAAAAAACTGGATCCATCAGTGCAACACGCGGAAGTACAACCTTTTTCTCCCCTAACTTTTTAACTTCATAATCTATGCCGGAACTGCGATGTAGCATCTTTCAGTCTTAATTTATAATATATCCAACCTTCCCATTAAGATGAATTAAAATAGTTTCTTACTGTCTCAACATTGATAAGGGTAAAATTTATGCGCGGGTCTGGGACAATGCGTGAAAGAAAAAGGTCCTTTTCCCATAAGTTCTATAACGAATAAGTGCAGGGACTAGTTTTTGACAGGGTTTGTAAAATGCACCTATAGGAATGAAGGTTTTCGGTTTGGGTCTGCTATCTTTATAAATCACCGGTAAAGGTGCGTGTAAACCTAGACTAGTTCTAATAATGTCGTCTTTCTAACTAAAGGTGATTATGGGTCTGGCCTTATATATGAGGGTCTTGTAATAACGAGATTTTGAATAATATATTTGAATGAATAGTGTATTAAAAATGTTATTAACAAAATTTTTTAGTGAATAACATTTTATTTAATATTATAATATATCCTGCCTGTTTAACAGATAACCATTGAATTACCAAAATGTATTTTACCGCATATTAATCCTTGATTTCTTTAGTTTATATTGTGGTCAGTTAATTATGGATTTATTTTTTAACTTATTTTTATTTAGTCTTGTGATATGTGATAGGTAAAATAGTCGTTAAGGTAATTATCAATTAATTTATTCATCAATAATAATTATTAATAAATAGGAATTTCTTTAGAAAAACTTTTTTCTGTTTTATTTAGACTCATCTGAAATTAATATTATCATATATAGGGATTACGGTATCGGACACAATTATTGAAGCAACTTTTGATTATATTGTTTAGAAAAGATAAAATTTAGTAAATTGAAGCCGCAACTATTTACGGAGAAAACACCTTTTAACAATATTTAAGGTTTATAAATTACAGTTTTTATGTAAATATAGAAACTTATATAAAAAACTTAGTATGAATGCTACAAAATTGGAGCAACTTTTGTATATTTACAAAATTAAAGCAAAAGTTCTTAATATAAAAACCATAAAACATAAAATATTAATATTTAGTCCAGTAACCATTGTTTTCAATTACGGCTCAACAACATCTGAGCATGGATCAATTAAATTATTGATAACATGATCACCGATCACTTTTTATACTTTTTCGACTTCTTCGTGTAATTATGCCGCATTTCTAATATTTTTTGTTTTAATTTAACTGTATACGATTTCCCACGAATTTTCTATCGGATTAAGATCCGGTAACTGAGGTCGCCATCTAAAATCTTTAATGTTGTTTTCTGTAAACCATTGCTTTATAATTTTGGCGGTATATTTAGGGTAACATACACATACATACATACGTTGTAACGCAAATTTCAATGGCATTTCCCAATCTGCATAAGGCAGTCTAATATTTTCAATACTCGAATCGGTTCATTTTTCCGCATATTTTATATAATGGCCCCATACCATATGCAGAACAGCAACCTCATACCATTATACTACCTCCTCCATGCTTTACTGTCGAGATAACATATTAAGGATGCAGTTTTTTGCCTTCTGGTCGACGTACCTACCTCATATCAAAATGCAAAATTTTAATATGTGCAAAAAATAACCTATTACTTTTTTTTGAAAGCAAAGGTTTATTTGCAGGTCATCTTGGTTTCAAATCAGCTTCAACCAGACTCTTTGAATTCTTCTTGAGCACATACTAGTACCTTCCAGATTGGCCAAAATTTGTGGAGCTGATATCTTAGGTTTATTTTGAGTTATCCCCTTTCTACGCCGGTGTAGTTCTTTAGAGGTTTTTCTGTCGCGGCCACTTTTTTTAAGGTTTACTACATTACTACAAATTTGAAATTTCTTAATAGTTTTTGAAACGACAAATCTTTTTTCGATAAAAAATTTCTTTGCAATATTGGCTTGAGAGACACCTGCTTTACACGCATTTATAATGCGTTCTTCTATGAGGCATACTTAAATAAGAAGAAATGCGAATATATTATACACTTTTAGTCTTAACAAAATACTATGTTAACATTTTTGGAAAAGTTAATAAAGTTAAAAAGGTTTAAGCTAAAAAGTCTTAGACTATAATATGTCAGTGCATTTTTCAAAACCTAGGTCAGTTTTACTTGTATAATGACTCTTATTTTAAATTTTACTTTAGTGTAACATCAAATAGTGTAGTAAGGTATATGCTTAGAGTTAGCAACTAACAAAATCTATTTTCTATGGTGGAAATCAGGTTACGTAAGTCAGGGAAGGAATGAAGCTATAACACAGAGTTGCAAAGGCAGAAAGCAAGATCAAATTTCCTGCTTTAAGCTTAGTTTCCAAAAAAAAGTACTTTCCTTACCTCTAGTGGCAGATGTCTTCTTAATGGAAAATAAAACTAGATCTTTCCACAATAAAAAATTAAGATGTAGTAACTGGGTAAAATGGATCACACTAACTTTTAACCCAAGCTGTTGAGAGTACCAGTTCTAGTGTCCTATAACTTGTAGGATCTACAATATTCATTAATATATCCCTTTTTTTTGTTTATAGTTTTAATTTTTCCTTATTATAATGCTAATTTTTTCAGCAACATGCAAACTATATCCCTGTAAAATCATTTATTACCTAAAATAATACTTATTAAATCAAGTGGAATACAACATTCAATAATTCATTAAAATCTATTTCGTTTTAGCTTCAGATACTTGGAAACTCCTTACAGTATATTTTCAACTTAATTCCATTACAAGTATATAACTTATTCAGAACTGATTTAAGATATACGGCTTATATTTGTAACTAATTTATAAGTATAAATTAAAATCGTCGTATTTAATTTTATGAATAATTTTAATGTACCAGATGATGCTAAAATGATAAATTAGATTAGTTGGATTTTTAAATTGTTGGTAGTGTCTTAATATATTCTGCTATTTTTCAAATTTAGTGAAATAAATCTTCAATTCATTTGCAAAGGATGGTCCAAGATTGGCTTTATTGGCAAGATTCAACAAAAAGAGACTCAATACTTTAAATTTTAACAATTAAGGAAAGAAATAAAAAACACCAAATAAAAAATTAAATCTTAAAGCTTAGTCTAATATTTGTTATTTATATATTGAACCTAAAGTAGTAATTATCTCAAATCAGTTTGTTCAAGTTCCTAGTAGTTCCTCCTACTATTTTCTGTCTCCATGTTGAAATGCTTGTCTTTATTTCTAATACACTTTCCATATACTCTAAATATATTACAGCATGCATCGTTTGTTTAATGAATGATAAAATACTCTTTGAATTAAGAGCCTTTTGAACAAATTCCTTGTAATTCTTTATAAACTCATTTTATTGACCAAAGAGAGTGGTTTTCCTCAAAAACACAGAATTCAATGCTGGACAAAATAACAATGTTTTTCTAGAGCTTGATTTACTCCACAAACTCCCAAAACTACTTTAGGAGTAAACATTAGACATACAAAAGCCGTACAATCGCCACCAGAATCGAATCATTTATTTAACGAACAACATTTGTCAATACGTCATCGGCTGAATAGAATCGGCAAGCATGCCCTTTATATCAGAAACTAAGATGACTTGCAACACTATTATTTTTTGTCCCCTGCGGATTCCAACCCATTAACATTGAGAGGGATAATGATGTACTTTTTTGTTGTTTGAACTATATTATTGATACTTTACATTATATGAGTTTTAGAGAGTATATGGGGGTGATGAAAAATGTTTTCGATAAATAGAAAAATTTAAAAAAATTGATGTTTTTAATTTAGCTAACTGCGCCTCTACTTTTTGAAATATAAGTAAGTATCTAAAATTACCGGACCATTGTATTACAGTTAAATATTTAGCATACGTCAATCACACAGGTGGACTAAAAAAATTAAACGAAAAAAGGGGTCGAAGGCCGCCATATGGCACCATTACGGTAACTGCACCGTAACGATAGCCACCGTGTAGTTAACACTTTTATTTTAACATGAAACTTAACTCTATTGAAATGAAAATGACCGGCAAAAGCGTAGTAGCTTCATGTTATTCGCTTAATAAAATTATATGGGGAGATAGGAAACAGTATCGGACAATAACATGGACAATCATGGGCTATTGTGAGAACGTCAATTTGAGGGTCATTGCTTTTGAGTACTCGCATCAACTACTACATTATTAACTTTTGAAGAGCTTTAATGTGTCGACACTAATTAAAATAATAACATAGTAATTCACCAGTGCAACGTAAAGAAGAAAGTTATTTATGATTAATATAGATAGTCGCTTAATAAAATTATATGGGGAGAAAGGAAACAATAGCGGACAATAACATAAACAATTAAAGTCTGATATAAATACGTCATTATAAGAGTAATTGCTTTTGAGTACTTGCGTCAACTACTTCATAATTAACCTTTGAAGAGTTTTGATACGTCAACTCTAACTGAAATAATAACAAAGTATTTCACTAATACGTAATCAGGAAAATTATTTGTTATGATTAGTAGGGATTTTCCAGTCATTATTTAATATTTAAGAATATTTAATAGTTGAAATTTTAAAACTATGAGATAGACGTTTATACAATTAATATTATAATTCTACTAATATTACTATTGTCGAACATTTATCTTAGTCAAATAAAATTTTACTTCATTATTACCAAATTATCCTTTGAATTAGAGAAAAGTATGTAAAGAGAGGTATGATAAATTGCAAATAATTTAAATAAATATTTGAAAGTTATCCATTGACTCAATCAAAACAATCAGATTAATCAAAATCAGGTTAATCAATAGAAACTGGAAAAAGGAGCTTTAGGATCAACCTAGTCAACAAAATCTAATATTCCTATTTTACCAATATATGAAAAGACATGGTAGATAACAAAGTATTACCAATTGTAAAAAATCAAATATCCTTTAAATAAAAATTTATATATTTCTTAGGCAATAAACGTGATTAAGAAAACAGTTAAAAAATGACTATATGACAAAATTAAAACAAGGTGCCCACTGGCTGCAGAAAAAATATTATAGGAAACCGCTAAAAGAACTTATGACAAGGATATAGAAATAGAAAAAAAATATAGAAAGCAAAAACTTTAACTTGTATGACTAGAGAAGAAATCTGTGATAACTTTCCTACTTAAAGTAATCAAGCACAGTCCCCTGGACTCTCAGGACTGGATGGATTATTCGTAAACATTTTAAAAACTATGCATCTTCAATTAGGCTTTAATCTATAATTCAACTCAATTCGTCTATATTTATAATGCTACCTCCTTTTAAACAGTTTTTATTATTTTTAAGTAGATCCGCAAAATATTATTAATATAAAGTTTAAAAAATATAAATTGCAAAGTTTACCCAAAATACGTCGTTTAAGAAGACTATCATCAATATAAACGATCAAACTAATTTTATTTTCAGTCTTAAATGTGGGGACCTTCTTAATCAGATGCAAAATATTCCAAGATGTCGTCAGTCCAACATGCGGGAGACGTTGAGGGCTCGTGCCGAAACTTTTAACTGGAAAATTATTCAAGAAGTCGTTCTATTAGTAATTTATGAAAGGCACTTAAAACAGCTTGTACCTTTTTATTTTCATTGCTCGGTAACGTAGTCACTAGGCGAATATTTTTACGAACTGTTGACTTTTGTGGTTTTATATACATTTAAGCATCTGTTAAATTATGCATTTATAAATGGTTTTAGGCTATTTTGATATCACTTAGGGAGAAGTGCAGTGAGAAGTCATTTCTGTCATAAGAACTTTCATAATATTTTATACTAATAGACTGATTTGTTATGGGAATGTATATCCCACTCTTTTAGGATAAAAAACATTAATTTTTTATACTTTGTTTGGTTGTCTTTTATATTTTTTTTTGCAATTTTTTTTCATTGAAAACTGAGAACCATGTCCAATAACTCATCTAAAATAATCAAGAATCCCTCATTTCCAAAATTTTAACCGACTCGATGACAAAGCAAATACAAAAGGACAACCCTCATAAAATGTCTGTAAATCTTTTATGGTTTGTTTCAAAAAATATGTGCTGATACGAGGGGATATTAGGTGTTTTAAAGCATGGCTTATTAAAGAGCCGTTAAAGCAAAAAAAGTGCGTTTTTAACGATTAGATTTCCTTTTATAGTTCATTGTTTTTAGGGATGACATAATTATCGGATTATATATCTCTTTAAATAAAAAAGATTAATCTAACCCACCAAATATTCGGTAGAGTAAACACCCCAATGTCGCATTTAATTTTATGTTATCAGATCAATTTATTAAAATTTAGGTACCTTACCGACCTGCACTTATTCAGCATAACTGTTCATGTCAATTTGTTCTGGTCTAGGTATTTTTGATAAATAATTCATTTGTTCTTTGATTTTGGTGACCGTTAAGTACTCAAAATCTAACCCTAAAAGACAGAACTTTGATCATTGTAGATAATTCATGAATCGGTATCCATTTAAGTTATGCATCTTGGGGAAGCCAATGACATTATGCTTTTAAAAAAATGTCATAACCTATTAGTTATAAATGCATATTATTTCAAAACGGAATAGTTTTTATTAACTGTCCCATAAAAAATGCATTCAAGTTAGCATAAAATATTCCAATTTTTTTAACAATAATAAAGTTTTACTCAGTTACACACACACACACACACACACAAAAATTGATTATATTATAACATTTGATTTGCAGAAAAAAATTCTAATCCTTTTATACTCCAAAAAAAACTTCTCCCATTGGATTTTTTAAGTGCGATACGAGTAACCCTTTCATTGTACGATTCAATGGCCATTAAACGCAAACATTTAAAGTGAAATTTAAGTTATAGCTTCGCCAGAGGCCCGTAATCAAACACAATCGCGGTTTAACAGACTGTAAATAATGCTGCGGAAATTTTTTTTAGATCTAAGGGCGACAATGTGACAATCATAACGCTATAGTGTGACACGTTGATTCGTTTAGTCCACTTAAATACACCCCTACAAGGGCTAAGCTGTCACGCGACATGTCATATCAATATAAGGTGGAAATAGTGAAAATTGAATTAGGGGTACGCGTCGGATGGGCGTTATATTAAATTATATGAGAGATAATGGATATTAGTGAAAGTATAACGTGTGAGGATTTTATCGTTAGAAATTTAATCCTAGATTGAAGGCCATAGTAACGTATGTATGTATTAAAGTAATTTTACCCGAGAAAGGGATGAGTCATTGATATTCACCTAAGTGGCGAGCTTTTAAGGAGACTTGGTCAAAGCAGAAATAGTTTTAGCACTTTTTTTCCTCAATACTACTTTTTAAAAACTGTCTCCCTTGAGGGAAAATTTTCTTACTAAACGAGCAGTTGTACTACAAACAGTTATAAAAAGCAGATAAAATCCCAATTTTAAGAGTCAATATCAGAAGATGATCTGAAATCTCGAATTTCTGGCCGAGGACTTGATTTAACCCCAACTTTACCAATGAGGTTAATCTCGGCCCGTGAAATTTGAGAATAAGCTTCTTGCATAGATGAGTCCAGATTTAAGCTTCATTCTGACTATGGCGAATTTCGCCGATTTTTGACAGAATGCGTCAAATTCAGATTTAAAAATATTCGCGGCGGGAAATTTTAACTTTTCTGCGATGTTGATATTTACCATGGGAAATATCATAATCTAGAATTATTTGTTGATGTTTTGTGTTGTGTTGCAACAGTTACTGTTAGCTGTTTACACTTATAAAAAGATAATTTAGTGATGAACTTTCATCTTTACTACAATTATTATTTTAATTATTTTAATTCATATGTTTCATAAAAACCGTAGACCTGTTGGCACAGGAAGCTAATTTTGACCATTTTCTTACAAATGTTACAATAAATATTCAAAACATCAGAAATTATAATTTATAGCCTTCGTATTCCATTTGTGATTATTGTTCCTGTACTTTGTTATTTAAGTTAGTTTTTGCACAGAGCTCACACACCACAAAAGAAATAGTTAAAATCTTTTAAGAAAAACCACCGTTTATTGTTTTCTATTTAAAGCTTAAAATAAACAAATCATAACATAACAAATAAAAAACTGACAATTAATGATAGCTGACTGAAGAAATTTGCAAAATAGTTGAAATCGTTTTAACTGTTTTGCGAATATCCGCTTTTTCGCGTAGACAAATTTCGCTTTTATGTGCATGGGTAACATATGCGAATGTGCGAGATAAAAATTGCCTGTCAAAAATCCGCGAAAGTCGCCCTACTCCAAATGAAGCCTAAGTCTATAAAATTTAGATGAAAGTGTACATCGAACTTTGTATATAAGATTTTTTATCTCAGCAATACCCGATGACACACCACTCTGGATTGTTCAGGATTATTTTAAAAAAGTTAAAACTAAGACTATAGATTGGCAAGTAAAAAACCCTGATCTCTATCTTTTCAATTAATATTAACAATAATCAGACTTAATATTCACGAATATAGTTTAATAAAAGACACCCATAAATTGATAACTGTAAAAGAATGAAATTGTTTATTATTGAGATCCATAATACAATAGCAAGATACTTACATTATTTAATTTTGAAATATATTGAATCATAAACTATTTTGAGTTATTTTAGCAAATATCGACTATCTGTTTTTTTATGAGGATCGTTGAACAAATTTTTAATTTTTAAATCAATAGTCGTAAATCAATGTGATAAAGATTCAAAAATTAAAGACTTGTTCAACGATCAATTTGAAATGTAACAATAAATACGTTTTAAGTCATAATAGTCACATAAAAAAAAATAAATTACGGTAACCAATTTAAATAGTTTCAGTACTGCAAATTTATATATTTTATGTATTATTAATATAAATCTTATACGACTAGTTGCATTTCCTTGAACCTTTTAAGATGAATGACCCAGTTGATTTTTTAAATTTTTGTGCGATCAAAGGGTCGATAAATAATAATTAAAATTTTTTTTCTTGATTATCGATTACTTGTTTTGGTTCTTTTTTGATATTTGCATAATTGCTCATTCTATTTGAATATACTTCTTTCCTTCAAATAGTTTTTTAAAAATAAATTTAAATCTAAAATTTTTCAAATTATTCAACTTTTATATCCTACCTGCAGCTTTAGTTAATTTGTTAATGTTGCCAAGAACGTCACCGGTTAGGTGGTTGTAAAAAAGTAATAAAAAGTGACCTTTATGGGGAAATAAATTTCTATTTGCATTTTTTAAGAGTTATTTAACTTATGTTTCATCATATGTATTACAGAAATCAACATTTTATAAACTTTATAATAAGAAAGGTTCAAATTATTATTGATTTTTTTTTCCATTTTATCTTTAATTTAACACTTTTTCAATGAAAAAAACAACATGTCCTGTAAATTTTAATTATTTAAAAAATAAAAAAAAGTGCCGAGTATTATTAACTTTATTTAATTTTTTACTCCTTATTATATATAACATAATCTATAAGGGATTTAGAAAGTCAATAATTTTAATTATTTGGATTTTTAAATATTTCAAACCTCAACACTCGCAACGTAATAAATTCTACAATTGTTAAATTACGTATAGAGATTGTACAACACAAAGGCCAAACCAGGAATAGCCGGAACCCCAACCATTCAAGTAAATACTTTCTAAATGAAAAAAAGATTATTAGATAAAACTTTCTTTCAAACGCAAACACACACGCACGGATGAAAAGGGAGATTAAAAATTAGCATCGCTCGGGTCTAGTTAAAATGGCACCACGCCGTTTTATTTGCCAGATTTCGGCACTGATACTACGAGTTATGGCTTGTGGCGATAATCACTCCCTTGTGCCCGTGATTCGCCAGTTTGATAAGTACAAGTCAAATATATAAAATATTAGGGCTCATAAAGGGATACTTATCTGAATTTATTGCCATGCTTTGCGGCTGAATTTTAATGCGATTAACTTTATAGATTTAAGTTTAATTCGTTGTAAGTATACGTGAAAATGAAAGAAAATGTTAGAACTAAAAGAACTTTCTTCAAATGTTTTGCAAAAGAAAAGTTAAGTAAAGTAACTGATTTTGGTCACTTTGGTCAATGTGTCATATTGGGTATTACTATGTTTCATCATCGAACATCTATATAGTCGCCTACTGCTGCACATAAGCCTCCCGTAAATATTTTCATCTCTTTCTATCCCTTTATTCTAGTCACGTCCAGTTTCATTTGAGATTTGATATTCTTAAGACAGCAACCGTAACTTCCCTTCTTCTTACGTCCACCTTTAGAACCACATCTCTTAGAGAGACTCAGAGAGAAGTATGGAGAACATAGATTTCTCCATACTTCTCTACGTCACTCTTATTTTGTTGGCCGTTTGCTTGCCTTGTTTGAGTCAGTGTTTCGGCTTCATATATTTACACCGGCGGAACACACTGATTGTAGACCCTTCTAGATCGAATTTCGTTGCCCAGGTTATAGGGCCATACTTGCTCATATTTAAGCCGTTTACTTTTAGATTTTCACTGGTGATTAGATTTGTCATGAATTATTGCTGATGTTAATATTTAGTCCAACCTTTTTCGATGCTAGTTTGAGTTTCTTTTGCTTCACGGAATTTGTCTGCAACTAATACCACGTAATTGGCGAAGCGAAAATGGCTCAGGCTCTCCCCATTTATGTTAATACCAAAGTTTTCTATTTTAGTATGCTTACATGTACTGTAAGAGGTTAGTGAATAATTTAGGAGATATGACATCACATTGCCACACATTTCGCTCTATTTTAAAGTCAAAAGTATTTCCATGGAGTACAATAACTGCATTCGCTTTCTTTTAAATAAGCTCGATAAGTTTGGTGTAATGATTGTCGATGCTACAATCTGCGAGGGCTTGGAGTAATACTATGTTTACTAATACAAAAAAAAGCATAATAACTTGTTTTCTGTATGTGGTTTAAAAATTTAATGAAATGAAAACATTTAATCATACTCAAATGACTTGCGTTTCTACATTACAAACATTTAAATTATAGATTACATGTCCCTAGACTAACACCTAATAATAGACTAAAATTACATAATTTATGCCTTTAGGGTCAACACTACAAATAAACGACACAAAGGGGGTATGGATCTACCCACTAAATTAGACCTATAATTTACCCTTCTAATTGAAGATCTAGGCTAAATTTACCTCCTAGATAAACTGGGTCCTTATTGAAAACTAGCCCTATATCGCCTAGTCATATACAACCGTTCCACTTACAATATCCTTAATTACAAATCGTGAGAAAATCGTTACAGTTAACCGAATCAATTTCTCTAGAAAAAGATTTTGGTCCCTTTCTCCCCGATATATTTAAAATTAGATCACATATTGTTGTGCCGACTGAGCCGCACGACCCTTAAATCGGAAAGGTTATAGGTATCACCTGGCAAAGGCCCTTTAAAAAAAAACGAACCTTACGGAAGTAAAGAGAGAGATTCCTTTGAATTTGGGCGAGATGCTGCATTGCATCTGGGACATGAAAAAAAACGGCAAATACGCGCGGGTTTTGCGACGAGGCATATGGGCCTGTTTATGGGTGAATGGAAAATATGTCAAAGATTAAAAATGGAGTAGAAAAGCTTGCATTTAACTGACAATAAGCTTTTGGATACCAGAAAATTAACTTCAAAAAATGTCAAATAACAATTATTTTAATTTAAGGATTAGCATAAGAATTTTGGAGTATTTTCATTTTTATTTTTTTACGACTTTATTTGAATAGATATAACAAAATAAATTACTCATTCTCTTTGCTACTTTCTCTACATTACAAAATAGTGTTGTCAGATTTTCAAACCGACGTTTCGTATTTGAGCTGTCATCATCAAGTTTGTTTTTTTAAATATGTTCCTAGATTTTTTATTACGGATTTTAAGAGCCTCATTTTAACCGACCTCGTATCTCTTAGTTTACGAAATCCCAATGGTGAGGCTCAAATTTGGGACACGCTGTACAGAGTGTAGGGGGTTTAGGTCAATTCGAGTCGAAAATGTCCTATGAACATTTTGTTTTGCAAATGCTTCTTTTCCAAAATATATATATTTTTTAATTTAATAGTGTTATTGTGTCGAAAATTACAATGTAATTCTAATAATTATCTTTAGTATAAGGTTCTATCAACAGGTTATACTTCTTTCTTGGTATTCTGTTATAGAAGTTGCGTCAGCTTGACAAAAACTAGCATAATTTGCACAAATTAGTGGCATGTTTGTTTTTACAAATGAAGAATACCTCATAGATTAGTACTTGGAGGAGTTTTTAATCAACTGAAAGTAACAGTATCATTTCCAAATGCTTCGCCCAAAAACGTCTATCAGGAGCTGCCCAAGATGTAATAATAAATGTAATGAAATATTGGATAGTGTTGAACCTCTAGTATTCGCAGAATATCACGATGCCCTGCAAGAACAATGCATAACTTTAGTTTGTACCTATTTCATCTGCATCAAGTCAGTTCTAAAATTGGCTCATTGTTCGTCGTAATCTAGTTAATAATATTTTGTTCCGATTAAGCTGCATTTGACATTCCTTAAATTATTGAGACGGTCTTAATAATTTAAGGAATTGCCATTCTTGGCAAAATCCCCATGCAATAACCGAACGAAATTTTCAACGTTTTTCGGATAATGTTTGTTGCGATTTAATGGGATATCATTTGATCAGTTTGATAGTCGACCCTTACACATTCGACGGTCATTTGATATATGAAAATTACCTTCTGTTCTTACGAAAAGAACTGCCTATATGGTTAGAGGATTTTATAATTCAAAGAAGACAACAAATATGGTTACAGCATAACGGAGCTCTGCCCCACAGTAGTAGAAATATGCCTGATTATTTAAATAATACTTTTCCTGGACGTTGGATTGGACGCAGTTTTTCCAGGGCCCTCCCGCTCACCGGATTTAAATCTTTTGGACTATTACTTGTGTAGACGCACGAACAGTTTAGTGTATGCAGAAAAATTAGATACCAGGGCTAAAATGCTTCGTAAAATTAATAATATCGCGACGATATCGACCTAAGCAATAACTATCATGCTTCTGGGAGAGCTATCTACGCGAGTTTTTGAACATTTTTCTCTCCTAACTTAAAGATGGGACAAATTTGGAACTGTAATATTTTCTTATTATGCATTATAGAATTATACTATGAAATAACTATAAATATCATTTAGGTATTTGCCATATTTCGTACCTAATTCTCAATTTTAAATAACCTATGAAAAAATATATCGTTGTAAGATCCCGGGATCTTGATACACCTACAAGAACACCAAAGCAGAAGAAAAGATAAAGAGATTTAGACAGGCAATTTATTTTTAATAATAAAAAATTAAATTACATTAAAAAGAACATGTAAGATATATTAGTGTATAAAAAATTATATTTAAAAATACCTTAAAAAAAAGAAAATTTGGGACAGCTAACATAATGCTTCAAAATTTAATAACCTCTTTTTAAAATATATGTTAAATAAGAATAGTTTAAAGGTGGATGTGCCTTCTGAATTTTCTTCACGAAAAAAAAGGCCAAGCCAGATTCTACTATTTATTTGGAATTATTTCCTTGATAAAAGTCAAATTCATGATACAAGTTCTTACTTTATCATTCTTTACACAAAATCAGCCTAAAATACACACATGTTAAAGATGTTGCAAAGAAAAGTAATATGGTCAGAAAAGCAGTAGAAAAAGAAAAGGGTTTATCTTTACAAAACAATTACTTGACAATCTGAACAGCACGTTAACTGCTGCCATCGAATCTATTCGAAGCTTACCACTTCTTGACACCATTATCCAAAAGGATGCCATCCATAACGCTTCTACACTTCTAGAGTCATGTTAGGATCTGAAAACCTAACTGTTTGAAATTATCATTAATTCAAACAATTAGTGCATAGAACCAACTTAAGCTTTGATTAATTGAAAAAAGCACATACATTTACTAGTCTACAATGGTAATATGGATTCATTACTCATAAAATTTATATTAACCATATGTAAAAGATAAAACATTACTACAACTTTAATTATTATTGCCAGTGATTTAACTGTTGTTTCAATCAAGTACAGATTTTATATATATATTATAATATGCTTAAAAAAGTTAAAGAAGCAATTGCTTTAAAACATGGTAAATGCAGTAAAAAAACGAATGCAAAAGTTTTTTCCTAAAATAAAAGAATGCACCCTAACCATAAAACGCTATTATTATGTAATCGTAATAGTCAACTTGGAAATTCAAAATAAAAAGTTGTAAATGCGACAGGTGGATTCAATTTAGAGTGTCCAGCTGGGCTATATATTAATTTCGAGCCCTTGAGACATATAAACTGTTTTAAAATTTGTTTAGTATTCCATCAAAGTGGTTTCTCATTACATTTCCTTTACAACTATCACATTCTTACGTTGCATGTGATGAATTCATTTGCTTTAATAAATTATATCATTATTATAAGTAATAAAACATTTTTACTATTAAATACTATTTTCTTGTAGATTCAATAAAAATGCTTAAGTGGACCATCTTAACCCGTCGTGACTCCCAAGTAGATTCAAAGGCCTGCAACCGCCTCTCACTTAACTTTCCCAGCACCGAAAGTCTGCCTCATACCCCTCGTCAAAAAGGTAAACGAAGACGTTCCAGTACTTCTCGCAGGGCTAGTGCTCAAAAGCGTTGTAGTCTGGATGCCCTGGAAGCTGATAAAGAAAACCAATTTCATTCTACTCCAATCAAAAACAATTCCTTGGTTGAAGCATTTAGTCCATTTAAAGATGTGAGCAACTTAACCCCTAGTAAGGAACAGTTTCGAAGGGTTCAAGAGAGTCCAAAAATGAAGATAAAAAAGAAAAAGGAGTGCTTGGAAAGCCACTACCTCCCTAAAATAAGTAATGAAACTAATTATTTTAAGCCCTTTGAAGCAGTAGACTCTCATATTGAATCAATCTTGGCTGAAGATTTATGTAGGTGCAACAAGAAAAAATCTAAAGAGCCTTTAGTAGCAACTACTCCCAAAATATTTGCTTTTGGTATAGCAAGTGGTTGTAAACCAACTAAAAAGCGAGAAGACACCCCACCTAGCAAAAAAAGCAAAGTTGAATACATCGACGCGTTAGTAGGAGCAACAGAAAAAGTAAGTTTGCCTGGATATAAAGTCAATCTTCAAAAAAAGAATATGCTGGACGACGAAGTTAGGGTATCGCCTCTAGTCAGAAAATTCCTAGATCTTAAGTTTAATAATGTAAGTAACGTCGATATGAAAGCCAACAACTCTTCCTTTATCAATGATCTGTCATTGGATAGGCTTGTTGACGTGTTAATAGATAATTCTCGAAGTGATAAAAATACTGATAATATGTTACTTAACACTAGCATGGTAGTCAACGTAGATAATATAGACTTAGAAAAAGAAAATGATCATAATGAAACCAAAGAGGATAATATTTTAAATGCTGAGCAAGAGAGACAATCAGAAGTAGTTTCTGAAGCATCTTCTGATTCAGGGTTTAAAAGTAGCACCAATGAAAACTCGCATCAATTAGATAGCAATTATTTATGTAAATGTAACAATAATAATCTTAATTATTTAGAAGAAGATAATACTATTATCGAAGTTGACAATACGTATAATGAGCGTTGTGTGGATGTGGAATTTTCTAGGAAAAGATCATCTTTCACCACAGAGGAAACTGATGTTGCTAAACGAACAAAAATAGATGATAGTTGCAATCTTAAAAGACAGCGCTGTATACGTAAAAGAAAAGTAGAGCATTTCCGTAAGAAACTGAGTAGGATAAATAGTACCTTGGCAAATTCAGAAACAGTATCACCTTTTTGGTCTACTCAGAAGCAATTTCCAATAAGTGATGAAGATTCATTTAGCTTTCCTTCAAATGGTTTTGAAATAGAAAATACTCCTTTGAGAGGATGTTATCTTGAGAACAAAGAAATTCTTGTTACTCCATTACCAACTGTCAATGTAAACCGTAAAAGTTCTACCAAGATGAAGACACCAATGGCACCATTAAGTTTGGAAAGTAAAAGTGTAAAAACTCCATTTGTAGATACACCAAGTGATACTAATAGAACAATAAGGAAATGTTTGAAATTCGATTCGCCAAAAGTTAGTGATTCGTCCAGTTTTGCAGATAGTACTGTAAGGAGTGCCGTATTAGATATAAGAGGGAGCGTAGACTTAAGGATTTTTAGTAGCGGAGATAATATATATGTAAATGGTAAGGTCTAATTGTGTTTGTAAATTTAAATAGAATAATAACTAAAATGTTGTTTTTTAGTGATAAGGTGCCATGATTTGTACAGAGGCGAGGGGGAAACAATAAACGCTTACGTTAAGGTAAGTCACTTTTTTAGGTAATTTATTCAGTTGTATTTTTCCAATCCAATAATTTGCTAAGACAATAATTAATTTCTTTATTCCGGCCAATTTAAATACGTCAATTTTTTTATGTCGCCCTTTTTTTACTCCCTGTGCCCCCTACCGACAAAGTGTAAAGAACGGAAGTAGTTCCAATTACAGACCTTTATTACCTCTGATTGAAATGTAGTAATTTCAAACAAACACATACATTAAGCCGCAAATACTATACATCTGCTGGAAACATGTGGCGGACTATAATCAATTTATTTAGTAAATTGATTTGTTGGAATAATTTTCTGAAAAAATAAATGTATAACTACAAACTGTGAGTCAGCAAATTATTTATTCATTTAGGAGGAAATTTGCTTGAGAATTAAGATAATATTTGGTATATTTTATACTAGGAAGGGCAAGTTAAAAGATTTGTTAATCAGGGAGCATTTAAGACAAATCTCATGATGAATTGATAATTGTGATCGGTTGAAGAAATCAAGAGAAATCGCAAGGTCTAAAATAAATTAAAGAAGGAATTTATTAGCTTACATTTTCTCTGGACACAAAACTATTTTTTTACTAAATGTACAGGTCATCGTAATTAACTAGAAAAGTTATGGCTATTATATTTTAGAATGCACATGGTATTATCCTTATTGACTATTGGTAAAACAGACACATGAAAACTCATTATTTGGTCAGAAAAACAGATAAATAAAAGAGAATTGCTCTTATTTTAAAAAAAATCTGTAGGATAACGCAAGAGTGCATATTAGGTAGTTTCATTGCTAAGATTAAGGAATTGAAGTTTGAATTTGTAAATCGTTCATCGTACTCACTATATCAACATACTCACGAGGGCGGGTCAATAAGTCCGTGACTTTTTGGATAAAAGACAGGTTTTTATATAAAAAGTTATTTTATTTTTCAACATAGTCTCCTTTGAGTTCTATACACTTAGTCCAACGTTTCTCCAATTTTTTTATCCCTTCAGAAAAATATGATTTGTCGAGGTCATCAAAATAGGCATTTGTTTGAGAGATGATTTCGTCTTTGGAGTCAAATCTCTTTCTGCCAAACCATTTCTTTAAGTTTGGGAATAGGAAATAGTCACTCGGGGCTAAATCTGGAGAATAGGGCGGATGAGGAAGTAATTCGTAACCTAATTCATGGATTTTTGCCATGGAAACTGCACATGTGTGGATCCTTGCATTGTCCTGGTGGAAAAGAACTTTTTTTTTGACCAAATGTGGTCTTTTTTCTTTCAGTTCCTCATTGAATCTATCCAATAAGTTGGTATAATATTCTCCATTGATTGTTTTCCCCTTTTGAAGATAGTCAATGTGGATTATACCGCGTGCATCCCAAAAAACGGTCGCCATGACTTTATTGTCTGACAAACCCACCTTTGCCTTCTTGGGCGCCGATTCACCCCGAGAAATCCACTGTTTTACTGTTGTTTGGTCTCCGGCGTGTTGTGGTGGATCCACGTTTCGTCCACGGTGACGAAACGACGCAAAAATTCGTCCATATTGCGGTTGAATAACGCCAAACACTCCTGGGAAATTGTCACACGGTTGCGTTTGTGGTCGATTGTGAGCAAACGCGGCACCCATCTTGCGGAAAGCTTTCTCATACCCAAATGATCATTCAAGATTGAGTCCCCATAATATTTATCAAGCTTAGCCTTGGTTTGAGTGATGGTTTTTTTCCGTAAAAAATAATGCTTAATGAGCACACGAAATTCACTTTTTTCCATTTTCTTCTCAAAACGAGTGGTAGTCTGCTATCAACAGCTGTCAAACACAAACTAAATGACGCAGCTTGTTCAAATTTTGACAGGCGTCAACTGACAGTTGTCTATTGACAGGAGCAGAGTTGCCATTTCCATTAAAATGGAAGCTAAGCAGGGCGGGAAATTCAAAAAGTTACGGACTTATTGACCCGCCCTCGTATCTAAAAGCTTAAGAACTTAAAAAAATATTGATAAAATTGTTTTTCTACTTAGGAGTTATTTACCTGCATATATATACGGTATATACCGGGTAACACAGAAAAAAGGTACACTTAATAACTTTTTTGATTTACTTTTCAAGATAAATAAATGAAATTTGGTATATGTTGACATATATCTTATTTTAAATGGGACACTTGGTATATTACTACGTATTTCGATAGAAAATAATATTCTGAAAATAATGATGCTCTATTTGCTAGTTTTTGTTTTACATTCATAGAAAAAATAATTTCTTAAAATTTTAAAATAGGGTGCCATGAATGCGTTGAAAGTTCTAATTTTTAATCAAGTAATCACGGAAAAATTGTTTTCATTGCATTTTATAAAGTTAAGGAAAGTTAGTGTCACTTCCTGTTAAACCGGAAATGATAGAAAATAATAGAACATGTCAACAGATGCTTCTATAATTATTCTATTGATATACCAAATTTCATTTATTTATCTTGAAAAGTAAAAAAGTTATTTAGTGTTCCCTTTTTTCTGTGTCACCCGGTATATCCAAGTATAGTCTATCTATGCTGAATTAACTAATTTCAAAAGCACACAGGTGCAAAAAAACATTAAAGTGTTTTGTCGCCGCCAGAGGAGTACCATTTCCGAGTATAAATTCAATGCACTATTTAAATATAACGTAAGTTTCTCGTGAATAATTTTTGAAAATTCTGTTATAGAAGCAAAAAAAGTCTAGCCGCAAATAAAAACTGAACTCTATTAAAACATACGACAACAAAATTACTTTGCTACTATTAAAAAAAAAACGCATTTTTAAACTTACTTTTTAGTGATTAAAAAATATTTGTATTTGATAGTTAAAAAATTAAATCTACCGACTAAAAAGTAGATTTTTTGAAGATAAAATGTTCCTTTAGTTATAATAAATCCTATAACTCTGGACGAAGGCAAAACTCTAAATTTTTGCCACAGTTTTTGATAAATTGTATCATTCATAAAATAGAGATATAAATTTATGTTATATTAAAATAGTGTAATAAATTTAATCTTGGAAATGGTACGCCTCTGGCGACGGAAAAGCTCTGTAATATTTTTGTGTCTTTTTCAAATTATTCGATTTAGAATAGATAAACTAAACTTTCAGAGCGATAAGAATAATTTTGGCTAATTAAAGATCTTGGAAGCCAACTAAGGGTCATTTTAGGTATTTTCATAGCTTAAATACGATAAATAATTAATTTCTGCTTAAATAGCTATTTTTCCTTTATCAGTGTAGATGCGAGACTAAGATAAATAGCATGTCGTAAAAGTAAAGCTGATGATCATCTCACTGACTGTTTACTTATTATAAAACTGAATTGTTTCATAATTTAATGCACGAATACAACAGAATGAGGACTATAAATTGCAATTAAAGGGCTTTGAAACTTCTGGAATATTTACAAAATATGTTAATAATTTTCAAATGTAGCAACGGAGCGCCTAATAAAATAGGAAATTTTTCAATTAAATATTATTCTCTTTTAGCTGTCAAAATCATATCATTTCTACTGAAAAGCCAATCAGTTTCACATTCGCTTGCAAAAATGAAACAACAATAAATAAACATATATTAACATTAAAATTGGTGTAAAAATAGTAATGTGTGTAAAAGACCTCTTAGCGGATTCGCTCGTCTCCATATCTCACACGACGACATAAATTTAAAAACAAAATCAAAAAGCAACAGGCCAAACAAAACGACTACATCAAAGGAACTAAGATATCGTTTTTCCAACGTATGCGGTTTATCCATTGACATCTTCACGTGTTGGTAAGTATCTAGAGGGATGTAATTCAACGAGACTCGATATCTTTTCACGTCAACTTTAAACGGAATGACTGACACAACAGGTCCCGGTTATAGGATACCGCAGTTGCATCCGTGCCAACGTTTTCGTTTGCCTGTGCCAGAGCTGAATGAGAAAAAATATTTGATTAGAATGGTGGAAGAGACAAAGGGAATTAAATTGATTTTATTTTAATATGTCTTTTGTTTTGATACATGTTAAGCAAGAAATCTATTTAGAGTTTTTAGCCAGTTTATGGAAGGTAGCCAAGAAAAATAGATAGATTATCAGTAATATTGGATTCTCGATTTGTTCAAATATTGGCACAATTTTATATTAATTTGGCACATAGTATTTTAAATTCTGTATTTTATTTGGCTTAAAACCTATATTCACAGGTCGCCATAAGTGACAGTCTGCACTCCAGCAGAAATAAAAAGAAGAATGCCGTCTTGCAACGCACTCCGGTGCAGAGCGACTCTTCGAGGCCGATTTTCAACCACACCTTCAAGTTTTCGAAACTACCTGCGTCTGATGGCAAAAAAAGAATACACGTCGAGGTTTGGCATCGAGACCGGGCGATGATGTGAGTATTATGTATGATATCTTACCAATGATTAATCACTATGCCTTAAGACTTTAAAACTAAAATCGTGACTTAACATTTCTCGAACTTATCTAAAAGATTTATGATACGAAGATGCCAAATATAAAATGTACCGTAATACAGAGTGTTCCAAAAAATAGACGGAGATATTTCAATGGGTGATTCCTTGTAAAAAAATATGAGAAAAAGTTTCTATAAACATGGGCCCGGAAATGCACAGTTTTCAAGGTACAGGGTGATGTATTTTTTTTTTAAATATTATTTTTTTATTAATATTGAAAAAGATATTTACTCGATTCTTTTGAAATTTGGCAGTATTACTTGTTGTATTAAGAGGATAATTTAGCCCTAATTAGATTAAAATTATAAGGTTCAGTGGCGTCCCGGGGAACATCTTAGCAAATATTATTGGCAAAAAATGTATACCACTGCCTTTTTTTCAACTTTAATGTTTGTGGTTTGATTAAGCATTTAAAAATACAACTTTTTGGCCTCTTGTATTTTTCTTGTATCTCACTTCGTTTCCGACAAAAACAATAAATACCGGTTTATTGCATGTCACTGGACATAATTGGTTTATTAATTTTTAGTAAAAAAATCACCGATACCTTGGAAAACAAAAAATTTTTGCATGGAGGTTTGACATTGATAAGTGTCATAAATTAATTATTATTAATAAACAATTAATATTTTATAAGAAATGTATCACCCTGTATCTTGAAAACTGTGCCTTTTTGGACCCATGTTTATAGAAACTTTTTTTCATATTTTTTTACAAGGAATCACCCATTGAAATATCTCCGTCTATTTTTCGCCCTGTATATTAAGTTTTTCTTATACTATCTCTAGAAATCGAATATTTTAGATTTCAATACAGGTCAGGTATTCTAAAATCCTTCAAGAACTCATTATCTTGTGTTTCTCAGGTAATTATATACCTCTAGCAGGTTTTATTTTGAAAAAAAGTTTAGAATATTTAGAAGTTTAGAATCAACAGTCCTTCGGATGAACAATCTTTCGATTAACGCTATATGTTAGTCCAGCAAGTTGTATGTAAAGCCAGATACACAAAGATTTACTTGTTTTAAGTATAAGTACAAGAATATGAGTTTAGGAATATACTATCCAAGAACCAAGGTACATATCCAGCGACAAAGGAGGAACAATCATAGTGTGGAGGAACTTTATTTCACGGTGTTATCATTTTATTGGTTTGCTTTTTATTAAGATAAATGGTTATGTTGTAGAACTTCCGGAATCTACTATTATTCGATAAATAGTGCCATTGTTAGTATATAATGTAATCTTTTGCTTATCAGCAGTCATCTACTTGAGAGCCGCCATAGTATTTCATTAATTTTTTAGTTATTTCTTAGTTTCATTAAGTTTTTTGCTTTTAGTAATTTGTTTCTGATTAATATCAAAATATGGTTCTGAATCTACGAAATATGTATTGCATAGATTCGCAGGTATATCATCTGAAAACAAAATTAACAAATGAATTTAAGGAGATGTTCAGATATACAAAGTTTCTTATTGTACAGGAATTATTTGAGTCCAGGCACCTATTTGAGAATTCATCAATTTAGTTTAATTAATTTCCTAATTCGTTTTTATTAAGGCAAATGATTATGCTGTTGTGATCCCAAGTTCTAATCTTATTCGATATATAAATATCACCATTTTCGTTTTTGTTTTAATTATTGGTATATAAACAGTTTCCTAGTCGAATATGACATCAATTTTTTTCCAGTTGCTCTATAAGATCCATAAGGCGCTGTATTTTGGTATAATTTCTTACTGGCTTATCTATATCCTTAAATTATTTTTTACTTTAAATTACTTTCTTGGTTCTTATACCTACAAAGAGATTAACAGAGCCAACAATAATATTTCCAGATCCTCTTCTGGCTCATAACACTCGATGCCATTATATCCTCAGACCTATCTTAATCTCACCACCTTAGGGTGATTAATCACTGCAAGTAAATAGGTTTTGGTTTTTGGCCCAGATTAGATGTAAATCCTCTCTTTTTATTCTGCCCCCTCTTCACTATATGCTACTTTTAATACTCAACTTGCAATACTTCAACCCATGCATCTTTTGATGAGGATTTATAATAAGTATTTACATTCCAAATTACTATATTAATACAATAGATGTTCTGTATTGGTACACCTTAAGTTAAAATATCCATGGACTAACAATGGATATCATTTAAATGATTTGAAATATATGGATAATAGATTTTAAAAAGTCATTAGAGTTATCTATTTCTGGTCAAAAAGTGTTAATTAATTTTGATAAACGTACAGGATTTGCAAAGTAAAGTCGGCAATATTGCTAATTTCGTTACTATTGGAGCTACAATATCGGTTAGACAAGCAAACTATTAGTATTTTTCCGATGATGACAAAATTCAATTTTTTTTAATGGGACACCCAGTATGCATACTTGTCATAAAACTTATCATATGACTTTTTACCTTAAAATCAAAAATTAAAAAGCAATTGAAGAGTGGTCGAGCTAAGTGATCTAACTGCCAAAATTAAAAATTGCTAGAAATCAAAGAAAACTTTTATATATATAAACTTTTTATGGACAATTAGATTTATTAACAAACACAGAGATAAACTAAAACAAATGTTCTGTGGTAAGACATCAAAGAAACTTCGTAAAGCAAAATAAGTGAAGAAATAACGGAAATGATCTAAGTCCACAAAAATAATAAATGATTAAAAATCTAAAATAGTGGTAAAAAATGCCCTATTTTCCTGATCAATGTACTTTAGCATTGCGCGAAGGTCTTTTTTCTTACTTTCCTTTATTTGCTTAACACCAGGCAAGGCTAAGAGCTCAACCGACTTTAAATTTTGCACAGCCACACCCTTCTTTAATACACGGCACTTCTCCCATCCTATTAAGTCACTGAAATTTTTCTGGTAC
The DNA here is from genome assembly GCF_022605725.1 of Anthonomus grandis grandis. NCBI lineage: Eukaryota > Metazoa > Arthropoda > Insecta > Coleoptera > Curculionidae > Anthonomus > Anthonomus grandis. Next base: position 18,294,900 of record NC_065548.1, on the reverse strand, counting down.
AATACTATGCCGGACTCTTCTTTCGTCACACGTAACCACGACGCTTGTGTAATGCCTAGTTTGGTTGTATTTATAAGTTTTGATGATAGTTTATCAAAATCAAAAAAAGTACATTCACCCATATCTAAGAGTCTGTATGGCCTGGAAGGTCTAGCAGCCGCAATTGCCGTTTTGACATCGTTTACTGTCTGAAGCTTAGAACGTTTTGCTTGTTTCTCGATAAGGGCAAAATCTCTATTTGAAGACGAAAAACTATGGCCGGAAACTAAAAATTTATGGTCGATGGTGTCAAAATGTCCATTGGCTACTAATTAAATGTATAAAAAAATGAACATTCGCGCAGTTGTCACTCCATATACATAGTTTTCGCTTATAAGTTGAAAGCTGACCTATGTTCAAGGCTTGTAGAAGACATGATGCCATTTGGTTGCCACCTCGGCCTGACAGTCCTTCATGCCAGATGCACATTATCCCATCTGACGTATCTTGCACATGTATTCCAAAATTGTAGCATGACAACTGGCGGCTGTAATACATACTACTATGCGTTAATTTTGGTAGGGAAAAAACTTTCTGTAGATCCATGGTAATGGTACAGGTATCGCTACCTGGAAGAGTACTACTCGCACTGTCTTCTTCAATGACCTTTAGAGCTTTATCTGTTTTTCTATGATGTAACTCCAGCTCGTTTTTAGCTTTTCTTTATACATTAAAGTCTATGTCCTTGCTTCTTAAAAAAAGTAAATCACAAGTCTTGCACGTATCAACTCTAGGTCTTCTAAAAGAAAGATTTGGAAAATCCTTTATAAAATATCTTCTATAGAATTTGTATGTTATAGTGCAACCAGGATGTTTTATTTTACAAGCGTTGAATAGCTTATAGACATTAAGGTCCGGACTGAGATATTCTTTTTCACTTTTTGAACGGCTGTAGTGGCTCTCGTCCCTCGGAAAGCTGTTGATGTGGTCTTTTACCATCTGTCTATCATGAAGAGTGTACTTTTTTCTTGATGATTTTAAAATACCATTAATTATTAATGGTATTTCAAAATCATCAAGAGGCCCAGTTAATTGCTCAGCCTTACTCTTAAAGGCTGAAAAACATTACCCTCATTGGCCCCATTGCTCCAAGCATTTTTGACCCTGCTTGTAAAGGCTTCTAGTGGCTCTAGCAATGATTCTGCCATTAATGTTATTGATTGCATCAATTATGCTTAGCTTAAGATCTTCAAAAGTATTATAACGCATCTTATACACAACATCTTTTTAATAGCCCAAAAAGAAAAAGTCCAGAAGGGTTATGTCAGGTGATCGAGGAGGCATACGGATAAGGACTTTAAGAAACGGTCATCAAAAATTCCGATAGGTCGTGTAATATGGTATCAATCTGGTGACTATTATGGGCAGAAGTTCCATCTTGTTGGAAGTAGATTTGTTGTCTATCCATTAAATTAAAATTGCCTAAGAAATAAATTGTCTGGATGTTATTTTTATATATTTTATCTAGATTTTTAATATACAGAACCTACAATTCTTGAGTCGATTAAGCCACACATTCATATTAAAGCGTCTCTGCCGATTACAAGGATGGAAGTCAATTTGATTTGATGACCCCTGTTGGAGAAATTTAATTCCTCACTCCAAAGAATTAAACGCCAACAATTAGCATTAAGCCTGACTTGATAAGTGAACCATTGACAAATGAATGTACCTTTGCTGATCTCCTGGCACAAGCGTCTGTGTATATCTGTACCTATAGTGTACAAAGTTACGCCTTTTTCGAATGCTGTGAATCTTTCCCAAATATAATTTACTTTCTTGCGAATTAGTCGGATGCGCCTCAAAGTAACCTAAGACATCAATTTTGGTTGCTTCATATATTATAAAGTGGTTCTTGGTTTCTTGGCTAGTTTTTTTAAATACACTAACATTTTATTTAAACGTATGATTTAAAAGCAAAAAGTACCTTCGGTCTGGTAAGTTAGGCATAGAAAATAAAGTAACATAACTTTTTTTGAGAAATAATATAATATTCTATTTTATCACATTTTTCTATATGCATGAAAGACATATTTTCTTTAAAAAATACAAACTTTAAGTCATTTACCCATGAAACTTGATTGAATTGCTACTTTAATTTTGATGACATTTATAAAACAAACGACCATTGTACATGAAAGCCATCTAGACATTTTTACAAAGGTGTTAATTTCTCAGTAATTTTTTATTTTTGGGTGAAACATCATATAATAACTTTTATTGAGGATTCAATTTAATGTGGTTTAAAAATTTTGCATACCAGATGTCCCATTAAAAAAAAAGAAACTTTTTAAAACAACTCGCGAAAGCATTGATCGATTTTTATATTATTTTCGCCATCGTAATCAACGAAAAAAATACTACTAGTTTGCTTATTTAACGGATATTTGTAGCTCCAATAATAACGAAGGTAGCAACAGTGCCGACTTAACTTTTAAAGCCCTGTATATGACTTCCCATGGATCTAAAATTTGTATTTCATATTAAATCCCATGGATCAAAAATATTCAATAAAAGTATTTAAAATGAAAGTCTATCTACATGGATTGTAGTATCATATAATATATTATATGCTTTATCTTATGATATGCTACGGGTGCGCTCACTTTGATCTCTTTCAGATGAGTCAAAGTTTGTTTCACAGCTGTCAAAGTTCTATTGGCCTTTGACATTTATTAGTTTTTCTTAAAAAATTAAACGCATATTAACTGGATCTTCATATTTCCAAAAAAGAAACACTTCGGGTATCCATAGGACATATTTGTGCTGTCTGGTTAAATACAAGTTAAAATTACATAAATTAAATACAGTTAATAAAAACTGGATAGTTATTGGGAAAAGCATGGAAAGACTTAAAAGAGAAGTTAATAATATTTATGTATATCGGAAGGCAAATCGAAGAATTGTTCACACAAGAGCTTAGAAGACTTGTCTTTTTCCTTTTATATTTTAACACTCCTTTCATTTAAAAAAGTCTAATAAAGGGTTGTATTTAAAAAAGTCTATTCAAGAATCTTCTAAGTATGACCGCCTATACTGCAGCAAAAAAACCACCAGCGAGCAGCTCCCCGGCTTCGCTTCCAAAAAATAATTTTCACAGGCCACGTGCTTTCTTGGATCGATTAAATCTGGATCGGGAGAAATGCGCAACTGAAAAGCGACGTTGTCAGCCCGACTCCTCAGAATAAAGATTCTCGTGTCCCTTCTGGTTATTTATTATTGCGGGACGCCGCCGGAAGAAAGTGATAATTAATTGGCTGCCCTGAAAGGGCATACAACTCTCCCAAGTCCATATAGCCCTTATTGAAAACCGTCTTTTGCTATGTGGTTTTACGTAAACTAGAAGTGCTTATAATTATGTATTTGTTTAATAAAATATATAAACAAATTATAATACATATAATAGCACTTAAAACAAATAGATATCTAACAAATTTACATATGTACGTTTTTTCCCAGATAAATAATTTGGCAACATTGTAAGGCTTTGCACCAAATTCCTTCCAGTTTTAATAGTTAACGAGGGATGTTCATAGTAATACCTCGAATTGCTTTTAGGAAAGGCCTTGTCATCAATCAACAAGAGATATAAAGATATTTTACTAAAAACTGTAGGGTTTTATAAAATTCTTAAACTTGCGAATTTACGTGAATATATATTTTATTAAAAGTAAATGAAATATTTTCTTACAAACATCATTTTAATATTTTCAAGGTTTTCCAAGAAAATGTTTTAATGACTTATTTTTTCTTTATCGTTTTTAATTCTAGGAAGTACTAGATAGTAATTTATCCTATCGCATCTAGTATTATTTCATTTATTTTCCTTTCAGTCTATTTTATCTTCCATCAGTCCAGAGATTTAAGGTAATAAATCTATAAAATAGAGATTCTTGCATTCTCGTTCGAACTTAGTTTGAATTCTAGTTTCAAGGAGTTCATCAGCTATTTTTAAACCTGTTACAAATTTCCAGAAATTTTTTTTGGGTATTTGCAGTTTCTTAAGATAATTTCAATTAGGCTTATTTTCAGTTCTTGTGCAACTGTTTACGGAAATATTATTCAAAAGATCAATATTTCATTGATCGCTAAATCTTTTCCTTTTTAGTTTCAGTTATTTAATCGTCATGACCATTCTAAACTTCAGTTGAAGAAATCTTTTAGTGTGCAAATTTCTATTCCAAAAATCTCCAGAAAAATCACCGCGGCTGCGTAAAGGAAAACCTTTTACGATATCAAGAGCGGTTTGAAAATAATACGCCACGTTGCCACCTTTGGGACATCACACGCAATTTGTCGCACGTGTTTCTATAAAATTAATTAAAAATGGAATTTGACCTAATTAAATCGCCATTTTTTGTTAATGAAAAGTATAGCAGTATTTTTATTCTTCCGTGACTAATTCGCATAATGACCCACAATAAAGTGAAACCAACTCTGTTTTACGGTAATAGGAATTTATGGAGACAAAGCGTGACAGGTATTTATAAATCTTATAGAGTTGATATTTTTATTGACGTTTATTATTAATATTTTTTAAATGGTTTGGATGTTACTGATCATAAGACATTTTATTTTTGATTTCTTAAGCCGCTCCTAATATTTTAATAGTTGGTGGTTGATAACTTTGACAATTATATGTATAGACACTTCTGAATAATTTATTTTTTATGCCGGATTACTGAAGAATCAGAAATTGTTGCACTATAAAAGTTTAAAGAAAAATAGAAAATAATACGTATTTTATGTTCATATTACTTAAATCACGGCTGAATCACCAAATAGGATATCTATCTTAACCCTTGTATAAAAAAATCACTAGTTCACTAACAACCATCACAATACACCATAACAAGAAAAAGGAAATAAATCTGGATATTATCTTTATTTTTTATATATGTTAACTTATCCTCACTAGTTGTTTATTTTACATAAGGTTTAATTTCAATCTTCTCCTGAAGATGCATCGGTGCCAAAATACTTCATCTAATAACATGCAACCCCAGTTTACAATATTTGCAATTTTCTGAGATAGTTCTTCTAAATCTTGCTTAGATATAAGAAGGTGACTAATATATTAGCAAGAACAGCTTTGACTACTTACTGACCCTTACAATATTAGTAGAATTAGGAAAATCATTCTTTCAGGATAGCCCTGTACCGGGTGTCCCAAAATGCTTCTAACAGGATAGAAGATCGCCATTTTTGAAAACAGCAAAAAAATTCAAAATGCGTTTTTTAGAGGAGACAATGCTCTTTTCAAAGGTGAGCAAATCTAGCCCTAATTAATTCATGCCCGAGAAACCATCCCTAACTTTTTTTTTCAAATGGCACTCATTTTTTTTTAATAGCGTGTTTAATTCTGAATACAATTGAAAAAAAGTTTTTTTTTCATTAATACGATTGAACGAATACATTGAATTCAACTATTAATATCAATAGTTCTCTACCTCTCACACTAATAATTATTTGTATTGAATTTTAAAACCCAGCTAGCCTATTTTTTAGGTGGCATATTTTTGTGATCTATTAATTAAATAATTATTTTTTAATTTATTTATTTATAAACCAATAAATAATAGTTTCCTTCAAAAATATGAGAAAATTGCGTTAATTTTTTAATTTTTTTAATAAAAAAAATATTTTTTTCATTGTAGTCAGAATTAAAAATGCTATTAAAAAATACTATAAAAAAGGGTCCATTTCAAAAAAAGGTTGGGGGTGCTTTTTCGGGCATGAATTAAGTTAAGGGTAGTTTTCAAAATATTTTAGCGAGAGCATCGTCTCCATAAAAAACGCATTTTGAAATTTTTTGCTCATCTTCAAAAATGGCGAAGTTATATGCTGTTAAAAGCATTTTGGGACACCCGGTATATTGTTTTATTGATAACACTACAAAATAATTGTGAGTCTATCATATAATTGGGATGACACTAAGTAACTAACCAAAGCCCTAAAGCGACCAAAAGAAAATTAAATAGACATAAGTTTATTGTGAACAAAATTCAGTCCAGAATGACTATTTCTTATTCCTGCTTCTTATAGATTAATAATTAGTTATTCTCGCTTTTCTGCTGTAATCAATAATATTAGATGGCTTAAAATAAGAGCTTTTATTTCTTTAACACCAAAATACTTAAACAAGATTTTAATGTCAAAAAACATGGAAATATATTAACAAATAATAACAACAACTTAATTCCTTCATAAAATCCACGGAAGATGTTATTGAAAAATTCAAGTAGTCAAAACCCGTAGTAGTCAATACTTTTCATATACAAGTCTAGAGCTCCTGAAATTCATAAAAACATGTTAATATCTGGCAACATCGGTTAGCTTCTGGAATCTAGGCTCACTAGATAGGCGACATCGTGTCCTGCAAAACCTCCTGGATGACGTAGTCCTGCTATGCCGTAAACATCGTCCCGCGAACGCTAAAATCGCTCTGTAAATTAATAGAAAAACCGAATTTTCGTTCCGTTGATAGTTGTGCCCTTGTGAGCGCACCCGTGTTTTGTACATTAAACAGCGCGTTTTCCGGATATTTTTTGTTTCATTTAAAAGTGGTTTGTGATTTGATTAATTGCTTGGGTTACGGATAAGAAAGCAGGACCTACTTTGAAATGTTGGTGTTAATTACGTTACGGTGTGTTGTACATTTGTTAGAAGAAAATGTTCTTATTGTTATAGGAGTTAATGGTGGGTGAATATACGCAACTACGTAAAGTTTTGTTTTGGGTAAATAAACAATATATTTTAAGTACGCAATAGCAACAAATTTAAATATTGTTTTTATTTTAAAATATATTTCTCAATAAATGTAAATAGTGTCCCAAAACAAATTAATTAATAACAAAGACATTATATTTTCTGCATAATAAAAATGGATTTTGTTTGTGGTTTTAATGTTCAATAACGCTTGTGAATCTAGACGAGTTTTCTGATAATCCAAGCTTTGAAGCCATAAAAAACGTTAAATCAGATCATTTTGTATATTACTAATTTAATTTGGGTAAATATTTCTCATTTATTTTATTTAAAAAATATGTGATATTTATAAGATTTTTTAAAAAATAATATTAATTCTTATTTAGCCTTAATCTTCCAAAGAATAAATTAATGCAATTTCAACAGCAGCATTCAATCGACAGCAATCAAGTTGTAATTTTTTATTGTTTACTACTGTAAATAATATTTTTTGAAATAACAAACTGAAGTTTGGTCAGGAGTCATAAGTTAATATGGAATAATTATAAAAGGTTAAGGAATTTTGCGTTGACATCTGTAAGAAGAGAGAAATCAGCCTCAAATTTATCAATTCCCAAGATGCGACTACTATCTGGAAGCGCTTGAAAATCGCTGGAATTTATCTAAAATCAAAACCGCAATTACCGTATAATTTTAGGGACGCAAATGATATCAATAATTATTTTCTTACAGGATTTTCTAATATTTTGGCTGATTGGGAACTTATTGAACATTTTAATTCCAGATTCAGTGAGGCAAGGTTTGATTTTCGTCTTCCAAGAGGTTAAGCTTATCATAAGCAAGCTAAAATCAAACGCTGCTAGAGCAGACGGAATTACATTGACTATGTTAAAACTAACTATTCCACTTTTGTTAAATCATATCACTCATATCGTTAATGTTTGCCTGGAAAGAAGATATTTCCCTATAGCCTGGAAGACAGCCGTAATATGTTCAATAGCCAAAGTTAATTCTTCAACAAAACCAAAAGACTTAAGACCAATTAGTTTATTATCTGTGATTAGTAAAATTTTGGAAAGGATTATTTACAATCAATTGTTTGCGTATGTAAATGAAATAATAGACAGCAATTTGTTAGAATTCCCGCTGGTGAATCAGATTGTGCAGAAGTTATGTCTGGGGTGCCACAGGGCTCCATTCTAGGGCCACTTTTATTTTTGCTGTATACTTTTGATTTAGGCAAAGCTGTTGAATTGTCCCAAACTCAAAGTTATGCCTATGATACACAGCTTATTTATACTTTTGATCCATTAGAATATAATAAAATTGAAACAAATGTAAACTCGGACCTTGGGAAAATTAACCTATACGCAAGAAACACAACTTATTTTTAAATGCAGAGAAGACTAAAGTTTTACTTTTCTCCTCTATGCAACATTCTGGGTTTTTAAAGGAATACCTTAACTTTGAAATAAATGGCGAAGTGTTAAAGTTCACTGAGGCGTCCAGAGATTTGGATGTTTGTTTGGATTCTCAATAAAGATTTTACCAACATATATCTAACTTATGCAGGGCCTGCTACTTATCGCTAAAGGTCCTGTATGCGAACAAACATATTTTAAATTTTAAAGTTCGAAAAAAGCTTTGCGAGTCTTATGTTTTTTCCAAAGTATATGATTGCCTAATTTTATATTATCCATGTTTAAGTTTTGTAGACAGACAACGATTGCAAAAAATCCAAAATAATTGCGTTAGATTTATTTACAACTTAAAAAAATTCGATCATATTTCTCACAACATTAATCAGCTTCAGTGGCTTAATGTTTCTTTTTCGTATCAGTACTTTTTGATGATATTTGCATTTAAACTACTTAAAACATCTGTTCCGCAGTATTTAAGATCCAAATTATTGTTTCGACAAGAGGTTCATATAGTATAATAAGTATATCAAACATTTTAGTTAAAAAAATCTTTTTACATTTCGCAAAAAAATTAAAGAAATACTTTTTAGTTCTCAGCAAGACGTGGTTAAGTTAGAGCCTGTTAATATTATGCTATTAGATTATATCGTATTTATTAATTGTTAAGTTAAAAAAATTAAAAAATTGTTAAATAAAATTTATTAATTAATCTAGTTAATTTAAGAAATTTTAGGGTTAATGTTGAGTAGCTGGCCTTAAAGTTAGCTAGACTTTGCCTTTTGAGAAATATACTTTTCCTCTTGAAGTTGTATTTTTCTTAATAAAAACATTTATTATTATTATTATTATTATTATTATTATTATTGTTATACTTAGAAATGAATATGTGAACATGTTTCTTATATTAAATGAACATCAGTTCATCAATTTTTTTGAAGAATCCCGTAAAATAAACCATATTCTTGCTCATGCTGAATGACCCTAATTTACGCTTTTTGATAGTGAGAAATGCTCCTGGAGAAACATCAATAAAAATAAAGATATTCATATCGATGAAGCGGGCTAAAATACAGAATCAGAGATTTGAATAATAGTAAACGTTTTCATTAAATAAAGTCGCAAGTTTCTTAGATAATTATTTCAAAAATGTTATCTTAGTTATTTTTTATTAGTGGTTTTTTTCATAGAATTAAGAATGAATTCCAAATAGAGTATAATAAAAAATATTCAAATAGAGCGTAAAATTCCTTAAAATGTCTCGATAACCGTTTATTTAAAATAGACTTTACTAAAGACAAAAAAATGTGATGAATCATAACGTTACATCTATTAATGAAATTGAAAAAATGAAAAAATGTAATGAAAAAGGTTTTTTTTACTAGATTAGTTTTTTTTTTTTAATGGAGTTATATCAAAGATTTCGAAAATATAAAAAAATACACATAGAAAATTTTTAGCGTCCGCAATTTTTGTGGGCTTATTTATGAATCTTTATCTTTCGTATTCATCCCATATTTGTTGTTACAAAAATATTAATAATTTTTTATAATAAGTTCGATTTTTGATTCAATTATTAAGGTCAAGACAGTTACATTTTACGAGTTCACGTGAAAAGATGCCTTAAAAAGACATATGAGATTGACCGTGCAAGACTAGTGGCTTTACTCGAAGAAGGTCACTCTCAAAAGTTTGTATCTAATAAAGTTGGAGTTTGGCAAAGTGATGTGTGTCGCACTTGGAATTGGTATCTCCAGAAAATTGGCGTGAAGGCGTCCAACTAATCAACAACAAAACTGTTATATTTAATTAACTGTCCGAAGAAACCCAACTATGGCAATATCAGCACTCCAAAAAAATTTGCGTGATGCTTTGGAAGATTAAATAGCGGATGTACATTGTGGAGGCGAATTCTGACAACAGGTTTTAGGTGTCGCTGACCATTAAGAGTACCCTAACCTCAACCTAAGCACAAAGTTCATCGATCACAGTGGGCACAAGAGCACATGGCTTTACCTGCAGAATCTTGGAACTCGGTGGTTTTTTGAGATGAAACAAAAATTTGTTTGGTGCAGGATAGTCATCGGATATAGATATGGAAGCAGCCAATAAGAGCTGGCCAGCTTGCTCATGTACCACTCTTTGCAGGAGAGGCTATGGTCTGCCCTGATCTTATAATGATCGCTCTGAATTAATTTATATGCAAGGTACAATGACTGGTGACAAATACATAGGGAGATACTAGACCCTTATGTCAGGCTATGGCGAGGAGCTGGTGCTGGTACATTGCTAGACATGAATCCCATAAAATATGCCTGAAACATGCTTTCCAGCTCATTGCTCAGGCAGAATGGCATAATGTTATAAAATATTAAACAAAAAAGGCAGGTGTCTCCAAGCTTGCATAAATACTTGAGGTGGAAATTTATGGTATTAAAGTTTACCAGAATCTTTATTAAGAAAAACTATCAAGTTTTAACTTTAATTTATATTAAAAATAACCCTATATTTAAAAAAAAAGATCTTAAGAGTAATAAAATTTTTTCACAAGCATTTTTGTTGCTTTCCTAACTAAAAGTAAACAATTAATAAATTTATAATTTATTTTTTCCGATAAAAAAATGTTTCGAAAATTTAGGGTGATGCAAAATTTTTGAATCCAGCTGTATTATTTTTGAAATGTAGCTTTAACTCCTAATATATTGCAAAGAAAGCGTCTAAATCACAATTGAGTCAATAAAGTGTTACGCAAAAAATATATGGTTAATGGATTCATCTATTCTAACACCCTTTATATATTCTTTAAATAGGCTTTTTAATAAAATATTTCTGTTAATAAAAAACCCTCTGAAAATGCATATTTCCAGTAAATGTAAAACATTTATTAATTTACTGCCTCAATATTTCCAACTAGGACTAATGATCGTTTTACAGTATTTAAAACGCCACACTCGAACCGCTTTTCATGAGAATCCAATGGAAAATAAATTTTCGATTTCCATTGTTCGACGAGCTTCATGGTTTCTAGCTTTTGTTTAACATTTCGTTCACGTTTCAAAAAGAAATTTTTAAAACGCTAGACTGAACGGAATAAATATTTTTTAAGATGCACGCTGCTGGATTAATGTAATTTTAACGGCCGTGTTAAAATGTATGTATGTAACAATCAATAGCTTCTTATACAGCCGCTATACTCTTTTTTAATCCCCTTCGTTCGACAATTGAAAAAAATACAGGTCAAGCAACTTCTTTTTATGGGCTTGTCTGTCTTTCCAGACCCAGGCATATGATTTAGGTTCTCAAAGGACTTTTTTTCTTTGCACGTGGTTTTAAAATGTTTTTATTGTCTTGGATAAATTTGTAATAGAGGATTTGCAGTATACGAATAATTTACATTTTTTGATTCAGTAAACTTAATAACAGCACTTTACATTTAGTAATACAAACCGCGCAATATATTAGCTACTTAATAAATTATTATCACCAATTTCAGCCGAGATAAAGCTAGTAAAATTCAAGTTGGTGCTGTAAAGTTCCGAAATCTTTAATAACAATATTTCTTTAGCACCATTATAATGGATATTTGCTTTCAGATTTTAAAAGCGTTGATTTAAAAAGTTTTGTTGTTCTACTCTTCAATACTTTATATTTCAATACTTTATACTTCAATACTTTTATTTTTATACCTAAAATATTTTCATAGGGTCTATTATCTCTATTTCTTAAATCTTAACAGTACTTAAGTTATTTTAAAGGATGCTCCTTATTAAAAACTAACTGAGTTTAATATTTAATTTATTAAGATTAGTGATTACTTAAAAAAAGTAAGAAATTTGTCCACTCATTTGTGACTACTGCGTATTACTTCTACAGAAACATGAAATGTTTGGAAATCATCATAAGAATATGGTGATAAATTAATTATCTTATGAAAACTTATAACAAATGTCCATTCAATAAAACGAATAATTTGCCGGGATACTCCGCAAGATGGGAAGCAAACGAAATAAAGGTGACACCTGCCGAAAAGTGTTTCTACTTTTTGGGCTTCTATAAGATAAGTTGCCTTAGGAAATAAGAGAAGAAAACTAATTTGTGAAATCATTTCCGTTTTTGGAGAAAAAATACAAAAAGTCCTATTGTAAGAAGTATTCCGACAAATTTATCGTTTTATCCTTTACCTTTCAGTGCTTACTTTTTTTTAATGTCCATTTATTTATGAATTCTGTCCAAAAAGCCCTCAAGTTGTCATTTTTATATGAGAAATCATATAGTATAAGTTCTGCAGTCTATAAATATTTTTTTTACTTTTTCTTATATTGCCGAAAGTGTCCTTAAGTCTCAATTAAGGACGTTTTCGTTTTTTGCAGGTGTCTCTTAGATTTCCATAAAAAGCCAATCACTTATAGCTTGAATTCAGAGTTTTGCCCTTTTATGTAAACCTTATGTTTGTGAATAAAAATACTTTTAGGTAAATTTATTCCAAAGGATTTAAGAATATGCTACATATAGGGTATCTGTAGATAGTAGTCTACATTATACTATTGAAATTTTAACGATCCACAACAACCATCTACATTTTCGAATAACCTTAAGACTTTGCTAGTCCCCATTTCACTTTTTTCATATCTATTTAAGATCGTAGAAATGTTGGTTAAGCAAAAAATGTTGACATTCCTCACAAAGCACAGCATTTTAAGCAAATGTGATTGTAGCTGTTGGGAGGGTTTAAGCATAAATGATGCAATGTTTGTCTTTTTGGAAGACGTTTATTTAATCTTGAATATTAGTGACGCAACCTCAGCGGTCGTTTATGATTAATCGTTTATTATTTAGAAATGGAATAAGTAGAATAAATCATTCTTGTTTAGCAAAAGGCAAATTAGCAAGTCAATGGATGACTTATCTACGGTAAGCCCAATAGATCATGGAGTTCCCCGGAGTTTCTTCTCTATATAAATGACCTTGTATCTCTTGATATAAAAGGTCGTTTCACAATTTTTGCAGATTTAACCTTCACAATTCTATGGATTCATAAAAATCATGTATCATTAATTGAAACAATGGTGTGATTCTAATATCTTGTCTTTAAACATAAATAACAACAAATTATTGGTATTTCAGGTTGTCTGCATTGCTCAGATAAATAATAGGAAATAAATTACTGTAATATCTTATTTATTTAATTTATTTACTCTAATTTATTTAAAATTATGAGTTCCTGAAGTTGAAGCTGATCTTTGGTAAATAATTTATTCTAATGCAATCGATTTATTATTACTATTAACCATCTTTTTGAAATCAGTATTTTGCTCTATCTGTCGAATATGCATTCCTTTAGATAAGTTTTTACCTTTAGTACAAATTTAGATATACGCAACTTACTACATTTAGTATTAATTTAAAAAATAACTCATTTGGAAAACTTGCAACTAAGTAATATATAGTTTCACTAAAGAAGACAACAGTAACTACCATAACAGTAATTGTTGCATTAGACCTTGCTTCCATTAGACGTTCACAACATATATTTTATCTGACAGAAAAAACTATAAATTATATAATAATACAAGTGCATACATCTATTAATTAGTTATATCAATATACAATATCTGTTAAATATTTTCTTTTATCTTTCCCTTAAATTTCTACATGCATTTCTATGAGAAAGATTTTGTTTACCATATCTATATGAAAACAATCTATATGAAATGCTTTCTCTTGGAGAATACTTTGCTAATGAATATACGAACCTTTAAAAATATATTACTTTCCATGTTTCTAGGTATTTGTTAAGGCCTTTACAATATCTACGAACATAATAAATCAAACAAATTTAACCTTTTGGAGAAAACAAATCAATTTTTGGCCACCCGCATTTTGAAAGGTGTTCTAGCCACACTCATGTTATTGATGACTCTCAATGAAACGCATTTGTACCAAATAGGGAGCAGAATAATAAGCTTTTGAAATAGATAAGGGTGTGTACTCTAAATATCTGCTGTAACTGTGGGGTGGGATGATTAAACTTATATTTTTACTTAAATTCTATGAAACGGTTGTATTGACGTTGTTCGTATTGAGATTAGAAATGGGGGAATTGATATGTTTCATCTGTTTGGTAAATGGATCCATCACCATTATTAAATGATATGTGATGTTTTTTTCATAAATATTGCCTTGTCAAGGAGATAAAAAAAATCAAATAAAAGAAAAATACGACTAAACTTAATATAAGTTTTCGATATATCATAGTTTTATTAGATTCTTTCTATCGTACCCTCTTCTTTGCCAATATATAACCTTTGACAGTTTTTTTAGTTTTACATGGCCTCATATATAAAGAGGAAACTATCTGAAATTGACAAATATTTAATTATAAGATCTCAATCCTTTTAATAAAAAAAAATCATTTACATTTTTTTAATTAAAAACAAACCCCTTAAATTAATTTAGTCCAGATATTCATAACGAAAAAATCATCAAGCTATGTCAATGAAAATACGAAAACAAGGACGTTATAAAAGATGATGGCTTTTTTACGAGAGTTCATCTGAAGTTACAAGCCATAGATTCAAAATGGGCTTTGAGGAAACAGGGTTGAACTTCAACCATTTTCACTTTTTTACTTTCCTTTGTAAGAAAAGTTTTTGCCTTTTATCACGGCGCATTTTCCCGGAGCAAAGAAGAACGGGAAAAGCTTGTTTGCTGATTAACGGTTTTTCTTATGCGAATATGCATGTGTGTTATAAAGGGACAAATAAGTTTGAAAAGGATGACTGCTGGCATAAGAACGTAATTTATTTTATGTTGATAAAGAAAAATAAGGATATAAAAAATGTTTGACATATAAATATCTCCTTTTAGAATTGCTGCTTTGGACATGCTTTTTAGGCGATATTATTAGGGAAAGTGCTCTCAGGATATAATGCGTATAATCCTACTGAAAGTCAAATCTAAGAAAAAATATGACATATAGAAACGATAGATTTTTCGTAGAACTAGAGACTCCTAGAATATCTCTCTACTTGAAAAATAGCAGCGATTTAGAACTCACTTTCTGAAAACGTCTTTCCTTTACACTATAACTTGACTTGTTTAAAAAAAGAATAGGTTTTGCCCTAGAAGGGCAATCTAGACGTTCTAGAATTAAAAAAAAAATCATTGATATTTCTTCAATCATTCTTATTATACGGTGACATTGATTTATTTATCCCTTGCCCTTACCGAGTTTACATTAAGGCATGAATGTTTTTTCTTATACTTGGTAGTAGCTGATTCTAAAATCTGTTTCAGCATCGCTTTGGATAATGCTATCGTTGAAAATCGGAAAAAATATTATGTTTTAAATCAGTAATCAGTACCACGACTTATTTCTATATTAAAATTTACCCCAATTAATAATTTACGTTCCTTTTCCTTAAACCGCAGACCGCAACCATTAAACCTGGTTTTCGTTGGCTCTGACAGTAAAGGCACTTTTGGCACGAAACTCGCGGACATTTTCTATGGGCCAGCGACTTTTAAGATTGTCGATAAGAATAAAGGCTCTAATTTGTCGTGTCGAAAGTTAAGGAGTTCACGACTTTCTCGTGGGATCGGTAACGATTTTTTTTTTTATTTTTAGAGTTTATTTTAAACTGTAAGTTTGTTCCGTCGGTAGTTTACGATGTTGCATATAAAAACCTTTTGGATTGTTATATTAATTATGTGATAATGAGTAAGGATAATAGTTAGTTCTCTAATTATATCCGTCTACATGAACTGGCAAACTTGGCAATTTTAATAATATTACTGATGTTTGATGTAGAAAATGAAACATCCTTTAAAAAACTTCCTGTAATAGCTTTTTTTGTAAATCAATTTTATACTTGGTATGCAATTTTAAATAAAATAAAATAAAGTGATGCATGCATGTTTAAAGTTAGTTATAAGATAAACTTGTGATGAAACTACAATAATTTATATGGTCATTAAATATCATTTCCATTAACCCTTTATAGTTTCTCTATGCAAACAATACCAAAATAAACCTCCAGAGGCCATTATGTGTTACAAACTGGGGGATACATCAAGTAGGCCCTTGTGGCACAATGAAATATTTAAAACGATATTACTTTGCGTATACCCTACCATATGACTTTCTGTTTGAGTTAATCGAACATCGAACATAAAATGCAAGAGTCAATTGTTTTTTTTTTTGCATTGTTTGTTTTACATGTATGTATGTATACATGCTTTGCTAATAAATTGGGCAGGCTCGTGGAGGCTAATATTGATTTCATAAGGGTACTTACTTATTAATATATTCATTAAATTTATTACTTTATATACTGGGTAATTTTAGTGACATTAGAAAATATAAAAAATATTTGAGGAATGTTTACAGTATAATGAAGTTTTTATTTGCTTCACTAAAAAATTAAGTTACACAAATGTAAGCACAACCTTCTTATAGCTGGAGGACCTATATCTAATAATTTAGAGCTAAATTTGGATTTTTACAAAAATTGGTACCATATCCAATTAAGTTATGCTCGTATTAATTAATATAAGATAGCGTTAATGTACAGGTTGGTGCATTGAAAATTACACATTGTCCAAAATAATGCAGCTTTTGCTCCACGGCCTCTAAGAAGAGGCATTTTCTGTTTTTATTTTTTACAGAATTACAAAAATATCGATATGTCTCATTTTGCTGTGTAACTGCATTCTGCACTGTTGAATTTTGAAGCGTTCCTATTGTTTGCTTAACCAATTAGGGCTGTTTATACTTCTTGCGAAAGAGTTCTAATTGATAAATGGTTATTTGGAAGCAATTCGACATTACAATGTAGGGATTTGTTTTCAATTACATATAAAAATAGACTAAATCCTTGCGGTCAAACCATTTTAAATGTAGTTTCGAATTTTGGGATATCCCATTGAAATCCTAGAAGTAGATTCAACACGATTAAGTAGAAGTGTTAAAGAAAAAATGAGTATGGACCATACTGATATCACTATTTGAAAAAACATGGGTGTAATGTTTCAATTATTCCAAAACTTAGGATATTTGCAGAGATGTTTTTTGAAGACTATTGGCGAAGATTAGAATTTTTTGTCATCCCATTTGAAAATTAAATTTTTGGTTTCGAAACATTCTATTTTCAAATAAATCTTCTTTTCCATTGTAAGGGAAATAAATTCCTTCCATTGCTCAATATTGGTCCCGGGAAAATTTTGTATGGTCAATTTCCCGGAACCGTTTTTAATTTCGTATCCTTAAAAATTGAATATTTAGGCTACCATATTAAAGGGATATTTTTTATTGATTATGATATATATCAATATGTTGATATTGACACTTTAGTCCAAAAATGCCTGAAATTGCTACATATACTGCAATTATGGTAAAAGCATTTTTAACAAATGCGTTTTCCACCCGTTTTATTAGTAGACTGGCGATATTAAATAAATTCTAGATCTCCAAATTTGTCCCAAAATTACTTTTATTTTTGGGGTTATCTTAAAGAGACTATTTACAGACACGAATTTAGTAGGCAACCAAATTTATGAAAATTTCAAGTGAAAATTATTTAATGTAAACTCTTTTGGAAGTACGAAAAGTTTTTATGATAGGTTGACTTATTATTTATTGTTTAGCCAAAGAAAAAGATCTGCTTGAGCCCTTTATTTAAAGAGTAAACTTTTGTTAATTTATTTTTTAGATTTTTTATTTTATTTTGTGTAAATGTTGGTACTTTTATCAGAGTTTATATTTAATTTTAATTATGCTATACACAGCATAATAAACATTCTGTAAATACAATTTTATGCGAGTTGTACACTGATGTAACACAATTTTTTCCATCAGTCAGATGCTTACCAACGACGTAACAGGCGAGTAGCAGAGCACACGAAATGCGTACACAGATTTCCCAACCTCTATACAATATTAAGACCTCTAAATCTCTTTTTTTCTAATCTTCTTAATCTAACTAATCTTCTTTTTTTATATCAAAGCTTAAATATTATTTTCTGTTTTAGGTCTAGCGAATTTCTAGGATGTATTTCCTTTGGTGTTGAGGATGTTTGCAATAAGGTAAGATTTTAATATTTTTTTATTAATTAAAAAATAATCGTTGCAAACAAGCAATTTCAATTAATTTTCCACTGTTCGTTTTTCTATACTATCTCTATACAAAAAAAATCTGTAATAAATCTCAGCTTTCCGCCAATCTACCCAGTCAACAACGAAACCCGATTACCGGTAATTACTTACTGAAACGTTCACTTTGAAATAGGAGCCCTTGAGAATAAAGCCCTGGAGAATAGCACAACCCCATGAGCTTCTCAAAGTAAGCTCTAATTATAACATTATAAATTGCTCTATGTTATAAAATAGAAAGAAAATATATTAAGGGCAGTTTAGGGATAATAATAGTTTTATGTGATTTTGGTTTTAAATATCTAAAATTCTATGAATTGTTAAATTCAGTATTGCGTAATCAAAATTACTGAATATTTATTTAAATTACTAGGACTAATTTTATTATTTAAAACCGACTTTTTAATATAGAGTTTTTATATAGTTATTTAATATCTTTGAACTCAAAACAGTTACTTATTGCTTTACGGAAAGAAAATTCTGTCTGCTGATACAAATATATCGTACTAATTACGGGAGGAACTGAATAATGTATGGATTGCATGTTTATGCATGTTTATGACTGTGGGCATTGTCTTGGATGTCAAAATACATACAACGTTAAATATTTTTTTCTATTTTTAATATTAATTAGTGATTAAAGTGCAAATGCAATTTCTTTTAGCAATACATTTACTTTAAATCTCCTAATTTTACTGCTAGATATACTGTTTCTGACTTATCCTTATACCTTGTGTTTTTAATTTTTATATTATTGAAACTTTATAAAACTGATCATGGAAATTTAATTTCCATTTTATAAACTTTATCGGGCAATTTCATTAAAGCTTAAATTTTTAAAATAGACGAGAGCCTCCAAGTCGAGGGCTTTATAGATTCCTTATTAAAAGTTTCCTGATTAAAAATTATTAAAAAAATGCATTATAGATAGCTAATACATGTTTAAACGACAATCTAATTATTATTTATCTTAAGACTCGTTAGTAAAGCTCTCTAAACCTTTCATCGTTGAAGGATCAAAACATGTTTTTAAAAAGGCACGTACAGCAATGTCTTTTGCACTTTACGGCATGCATAAAGTCCACTTTTTATGCTTGTTTTTCTTTGTTTTCTCTTCTCTCATTTAAAACGATGTTGCTGATAACACAAAAAAAGTCTAAAAAGCATGTCGATGTTTTAAGCGCAAGTCAGTAGTTGACGTATGCTCATTTATTCTTTACGGATTCTTTTTGAATATTAGAGCCAAATTTTGTAGTGTAAGAATTTTAGGTCGTTCTCTGGTCGTCGGCATATCAAATATTATTCAGTCTGACTCCGCTCAAAAGGATACCTTCTTTTACCTCGTTGAAATTTTTTTCGGAATGTAAGTTGAATATGAAAGGCGACAGTACACATCGCTGTGTAATTTCACGGTATATTTTTACCTGTTCGGCTATATCTCCGTCAAGTCTTAAGCATTCTGTCTGATTCCAGTAGAGATTTTAAATTAATCTAATATCTTTATCGTCCAAGCCGGTCTCTTTCGGAATATTGATCATTTTATGATGTTGAACGCCACTAAATACATTTTCATGATCGCTTGGACATGCGTATACTTCACTGCATTTCTGGATCAGGACTTAAGCTCCAAAAAGTACCTCTCTGGTTCCGGCTAGAGTAACACCAGTATTAGCAAAATTAAAGAAAATTTCAATATTCGAAATCAGCTATATAATGTCCAAGACTCCCAGAATAATGCTTTGAAAGTTTTTTTTCTATTAAGCCTATTTAGTATATGGCGCTATAAAGCGTTACATGTATATTTTATTCACGCATTTCTTTATACGTTATACGTTTAATTTGAATGCTTTGAAGGAACCAATATAAAGTCCAGAAGCATCAGCACTATTGTCAAGACGTTAACATTTATTTTAAAATAATAAAAATTGTAAATATTGAGACTTTAGTAATTAGTTACAAAGACTTGCAGATGGCGCCTATTAATATTCCATCCACGCCAACCAATTCAGACTTCACAATGGACCTTGCATGATCAAAAAATGCTGAGATAATTTAGCCAACGTGTTTGGCAACAGTTATTCTGCGTTGGTCAATCTAAACTAATAAACTGCTGTTATTAATATTACTACTATTAAGGCTTATCTATGATGACAGTAATTTAATCTATATTTCTCAAATACAGACATCAAGTTCATATTTTGATGGCTGAGTGTAATTGGTAACCATGTTTAACTATATTTGACCATTATTCATTATATAAAGGAATAATTTAAGAAAGTTAAGACACAACTCTGATTATTTGTCAGATTTGATAATGAGTCAGATGGCGCTCGAGTAGAGAGAACGTAGTGTTTGTCGTTCTTTGTTGGCTTAATCTTAATATTGATAGTAGTGCAATACAGATCAGTGATTATCAATTGATAAAAAATGATCGTCAAAATCTTAGGGGTGGTGGTATTGTTGCCTCCAAGTTCAAATATTCAGAGTTTTTTTTTTAACTTTAGAGGAAACACTAATTGACATTTTTTCAAATTTTAATAATATAACGTATCTAGGTGATTTTAACATTGATATATCTAAATTAAATTACAGTCATGCAACTCAGCTTATTTCTTTGTGTGAAACTTTAGATTTGAAGCAGCTTATAACCGAGCCTACTCGTATGACCAACAACACTAGTTCAATTATAGATCTTATTTTTACAAATCATGTTGACATTTTGAAGTCTGGCATAATAAGCTCTACATTTTCTGACCATTTTGGCGTTTTTTGTGAATTTATTGTCAAGGAGTCTATTATACAACCGCACATTGTATCTTATAGATTCTTAAAAGATATAAACCTAAACAACTTTCAAGAGGATTTGGAGGCTGTTCCATTTCATTTATTTATTTCAATATATGAATTCGAATCCATAGATGATAAGATACATTTTTTAAACAATAACTTACTCAAATTGTTCGACAAGCATGCTCCTATTAAAACTTCAGTTGTTCGAAATAAAAAAAGATTCTCCGTGGCTGACGGATAATATTAAACTATTGCAAAAATTAAGAAATAAGGCATTAAAGGATTTTAAAACAACTAAACTGCCAGCTAAATGGAATTATTACAAACAGCTTAGAAACTATACAACAACAGCGATTAGAGCGGAAAAAAGGGCTTTTTATAGAGATAGATTTGAGAATTGTACATACGGGACAAGTGGCGTGAACTAAGAAAAATATTGCCATCAAAGCAGAAGCAAATTCCTAAATCTTTTGTAAATACCAACAATTTTAATTCATATTTTATAGATAATACAAGAATGACAAATATGAGTTAATTAATTTTTATGATCAGTGTGAATTACCAACCTTAAATAAGTTTTTTTTTTATCCCACTGATTATAATACTATTTCTGCAATTATATTACGTATTAAGTCTAAAGCATTCGGGGTGGATAATCTTAATATTACGTTAATTCAACTATGCTGTCCTTTTATTATACCCTTTATTTTACATATTGTTAACGAGTGTATTAATAAAAACTACTCTCCCAAATGCTGGAAAGAAGCCTTTGTGTTGCCATTGCCGAAAATGCATAATCCAACAGATTTTAGTCAATTTAGGTCTATCAGTATTTTACCAACGTTTTCACAAATTCTCGAACGCATTCTAGACTCTCAAATTCGTAGTTTTCTTAATAATAATGATATTTTACCACCTAAGCAATCTGGATTTAGAACAAATTATAGTTGTACTTCGGCTATGGCGGACATTATTGACGTCGTAATTCGGGCTAGGGATGATGGTAAAATTTCTGCTCTGGTGTTGTTGGATTATACTAAAGCTTTTGATTTCGTTAGCCACTCAATTTTAAAGTCTTTGTTTCATTATATTGGTTTTTCTGATGCTGCTATTAATTTAATTGCCCCTTATTTAAATAATCGGATTCAACGTGTTAAAAAGTTAAACGAAATATCTGATCCTTTGGAAGTTGAAAGTGGTGTGCCTCAGGGTAGTATTTTAGGACCCTTGTTTTTTATTATTTACACGTCTAGATTTTATCTTTAATTAAAGCATTGTGCCCATCATTCTTACGCAGACGACACGCAGTTATATTATTCATTTTTACCAGGAGATTTTAAAATGGCTGAGTTTAAAATTAAACAGGATTTACAAGCTATTTGTGATGTTTCTTCAAAGCATTTATTAAAATTAAATCCTTCGAAGTCATCTATAATATTCATAGGTAATCGAACTAATGTAAATAATGTTTTAAATGGTATAAACAATAAATTGGGGGACGAAAGAATTCCAGTTGTTGACAAATGTAAGAGTTTGGGCCTTATAGTAGATAATAATATTCGTTTTAAACATCACGTGTCTAATATTCTTAAAAAGGCATATCTTGCTTTAAAATTAATTTATTTGCATAGACACTATTTAAGTAAAGATATTAAGAAGCTTTTATGTGATTCATTGGTCCTTTTACAATGTAATTACTGTGATGTAGTGTATAGCTGGTGTCTTGATTATGAGCATAGGGGTAGGGTAGACTGCAAAAGCTCCAAAGCTCTTGCATTCGACTAATATTTGGCATTCGCAGGAGAAACCGCATTTCCCATAAACTTCACGAACTTGGATGGCTTAATATGCTTAATCGAAGAATTGCTCATTCTTTAAAATTTTTTTACAAAATTTTAATATATCGCAGTCCGCCCTATCTCTATCAAAAAATAACTTTTAGAAATGATGTACACCATTTGAATTTAAGAAGAAATACTATTCTCATTCCGAGACATAAAACACAGTTATTTAAACGATCATTTCCTTACAATTTTGCTTATCAAATAAATTCTTTAAATTTGGATCCGGACCGATTATCAATTTCTTGTAATACTTTTTGTAATAAGGTGATTGTACATCTAATGAATCAGCAGGGTATATAATTTAGGTATAATTTAGGTTCTTCTTTTTTAACTTTTTGAATGGTTGTTTTCTTGAGTAATTTATTACAATTTTTGGTATTGGAATCATTTTATTTATTTGTTTACTGTCTGTAATAATTTTTCTATTTTTTGTTATTCAACAAATTGGTATTGTTTTGCTTGATGTTAAACTGTAAAATTTAGAATTTAGAACTTTTATATGTAGGTTTATTAGGTATGTGATTAAAGAAAAAGCTGTATTTAATCAGTTATTAGTTAAGCGTTACTGTTAATAGGCGTTACTGAAATTATCATTTTTTTAATGAAGTGAGGGGCCACAATGTTAAAGACCAGAATGCCATGGCAGAATTCTGAATTTGTAGGCCTTTTATTTGCGTAAATTTATTACTAGATTTTATAAACTTGTATTTTTTTCTTTCTATGCAAATAAAAAATATTTATTATTATTATTATTTAAGTTAGGATATTATATGTAGGAATTAAGTAGCAGTTTTATAGCGGGAATTTGGTCAAAATAGGAGGAAGAGTTCAAATCTTTTTCTTCACCTTTTTTACTTTTTTCTACTTCTTTCCTTTATTATTAAACATAAGGTTTACGATAGGGTTTTTATTTTCTTTTTAGATATCTATTTGGTTTAGATGAAATAATGATCTACATGATTTTTTATAAATTGTATCATCTTTAAAACTGTTTAAATTACATTTAAAGAAATGCAACTAGAAGAACAAGTCCAGTGGAAGTTAAAATTCTTGTAATATATTTTATTTAAGTAACTAGCTTTAATTATCTACCTGGTAGACCAACTACTTCTCTGTAGCTATAACCTTCAACTAGGATTTTTCAGTTTTATTATTATTATTATTATTGCTATTTATATCCTCCTGTGAAAATGTTTAAAATGAAAATACAAAATTAAAAAATGTCATCAATGGCATCCAATCCAGCAACTAGTCTCAGTCCGCATAAACGACAACAGGATTATATAATTTTTATTTAATGCTGGCATGCAAAGGAAGCGAACACGAAGTGTACGTTTTCCAAGGGAAACTCTAATCAGAAAATAGAGGAAAATGGCGTTTTAACTGAATAAAACAAAGTCCCATTAGCCTTCCGAAGGACTATTTGTTACAATTTTATTACGCTCCATTTTCATTTTATAAAAATTGGACGGCTTTTACACGCAACAATAAGGTTTTAGCGTAAGCAGATTTAATCAGACTTTAAAATTAGACTTTTAATGCAACTAGTTTTGAATATAATAAAATTTGTTTTATGGAAGCGAATATTAAGACTTATTGAATTTTTGATAAAATTACTTTCCTTTTTTTTTAAGAATGTTTGTGGGAAGCATTTGAAAATGTAAAACTCAATTTTAAACTTTAATTAGGACCTTACCGGAGGGCCAAATGAAATATCAATCAGCGTTTAGTTCCTTTTTGCCATATTTTCATTTAGCACATTTGATCTGGAACTTTCTATTTGCCTAGCGCGTTTAATTTCCGCATCAATCACGGTTTGACACAACCGCGCACCGGACCGGAACATAATTTCAACTTTTATAGACTTATACGAAGCTGGGTAGCTCCTTTTATTGCTATATTTTTATTTATGTTTACTCTCATTAGTTTTAAATGACTCGGATACTACTTAAAAATGTATTTAAAAATAATAGATCTATATTAGGTTAAATATTTCTACGCCTCTATGTGAGTTATTCAGGTCATGATCGACTTTATATGTAGGACAGGTCTAGAAATCAAATTTCTTTTCCAATATTCACAACAATGAAAACTAAAGATATAAAATCGATATACATATATCTTTCCTGACTATGCCGGGATCATGCATTATAATTTCCATTTCTATTGCGGCGCGGAGACATGCTGACTGGGTCGTCTGTTTACCAGTAATATAGTAAAACAAAACGCAGATTTCGCATCAGCATTGTGATAAAGAAAAAATGTAAGTCCTACTTTTGGTAAGTAATATCTAAAAATATATATTTACAATGACAATGACGAATGATAAAGGTTCGTGTTATATTTTTACGCTGTTCTTTTGTATCTGACGATTAAAAGATAACCAGTGAAAACGTGTAATTTCTCTTTAAAAATTATTGCTATTATATAGGGCACCTATAGTTGTTCCAATTTAACTTTCTTTTTCGGGTCAGGTTTTGTCTGGAAAATATTTTGTGCTAAATAAATTATGATATATACACATGTGAATTTTTCGTAAACAACATCAAATACGTAAAAAAATTAATTCTTTCTCAAAACTCATAATTTAAATTCTACTGACTGCTTCTATATTTAGAGGATAAAACAGGGTGGTCCAGTTTAAACGTCATTAATTTTGAAACGTGATAAAGAATTTAAAAAGAAATAGACTTTCATTATAAAATTTTTCTCAAAAATGTTTAATAACAAAGATACAGGGTGGTAAAGTTTTAATGCCTTAAATTATGATTTAAGGCATTGTTTTTAAAACATCTTAATTTAATTGTTCAAAAATACCTGCTAAAATGTTGCAAAAATGTATAAAAAAAGGAAATCGAGCTTGGATTTGTAAAAAAGTTGAATATAAAATCATAAGTCACCTTAAGTCATTATTTCATTTGACAAGTTTAATTTAAGATTCAAGCCTAATTTTCTTTTTTTTTTCAAAGTTTTTGCCGCATGTTAACTGGCGTTTCTGTACAATTAGACTAAAATATTTTAAAAACAGTATCTTAAATCAAAATTTTGCAAGAGTAACATTTTTTCAAATTAAATGGAAAATCTAACAGTTGACTTCTTATAAAACAATATTTTATCACCTCGCAGATTTAAAGCAAAAAAGGACCAAGTCCTTCCGTATGTTACGCCACTGACAGTTTTTTTTAAAAAGTGGCTTCATCAGTAATTGACAATTCACTATAGTAACCTGCATGTGAAATTTAATTAAAATTGAGCTGGTAGTTTAAAAGTTATGATAAATAAACAAATCATTATTCTTAACTTTAAACACAAATTTCATAAAAAATTATAGTCTATTTCTTTTTAAATTCTCAATCACGTATCAAAATTAATGACGTTCAAGCTGGACCACCCTGTATAAGCATAAAATTACCATCGCCAAAAATCCTAATTTAATTTAGGTATTTTAGGTTTACTTTAATTTAATTAGGCTAGTTACGAACCAATTTCTTTAAAAAATCCTATTCAATAAATCCTCATAAACTATTTTGAAATTGGTTTTCAATTTCAGTTTTATCAAAACAAAATAAAAAAAATATTGCGTTCGCAAAATAACCGCATAATTGCTATTTCAGGTTATTGAAGGATCCTACCGACTGCTCCCACAATTAGAGGGGCGTATAAGCAACGCACTGCTCATCAATGACTTGAACCCGCACGAATCTCAGCTAGTCAACGACATGGGGGAGAACAACCAGGAGGGCTGTTGCGGCAGCGAGAGTGTTATTGAAGAGATAGTGAGTCTGGATGGGGTTGAAACTGAACTAAAAAGGTAAATATTATTGTTCATCTTATTTAAATAGTTTCATTAACTTTTCAGTCATTCAGTAATTCAAAGCGTAATGTCATAAATACATCTCTTGGAATGTGTTTTATTTTATTATATTTTATAGAGTTACTTGATTTGTATATATTTTATCAAATTCTAGATCAACGAACAAGGCAATATTAACGGAGCAACAAAAATATGCCGACGAACATCTCTTCTTAAGATATCTGGAACTCGATCCCCTGGAAGGGCCTGAAGCGATTCCCGCTGCGATGCAGAGAAAAGCTACCGGAAATAAATTTGGCAGGTAAATATCAAAATAAATAGCTTTCTGTAAGAAATATAACGATAAAAGTAGATACTTTACAACGTTTCCAAACTATTTTTAACTAATGGGTTTTCTTTTTTTGCTTAGAACCCCTTTTACGCAAACGAAAAGGTTAACGAGACCAGCGAAATCGGGATTTGGTTTTTCGGTGGTATGGACACACCCTCCACGGATCGAAAGGGTCGAAAGGGGCTTGCCGGCTGAAAAGGCGGGCATATTACCGGGAGACTACATCATTTTTGTGGATAAGCAAAACGTGGTCATGATGCCCGAAATTGATATACTTAATCTTATTAGGTAAGTTAGTTCCTTAAGAATATTTTAAATAATATTTGGGGTTAAGCGTTCCGGATAATTTATGAAGAAGCAATATGATTCTTATTTTTAAGTTTTCTTAGATAATGAATCTTAAGGGCTTCTATTTCATTGGAGTGCCTGATCACGTGTAAGCTCATTCATGATAATCGTTTTGTTTTCTGCTTTCTAAACTCCTTTAGGTATTCATCAATATGAAACTCACCTTGAACACTAATGGATTTATAATATAATCATTATTGAGATAATATTTTTTGTTTTATTATCCAAATGTCGCCTTTGTCTAATCCTATTATAGCAGGTATAAGAAATTAATGGACGCTATTAATTTTACCTAAAAATAAATAAAAAAAAGCAATACTGTATCTTTTCAAAAATCATTATCACGATTCATATAAAGTATGCTGAATCATATATTTAAAAAAACATTTGAAACGGATTTGAAAGGTATATTTGAAAATAAATTATTTTCACTTTCCCAAAATTACTTTTTACCAAGTCGATACACAAGATTACGAGAGTAGCCTAGTAGCTAATTTAAGCGAACCTAGGAAGCTTTATATTCTGTCTTTTAGCTATGTTATATAATCTATCTGGCTTTAAATGAATAAGATATTACGCCCAACGTTGAGGATCCAGAGTATCTTGAATCTTCACTCTGTTAGCATTGAGTAGATGCACAAAAAATAATATCAACTTTAATATATGTGGATAATCACCCTGTAACTCTCTTTAATGCAATATTTAAAGAAAAAAAACTTAAAATGACGATATTAATTATTAAAGTTTTTAAGAGAAACATGTCCAAGCTTCTAGGATGATATTTTTTCTGCAACTGTATTGTTTTCAATTAGACGGGAATAAAAGAAAAAAAAACTAGTAGAACGTCAGTTAATCAGTATCATATAGGATTAAACATAGTGAGATTATGAGTTGAGTATCATAATTATTAATATATTAAAAGTTATCATATCTTAAAAAAACTCGCAAACTTGATATCATTATACGTAAAATCCAATTTAACAAATTAACTAATTTAGTGTTGGAAATGTTGATAAGTTCCGCGAAACTAACGCCTATGGGTAATTGAAACATTCATCTTGGTTTTAATTTGAAACGCAATTTTGCATGCTTTGGTAAATCGGTACGCGAACTAAGGCTCTATTAGGTTTTACAACTTGTTAGGGTGAGAATTTTCAGGCATAATTTAATTTTGAGATAAGGTGAGCTTATTAAAATTACTTCTGAATTGACAAGAAAATTATCGGGTGAAAATAGAAAAATTTGGTTTGATGGCTTTTGATAACCAAAAATGACTTTTTATTTAAAAATAGTAAAAAATCTGAGAATTTTTGAAAGGTCTTCTATTTAGGAGGCTTTTGCTCCAAATTATTTTGGATAGTCCGGAGAAATTGTTTTTAGTATATACGGACAATATTAAGTGCATCAATCACAAAACTTTTTCTATTTTACCCTTAATCTTCGTATACCCTTACAGAACCTTCTTTGTATTAGATATTTTTCAGTGATCTTTAAATGACCTTGAACCTGCATATAAACAAAACTCGGATACAACTTTATCGATCCTAAAAACCAATACACCAATTTTCATGGAAATGTTTAATTTTTTTCTGGAATTTAAACTTAAAATGACTGTAAAACTAATATGATACAAGCAAACGAACAAAATTATACAAGGTGTCGTTTTTTAATATCAAGGGTTGGGATGGTTCTTTTAAGGTGAAATTGACTTATTATTGTATGTAGATGCTAAAAATAGTTTTCCGAGCTTTTTTACATAAAATAATTTGCAAAAATCAACCCTCCTTTCTCCCCGTGTTGTATTTTTTTTATCTATTATTAAGTCATACCTTATCTCTTATTAAGCAATTTCTCTTTAATATTTCAGATCTTATGGAAGTCAATTAACCCTAGAAATATTTCGAAAGAATCCCTCCCGAAATGGCTCAGTACCCAGCGTCCATCAGAAGTCCGCCACTATTGTGACACCTAGTTCTTTGAAAACTGATAGTAATGTAAATTTACCAAGTAGCACCACGGTCGGTGCAACTCTACGTAGGCCTTCGACCGTTTGCTCAACAAACACCGCCTCGGTAGATTACCGCAGACGGAAATTAAACCTTCCTCAAGTGACCTTCAGCTCAGAGGTTGGTGACGGGCTTATTGTTTAGTTTCTTGTATATTTTATTTTGTAGTGTATATTTTATGTTTTCCTTTTTGTTTCACAAGCTATATTTAGTTCTTGTAATTTAATTGTTGTTTAACTGAAATAGTTTCATTTTTGATTTTTTTTCTATTTTGTATATATGTTTTTATATATTTATTGTCATTTACTTCTTTTTGGCCAGTATTTATCTAAATTTTTTTTGTATATATGTTTCCAATTTGGTTATTTTAAGTTTTTAAAGGTTTAAAATGCTGTGAATGTAAAAAAGTGTAGATATTTGTATATGTTTTTTTCTTTTCTAGTAGTTTGTAAGCTTAACAGTATTTTAAACCAAGCATTTTATGTCTATGTTTTATTTATTTGTCCTGTTAATTTATTATTTATATT
The DNA here is from genome assembly GCF_022605725.1 of Anthonomus grandis grandis. Taxonomy (NCBI): domain Eukaryota; kingdom Metazoa; phylum Arthropoda; class Insecta; order Coleoptera; family Curculionidae; genus Anthonomus; species Anthonomus grandis. The sequence continues at coordinate 18,264,925 of NC_065548.1, read as the reverse complement.
GTGTGTTTGATTTAATTACACGTTTAATTTTTTACAATAGTTTATTTTATTTTGTTTGCGTTGCGTAACGAACTCTGCCACTTAACCGTAACACTCAAATACATATCAGTCATAAGTGACGATAAAAAATAGATAATTGCTTTAACATAAATTTTAAGAATAAGAGAGCACAAAAGGTTTGGCAACGTCGCATAGTATTCGTTCAATAATATTCTCGATAATTAGATTTGGTTGCCAGTGCCGTAGAGCCTCGATCGTTACCAAATTAAGGTTTGCCTACTTGACAGGAGGGTCAAAGTACCAACGGCCAAATATCAGAGGTTACTTCATCATTAAATATACAAGGTCTGGCTATATGGAATGCTCCCCTTCAATATACTTCCCTCCCCTCGCCACACATCTTTCCATACGTTTTTTCCATTGATCGAAGCAGTGCTGGAAGTCTTCTTTGGTGAGGGCCTTTAGGAGCTCTGCCGTTTTTTGCTTTACCGCTTCAATCGACTCAAATCGGGTCCCTTTCAAAGCAGATTTTATCTTCGGAAACAAAAAATAGTCGCACGGGACCAAATCTGGCGAATACGGGTGTTCGAGCATTGGAGTGCGCTTACCGGACAAACACTGCTTCACAGATAGCGCGTTATGGGCAGGTGCGTTGTCCTGGTGCAAAATCCACGAGTTGTTTTTCCACAACTCGGGCTGTTTCTCGCAATGTTGCCAAAACTGACAAATAGTAAGTCTGGTTGACAGTCTGACCCTCTGGAACCCATTCAGTCATCACGATACCGTTAATATCGAAAAAAACGATCAACATTGCCTTGAATTTTGATTTGGACATCCTTGTTTTTTTTTATTCTGGGCGATTCAGGCGTCTTCCAATGCATCGATTGCCGCTTGGTTTCAACATCGTATTGAAAAATCCACATTTCGTCACAAGTACTAATGTTTTTCATCAGTCCGGGATCTTTTTCTAACATTTCAAGGAAATCTGAGCACACCTCAGAGGCAAGAGCTCTTGGTCAGAAGTCAGGTTTTTTGGCACCAACTTCGCATAGACTTTTGTCATGTGTAATTCCCCGTGTAAAATTTTTTTAACCATTTCTTTATCGGTGTTTAGAGCCTCGGCATCGGCAATCATCCGGGTGCTCATTCGACGATCTGCACGCACAATTTGGTTGATTTTGGTCACTGTTTCCGAAGTTGAAACAGTGACAGGACGACCTGAGCGCTGGTCATCTTCAGTGCTCTCTCGGCCCTCCCTAAAGTGCTTACACCACTCAAAAACACGTGCACGGGAGAGAGAATTTTCCCCATAGGCCTCTTGCAACAATTTATAGCATTCAGTCGGAGTTTTTTTCAATTTAACGAGAAATTTAAGATTAAGCTCTTGTTTTTCATCACACATGGTTTTCGGCACGAGAAAAAAACACGTTCGTTTCAAACCGCTACTGCACGAATACTATAATAGTGACGAAAACGTGTTTTGGTACCTGCATAGGCAAGATTTCTAGATACCCAACGCAATACTCGTTTTTTTCCCCATCCGTCTAGGGCGCCCTCTAGGCTCGCAGTCTCGTTATTTAATAGCCAGACCTCGTATGAAAAAAAGTTTCTATACAGATGGAAATATATATAGTCTCTGGACTATAGGGACGTTAAAAACTAGATTTTGTCATTACCTCAAATATCTTGTACACATTTTTTTGAAAGTATTAATACTTATATACTTCCCATATATACTTCCCATTTAATGTTAATAACCTGAGTTAGATCTCGCCCTGTTGAGAGCTGTACATACATTATAGCCAATTTTAGACAAATTTAAGTGTTTTTAATAAGGTCTCCTGAAATGATCATTACTTGGTAATTTTATTTATAAGTCTAAATTAATAATTTATATTACTAGAAATAACACCGGCCGATTGCAAGAAAATCTGCTTAAAAATGGTTACAACAGATCATTTTTTAAAAAGATTAACACCCTGTATAATAATAAGAATAATTGTCATTATTATAAGGGCAAAGGCAATAAGGCAATAATTAAGCAGGTACTTGCAATACCTGCAATTGAGGGGAATAGAGCAAAAAACAGCCAGGGAAGAAACCAGAAAACCTATTTTTCTAGAGTGGAAGATATGCTTAAAACCGAACTGACATCTAGTAATACTTCCAAATCTGAAACGTATGCTACTTCAGTATTGTCATGCACCTTTGGTATGCTCAATAATAAATAAACCACGACGGAATTAGAAGACTTAAACAAACAAAAAAACAGTTTCGCAAACACTGCTACGATGATACTCAACGTTCTATCGAAAGGTTCCATCTAGCGACAAACAAGGCTGGACGTAGAATACTAAGCATGATTACAGGGCATGCAAAACAGATAGATAATCTGTGAAGACTATTCTCCAAGCGCTAAAATATGCGAACAAAAACACGACCGTAGTTTAATCCTAATCCTAATTAAGGTTTAATCCTCTTGTAAATATCAAAATGTGCGAAGAACTTTGGCGAAAGAATTAGAAGAACAAGATCATTGGCGTAAAATACAAAAGTCAATAAATACAGTCAGAAAATATTTTCTGGAAATAGAAGGTTTTATATATGCTACCCAGGATCAATACCGACAAAAATTTATCGAAAACGAATATTAAGGTTAAACTTGCCCCAAGCTAAGTGCCGAATATGTAAGCCGACAGACGAAAATCTTCAATATATAATAACAAGATGTTCTTTACTTGCAACAATATCTACAAAGGCATAATAACGTTGCAAGGATTCTATATCAATCGTTATCAAAAAAAAAACTTGCATCTGAAATAAAAGACCCATACTACTCTTACGAACGAACACTATTCCCTGAAAGTGATGATTTCTGTATTTATTGGAACCGTAAGATAATTACAAATAAACAAATCACAAATAATATCCCTGAGCTGGTCTTGGACATTAAAACTAAGAAACAGGTCTTTATTATAGTCCTTTTAGGACACAACATAAATAAAATGCATACTGAGTAGTAATAAAGCATAATAAGTACTTACTCTTGGCTGAAGAGATTAAGATCATGTGATAAGCAGAGCGAGTAACTGTTGTCCCAATATTAATGGTGCTTCTGGTAAAATTTCAAATACAGAAAGCCGTATTTTTAAATACTTGTTCCATCGTACGTAGGATGCTGGGAGAGGCGAACATGGTTGCTTCAGAAGAACCTAGATCAATCACCTAACAAAAACAAAAAATTATGGGTCCTTGTATTAATCTGCCTAGGAAGTGGAAAAGAAAACGCCACGGTCTCACATTATTAGTGTGAGCTGAAAAGGAGGAAATAATAATAAATTGGTTTATTTGACAGTGTTAACAAATAACACAACAATAATTAGTTCTAGTTATGTAGAAAGATTACTTATATGATGAGTTATTTACATGATGGACAACAAACCTCAAACAAGCCCTTTGAACTCTCTGCACTCTATTTTTAACTTGTCTGGTCAAACGAGATCATGAACCAAGTCACAATAATTAAAGTGGCTTAATACAAGCGCGTCTGTTAAAGTTAATTTTAGTTTTTGATCTAATGCATGCCTATGCGGCTACAAAAATTAGATTTGCATATGCCTTTTGTACCCATATATTTGAAAGCGGTAGATTTTCAAACCCATTTATATACAAATTTCGCAATGAATTTTTGGAAAACCCTGTATAAAAAAACAATTAGTTTTATTTTATAGGAAGAGCGAATAGAGAAAGTTGGAAAACAAAATTTTTCAGTATATAGTAAAAATATGTTACTAACTGACTTCAAACCATATATTTTGTATCGATAATAATAAGTTATCTCATTGAAATGGATAACTCTTGAAACAAGATTGGAATTTTATTTTGTGGAGAAAAGACTTCCAAGAAAGTCGCTCTACATACATTTCTCATTTAGTTATCTTGGCGATCTCGATAGTACCATAGCTGTTTAACTTTGACCGAAATTGATTCATTAACATTCGACACGAGCATAAAGCAGGCGATAAACCTTGACCATGCCAATGTACCTACAATTTCCAAAGTGTTCTAATAACTTTTATTTTATTATTGTGTTATTTATACATTAGAATTGAAAGAAGCTTAAATTTATGATATTTGTACCCAAATTTATTTAATTTAAAGTGCTTCTGAGTACAAAATACTATTTCCAATGAAATAAAAATAATTTCTTGAGGTCCTTAAATATCTTACAATTTATCAATTATAGATAGCTATGTTTAGAATATAAGTTACGATACAAGGCCTCATAATATACTGACAAGTTCTAATAAGGTGTAAGATTTAGATGAGCATGAAGCATGAGCATGAGCATGAAGCATGATTCATCAAAATATATAAGCAATGAGTATTCTGCCCTGATCAAACTAATATACGTCTCGGATTGTTAATATACAAATTAGTATATTAGACGCATTTCTTATATTCTTCTTCTTTGGAAATAATCTGTTTTCATAGTATTGTATGCGTGGATTAAGTTAACTCGTTTAAGACTGTACAAAAAAATACTTGGGCATTTAAATCTGGTGTGTATTCTAGATTAACAGCGCCAGCGTATAGATTATTCCATTGTAAGATCTAATGTTACCATTTCGACCTTTTAGTCAAACAGAGGTTTATCGCCTTTTAAGGTCTATCTTTAAACTAATAAACGGACTGATTATCCTAGGTTATTTGAACAAACTAGCATTTAATATTTCAATGACTTAATCAAAAAAGATTCTTTATCTTTTCCTCTACTTATTGCATGAAACTAATATTAGCGCCTCAATATTTTTTTAAATTTTCTTGCATCCTAATAATAATGACTATTTAATACCCCTAAAGATCTCTAAATATTGATTGATCGCATACCTAGTCTTAGACTTTTCGAATGTTTTTATTAATTTTTGTGACTACTATTTTTTTAAGTACTTTCTCATTATATATAAATAAATGAATATAAAATTGCTAAGAGATTTACAATTTTTGAATTTTCCATATTTATGGTCACTGGCAGTGAGTTGATTTTTGCACAATTAAACCCTCAGATTGGCCAGTATCGCTACAAAAAATTAAATAATTAATACCACCTCACAATAATCTAGAATAGTCGCCACAACCATTCTTGTGGCGAAAAGGACGGATATTATACCTTAAGATATTCTCTAAAGCTCCTATATAACAAAAAAAAATCTAACCTTACTTTTTAGAAGCCTACAAGTAGTCCTGAAGAAAGTAGAAATCGCGCAATCTATCAACTAATAGGAAAGGAACAGCAATACGCTACCGCTTTACAATTTGCAATTACAAGGTTCGTTTCTGCCTTAGCAGAGCGAAGGGATCTCCTATCTCCTGCAGAACACAAGGCACTTTTTCAAAATTGTGACGAAGTGAGTCTGGTATATTAATAATATTCTTTATACTTCTTTCATTACTCGTAGCTTTTGCGAATAACGGAGGATATTTTGGACCATTTGGTTCATGAAGATGGAGAAATGGACACTAGTATGGTAACCAAAATATATCGATGTAAATTACATGAAATAACATCGTGTTATAAGAAATATTGCTCGGGTATTAAACGAGCGGACTGTGTGTTGGCTAACAAAATGAAAAATTGCAACTCAGACTTTGTTAGGTATATATCTGAAAAAAATATTATAAAAGTGCTAAAACTGATGCGTTTTTAGATTTGTCCAATGTCCAGCTATTCCAAGAAGACGACCAGATTTAACAACATTTATTCATAAGCCCTTAGAACATTATAGAGAGATTTTAAAACTACTAATGTCGATTCAAGGACACACCCCTGCAAAACATGAAGATTTTCCTGTGATAAATCAGATAGTCCATGAAATGCAGGTAAAGTAAACAAAAGGAATAAAAAGAGAAAAATTAAATTGATATAAGTGATGTTTTAATATTATAGGTATCTTATAGAGAAATTACGTCTGAAGGTGGTTTAATGGAGCCTTGTGGTGAAGGCAGACCTTTACTTTCTGTACAAGATCTTGAAAATAGATTAGTTTTTACTAAATGTAAGGTAAGAAGTTTATTTTTTAAAGATTGGTTATGCAAAAATATATTCAGTATTTAAAAATTGTAAATATTTGAAGTCACAAAATGTAATCAGTTTTTTTTCAAAAGGTCTTTGGAGCTTAATGCTGTATTATGATATGAGAGATACTCTGGATAATCAACCAAATTGTCCTCTTTTACATTTCACATACCTATTTATATTATTTTATTTCCATAGAGTAACATGTAGTCTTCCGCTGTGAAAGACCTTAATGTATTAAAAAATATAAAAAACGCTCTATATTCTTGCTTAATCTTCCGACTCCTCATTATTTGGATCCTCCTTTTGATCATTACACTCTTTGTATTGTAGCATACTTTTATTTATTTCGTTCACATCGTTTTTCTATTGTTTCTATCCATACTATCGATTTAATTAGCTATAATATCGAGTTTATATTTTGAAATAGTCTTTAGCCTAACTAGGACTTAAATGTAGCTAATCTAGATTTTTACCTAATAGCTGGTGCAAAAATAACTACACGTAAGTGTTTGAGAGCCAAATCTGTATGTATGTGATCCCATAGACCAATGTGGATACAAACTCAAAGAAATAAGTTTTCTTCTTATTCTTTAAATAAGTATTATCATGGAAATCTTTCGTTTTTCTTTTTTCTTTGCTCAGAAGCTGATCTCTAGAATTGACTTGTCAATAAACACAGTAGTAACTTATAATACAAAAATAAATTAACTTACTATAGGCCTTTTCGATAACATTCTTCAAGAACAAGAAAGAGAAAAACATTGAAGAAAGAACGAATCTTACTGTAACTCATTCTAAGAATTCAACTTAGTTTATTTTGAGTAAGAGAGAGACTTGTCAAGCATTAGAAGTATTCGGTATTTTACTAACAATTTGATGAAATATGTAACGTGATCAAGTAAAGTATAACTCACCCATTAACCCCATATAAAATATGGTGGTTCTCTCACCTCCATAAGGAGTTATCTTCCAGTTATTCCAAACCGTAGTTTTTCAACTCTCAAATTTTGCGAGATATTCACATTAAAACTTTTCAGAGTGACACCTTGTATAAATAATTATTTATGCAAGCATGTGGATTAAATATCCTAAAGATCTGCTCAGCATATATTATGAAAGATAAGACAGATAAGATATCCCTATCTAATGCCAAGTGAGAGAAATATTTCTGGCAGATACGAAAATGCCAATAAGATATTCTGGGTGAAGTTGTATTGCTCCTAAATTTAATAAACATACTCTTCAAAGTTCATTTATGCAAAATAACTTAATTTGAATGATATTTCTTGTTAAACCTTATCACTAAGGTCCCTCTTTATTATATTCTGAGATAAATTTCCTAAAAGAGCCTTAAGATAATACACAGCAGTAGCACTTCATTTATAATTTTACCAAGATTACCTAAGATTAATAATCTTACCAAATTTTATTTATTACTTGCATTATCAAAAACATGATTTTGCACCGTTGCATCTTATTTATAATCCTATATACACATATAATACGTAATTTATATTCTTGAAATTCATAAAAATTACAAATATTTTTAAGATTAATATATTTATTTTAGCCATTCGTACTTAATAAACCAGGCCGTCAATGGATCTTTGGTGGTGACCTCAGCAGAGTGGAAGGTCGCAACGTTCGCCAGTACTGGACCTTATTATTTAGCGATCTTTTATTATTTGCCAAAGCATCAAGGGATCGAGTGCTATTTATCTCAGAAGATCCCCTCCCTTTAGTGCATATTACTGATATGTATTTTAATATTAGAAAAAAAGGTACTGACGTATTAAAAGTTTCTTATTAAAGAAAAACAACATGCAAGATTTGTGTGTTTACAGATACAGAGTTTAGGATATCAATTAACTCGGATATAAAAAAACAAGCAACGAGTCCTACGATACATTGTGGTCCAGATTTGAGTAAAATGCCTCGAAAAAACGCAAACAAAAAAACTGTGATCCTGCGCGCGCCTTCGACTGAACTTAAAGCCGTGTGGCAAAATTTGCTACAAAGGCAAATGTAAGTACCATTACTTTACTCAATATATTTTTTTTAATAAATTTAGTTAGATTTAACTATTTATTAATAGAAATAATGTTTTATAGAAAATAAAATACATTTTAAATAGTTTGACTTATTAAATTTTTATCTTAAATAATACCAAATCCTAGAACTGTTGGAAAAATAGGATAGTGAGTAGAAATTTTTAGTTAGAAATTTTAACAATTTTTAACATTTTTAGCTTTAGTTTTAGTGTCTTGGTCTTTCAAAATACTTGCTACCAAATAATAAAGATAATTATTATAATATTTGTAATACATTTGTAAAATTTTATCAATGATATAAAATAAATAACTTCTTAACTTATAAGTTATATAAAATGCATAACTTCCGTATATTTTTTTATTGATTTATGTAACATCCTTAAAAAAAAATTTCACTTAAAATAAGTTTATTACCATTAAAGCTTATCCCTTAAGGAGAACTTTTTTTTAATAAGCCACTCAAGTAACACTTTTTAATCCAATATGGATTCAATTCCTAATCTGCTTAATTGTATTAAATCATTAAAAGATTTATTAATGAGTATAATAGGATTGGCAATTATCATTCAAGCTTGAAATTTATCTACGGCTCTTTCTTTAAGATAATGCAAATATAAAAGAGACAAATTTGGCCTTAAAGTGGAAATCAATCTTGTAGTCTATGAAAATTATTTGTTGCAAACATTTCTACTTATAGAAATGATAGAATATCTCATTTTAATTTTTAAAGAAATTGAATTATTTTTAATTTACTTAGAAAAATTAGAGTTGTACATAGAACCATGATTCTAATGGCATTCCATATCAGGATAATAGGATTTCTTTTCCGTGTTTGTCTTCCTCTTTTTCTTCTAGGAAGTATTTACTCCTGAGAGAAAAAAATATTAATTTTTGTATACTTTTTTAAACACAATTAAACTACTTTATCCTTCTCTACCCTACGTGCCGAATTACTACTTCTTAAGCTTTCCAATTTATTTGTCCGATGCTACACGAACTTAATAAATATACATGGACTGCTAGAAAATGCTTCTAATGCATATGGCCACGATACCCGAAAATGACCACTGCCTTGCGGCCGCCATTTTTATAGTGGTTGTGTCCTTTTGATGTTGGTCACTGTGAACATTTTTAGTGTTGCCAACAAAAAATACATTAAATAACGGTAATGAAGTTGACGACGCTGACGTTTGACGTGTGAATATAGCGGATTGCCTAGTTTTTGGCGATTTGTAAACGACGCTTGGGATATCGTCTGCAATAGGCGATGTAGGTTCCTCCTTATTTAACACGTGGATAGTGTATCACCATCCTTATTTAAACGTATTTGGTTTACTGTTTCTCAAAACCGAATTATTGTGAATTGTCTGTGTTGTTTATGATAAAATAATATATAGAGTTATTTATTTTTACTATATAAACCCTTGCTAATTACAAACCCTCATAAAATCATTTATATTTTGATTTTTATAGATGGTTGTACGTATTAATGTGGAAACACTCTACATAGAAGGAAAGCAAAAGGCGTAATACTAAAAATAGAAAGAAAATAAAAGTGTTTTTAACTGAATTTATTAAGTAAATGCAAGCAAAAATTTAAATGAAGATCGTAATTTTTATGGTATTAGGATTTATAAGATTCAAGATTTTCAGAATAATAAAACAAATATTTTAAAGTGCATGCATCTATCCCAAGCTAATTGAAACTTTGTTTCATTTTAGGTGAGGATTACTTTATTTCATAAATTTTAACGAAATTCTTAAAGAAGTACGAGAAAAATCACAAATCTAACGCAACTGTCTTAGATTCTTAACTAAATGTATATACATATAAATGTATATAACTTTCTATTTTGTATTTTTGTAAACATAACCTCTCAAAAATTTTAATTGTTTTGTTTTCCTACAATTGGCACAACTGAAATTTGTCAGAGTGACCAACATCGAAAGGACACAATCACGCAAAATGGCGACCCTCTAGTAGTGGTCATTTACTTTTCATTGAATTGGCAGTCCAGGTATATTTATTAAGTTCGTGGTATGATACCTTACAAGGAACCGGTCAGTATCACGTTATGTTTGTATATAAAATTTCTCATTTTCTAGTATATATAAGAGCTGAAGTTCCTATTTTATTATAGATCTCTCAGTTTGCCTTAGGTTTTTAGTGAATGTCTTTTATGAAATGATTAGTGAATCTACCATTCTTTTAGAAGGAAGAGCTTCTTAATTCTTTAACTTAAATTATTCCTACTTCAGTTTATAGCATTATCTATTACCAAAGTCCAGTCTAGCTTTACTTATAGTTCTTTATTAAGGAAGCATCGTATTCTCTTCCAAGAAAATTGGTTTCCTGGAATACCGTGATTGTCTTATTTGAAAAACCTTAGTACGCTGTTTAGGTTCGAAACCTTGAACATCCCAGTTTTACTAGCATCGACAAGTAATGTGACCTTCATGCATCCTTTTGAGATAACCTTAGAGCGTAATTTCTTTATGTTTATTCTTTATGTAAGTTGGTCGTTTAGTATCTCCTAATATAATTTTTATCTTATGATTGAAGTTCAGCCAGTTGTAAAAACAACAGATCCCGAGTAAACAAAATATAAATTCCAAATTTAGGACACGTAACAGTAAATTTACTTTATCTTTCTAGAACTGTTTTATCAATGTTGTTTTCTTTTGAAATTCTGTAATAAAATGATATAATATATCTCAGTAAACGGCTTTTTTTATTTGAGTACCTTATTGTTTCTAAAATTGTCCGTAGATCCATTAGGATATGATTTTTTATAATTTTCCTAGAGAATACCCATATAATATCAAAAAAGTTTAATACATTTTTACTAAGAAGATCCTTCAAAGTTTTCAAAACTTCATTGTGTTTCTTTATAGTTTATTCGTTGGTTTTCTTAAAAGCCGATTTTGTACCTAACTACAAAAGTAGGTATCTCAAAAGACAAAAGCAGGTCCCTGTCAAAGACCAAGACCTTAAATTTAATTTAGACATTTGCGTTTGCGCACGCAGCTTCCAGTTAAATTCAGGCATGGATGGTAGCTCACTTAGTTCGCCCATGGACTCGCCCGAAGTACCCATCAACTCTTCAGTGGGAACCCTACAGTCCGTGGAAACCAGCTCATACAGACGTCAGGTGCGTCTACTACATGGCAACGTCTCCTTTTTTGACACTGCGTCCACACTACTACATCAACAAAACACTTCCCTTAACTCCTCAGTAGTAACTAATAAGCCTAAGAACTTGACTAGATCGTGTAGGGTTAGAATATCTTCTGACGAAATTGAGAGTCTTTTTGATAATTCGCCTATTCGCGAGGATGACAACGATTATAGTTTTAAAAAAGATGTCGGACAGACTCGACTGACATCTTCACATAACCAAGAATACCTAACTTACGATGACGAACAAATCCTGGATAACACTAGGTCACTTGTTGTTTCAAGGAACACATATTTTCATACTTCTGGTAAAAATAATACTCCTGGGCACTCGCCTAGGTTTTTATCAAACAAAAGTTCAGAGACCCCAAGCACATTAGATTCTTCTTCGTTTTATAATCGAAGTTCCAGTGATGACATGTTTAGTTTCGAAAATGCTCCCAAGTTATCTTTAGGTGAAGCACCGAGCCCTAGTGCAATTTTAACTCCCAGCACAGAAGTTTCCGATGAGGATTCCGAAAATGATTACAGGGTGTTTGATTTAAGAGATGATATTTGGGACATTAGTCAATTTGATTATGATATGAGTAGCCTAAATATTGATGGAATATCGCAAGCAAGTGGCGCGAAGACTCCGCATATGGACGATTTTTAATTTTATTCTTTTATTAGATTATCGACACAAAACAGGGTGCCAATTTTACAAAATCACGGATTAGACTTCTCTAAATAAGAAATTTTATTGAATCCTTGATTAAATATTGAAACTTTTGTTTTTAGGAATTTCTCTCCTCTCAATTAGAAGAAGTATATGGGTGTCCAAGATAAAAAGAGTTGGAATTATAGATAAAGATAGAGATTGAAACGAAACTGAAATCTGTAGATGTGTAAAAGTATTAAGATTATAAATTATAAGTCCCACTATGCCAACCTTCAACAATATTCTTCGAGTTGTGCTTTTACAAGGCGATAATACAAAAAAATTATAATCACTTTTCTTCTTTTATTTAATCAAAATTCTTCTCACTAAATAAAGAAAAAGTTTTTTAGAGATATTTTTTCCAACATATATAGGTTTAATGACGTGGTTTCGCTACAAGCTTTAATGAGTTTTAATTAGTTAAATGAAATGAATCATATCCTTGGTTTAATCTATCTTTATCCATATAATACTAAATATCTTATTTTCTTCTAAGTAATACTTTTTACATAATTTCACTTTAAAAAGTATTTTCTCTCTAATTGCTTAAAAATGGTTTAGAAAATAAAATAATGTCTTGTATGAGCCAGTTGTCTAGCTCACCAAATTTCTCCGTAACATCAAAGCAAGCTTTTAATAATATTTAGACTAGCTTAAAAATTCTTACCATTCTTTCACAAGAACTGTTTTGATCTGTGCACGTTTCTTAGTTGCTGATAATCGATCAACGCTTTTCAAAGATGTTTGATGGGCTTTAAAATATTCAAAGTCACAGGTCAATTCATTACCTTTAAAACAAGCATGCCTTTAGCTAAGCAATTTAAAAAGTATTCGCTTCACAGGTCAATCAGCAAGATTTAAACCAAACTTGAACTTATCAGGAAACACCACGTTACTCCAGATTTTTCGTTAATCAATTATTATGTTTTTCTGCAAGAGCGTCTATAGGTGGAAAGACTAAAGAGGTAACCTTGCTTTCTTTTTTGAGAATTCGTAAAGCCGACGCCGATTTGTTAAGTCTAATGATCTGAAGTGGAAACTAATTTTCTCCAATCTACCTTGCATGGTGCGTATAAGGGTTTCATTAATTTAATCTCTGATTTTGGATGTCATGTCAATGTCAGGCTGCAACAAGAGCCTGACATTTAACATTTGTCCTCTTGTAATACACTAATTAAATGAATATGACTCTCTAGTAATTTATATCTGTGTGACTTACACTCGGGGCTTTGTCCTTATTATCCTTAATTTTTAAAGAGTTTTATCAACTGAATCAAAAATCTGTAATTGTAAAAAAACTGTATCAACAAAATGATTATCAACTTTTGTAAGTATTTTGGCCGCCTCATGAAGGAAATATAAACTTAGCTCCTGAACCTGGTCAGAAGTCATAATTTTCCAAGAATTTGTTGTTAAATGAAAAATAGCGATCATATTCAAAAAAGCGAAGCAATGACCTGAAAATATCATCGAAAGTCACCCCTCGCCATGAAAATACTATTTAAGTATAATTTCTTATGGAATTTAGGGAAAATGACTAAAGTGAGTAATTGTAGGTTTTCTTAAATGATTGTCGAATCTATACTTTTACTCTATTTCTCTAAAGACAACATTTAAATCACTTTTGAGAGTCCTTACTTCTGATTTAATGAATGAGTCTATTGAAGAAAAATATACTAATTTTTTCGAAAATAAATATTATTATCCGGGTCATCGAATTGAGAGGAATTACATTTTAAATTTCTTCTTACTCAGAAGTTATATTTCATTTTTGGTATTATTCCTTTGACTATGCAAATTGAAAGGAAGTCGTCCATTTTCTCACTATACTATAGACTATACAAGTTGTCTTGAATAAGGTGTACCAATATTGCTATTTCTCAAATGGTAAATTATTAATGAGAAACAGATAATTTAAAATGAAAAAATTATTATAAGTAGCAAAAAAACCTAATACAAATAAACCTATTTGTATATATGTGTATGTATATGTGTTTATATTAAATCATCTTTATCTTGGAATGGGCATAAAAAAGAGAACATTTTGCCCACTAACTCATTTTATATCATTTACCATTTTGGATATAACAATAGTGGAACATTTTATTTAAGCCCCTATATAGCTTCCCATATCTCTACAGAAAACTTTCTTATCTAAGACACCCTCTTTTATAAAAAAATATTCATTCTTACTGAGATCTTTCTTAATAACACCTCCGGCTTAAGTCGATTTAATGTATGAAATTTTCTAGGTTGTGATCTTTTTCTGTTGATAACCTTAGCGATTTACTATTACAATGTTTTACTTGACCAAAAATATAACATAACAATTTATGGACTTGACCTACATTTGGACTACAGCCAATACCATTGTCCCCTTAGATAACTATTCTTCCTGTTATCCCAACACAAAATACTCTTAACAAAATAGCTAATAATATTGTTAAAATTTTATAATTTTCAGCTAAATAATTCCTAAGAAATTTACAATTATTGACACTTAAAAATAAAGAAACTAAAATTTAACATTTTTTTTATGTTTTTTTTTTAACAAAAAATACATATCTTTTCAGAATTTTCAAGAAAGAATAACCATTTTTAATTTATCAAGAAATATTTTCAAAACTACACTTACAAAAGTAAAAAGACATTTGTAAAGGTTCTTTTGGTACTATTTAGCTGAAGCATTGTAGTAGTTTAGATTTGTTTTTACTTAGAAAAATTTATCTACTTATTGTTACCAGAGACTGTAAGATATTTGCAAATAAATGCTTTTAAGTTTCTACAATCGCTTTTTGTTTAATTAGGGAAATAGAACAGTTTTAAATATAATAGTGTTTTTGATACATTGCTAGTTTTAGATTTAGAGTAGATCTCATATTTTCCTAATAGTATTTTTTTCATTTAACTCCATACGCTTGATTAATGTTTCATTTCAGAAAATTAAAGTAAAAACAAGACGAATTTTAATAAAAATCACTTTTTTAGGGTGGATAGAAATGGAAACAATACAAATAATTTTGGCCCTTAACGCTGTAAAAATGCGAGATCGATAGAATCATAATTTTTTTTTTGCTTTCTACGTTCTTCTAATGCATTTGTTTTAAAGAATTTCCAAGTTAAGTAAATGTTTAAAATATTTTGTCTAAATATCGAACTCGTTTGATAATATTAAAAAAATTAAATAAACATCAATATTTAGCTATAATTACACCCTATTTCTTTGAAATGCTACCATTTGGAAGTTATGGTAAGTACTGCACATTTATTTACTTCTCAGTATCGGACTTCTTGTTGTTTTCAGTTAAAATTAATTAACAAGTTGACAGATAGTTGGACCCTGATAATTTTCCATTTCTAACACCCCTCCTACAAAAAACAACTTCATACTACTAGGCTTCACATGTATCACCATTTACTCCAAAGAACTAAAATACGCTTTTAATAGATGCCCTTTTTTAGCCCCAACATTTAGCGAATGAGAGTCGTCAGAACAACAACGATATATCGGAAACCAGTTACGCGAAAAAGCAAATTGAAACGCTGATCGAGCATAAGTGCAAGCAAATGGGAAAAAGCAGTTTTAATGGAAAGTGCAACGCGGTCCACTTGGAGCAGTGGATGAAGGGTCAGCTCGATGTTGATGATCTAAACAGTCCCGTGGTGGAGCATATTGAGGAGGTGTGGACTGAGGAGATGTTAAGAAAAAGGAGTGAAGAGCTACAGTTGATTGATTGCAAAGGTAAAAGTTAATATGTTATTTTTCAGTTGTTTTAAAATTGAAAATGACGATTAAGACCTTTAGTTTGGTTTACGTAAGGTTTTAAATATATTCAAGTCTTGTTTGTTTATGATTAGATTGAATTGAAAATTATTATTTTTGCTCTAGTTACACAATAGAGGGATTTCATTGTTTTTTTTTGTGTGTCATTTAGTTAGTATGGTGTATTATCAATATCATTATTTTTCTCTGCTTTTGTTTTTGTTATTATTTTTATTATTATAATAAATATTAAGGTATAATAATAGGTTAAGACTAGGGTTTGGATATTTTGATATTTCTATTGGCATAAATTTAAAGCAAAAATGTTAAGAGTAGCACATAATGTAAGATCACTAATGCACAATTTAGATATATTTAAAAACCATGTCTTGGAAATATCAACGAATTTCTGATCAAATTTGAGGACATTCTACGGAAATTTTATCTCAAATATAGTAATATCTTAAGTTTTGGAGATTTTAATATAAATTTTTTAGATTATGAAAAACCGCAAACAAAAAATTTGATTAATGTTCTTAATGTTTTTTTATCTGAGGCAGGTTATAGATACACCTACAAGAATAACTCAAACCAATTCTTCTTTGATTGACTTAATGTATAGTAACTTACCCCACTTAACAAGATTTTGGCATGAAAGACATCGGTATCTCCGATCATATGTTGATTTATGCAAATTTCGAATTTAATGGCGATATCTCCATTTCTAAGTACTTTAAATATAGACCTTTAAATAAAATAAATTTTATTAACTTTTAAAGGGATCTTG